>NW_003852584.1:1038333-1053611 GCF_000181295.1 Otolemur garnettii
CTGGAAAATGTTCTTCTTAGCAAAGTATCACAAGAATGGAAGAAAAAGTATCCAATGTACACACCCCTATTATGAAACTAATTTATACCTTTCATATGAAAGCTATAACCTAAGGCACAGGGTCATAAGGGCAGGTAGATCAGGGCTTCCATACTTACTAATGGAGATCCCTTGAGGCTCAGTTTCCTTGTCTGCAAAATAGGACCAGCACTCACCCACCACAACACCTGCCATGTCCAATCAGCAAAACATGCGGCATCCTGCCTGCTCCATTATCATAAACACTCAATAAACAGCATTTCTCTCCCTCCCAGGTGACACCCTCCTTTTCATGTCCCTGGGCTACAAAGATGACAAATAGGAAGATGGTGCAGCCAGCTCTGACTTTCGCCACTGTCCCCTCAGCTCAGCTTTGATTAGGCTATTGCAAGCAGAGTGGTGCTGGCACCCTGAGGGAGAATGGGACCCTACAGCCAGCTGCCCGCCTTCTCTCTGCCACCTTTCTAGACCCATTCAGTCGTGCAATGAGGAACAAACATAGCCTGACACAGTCCCACTTCTCTTCCTCTCAGTTCCCAGACACTGGGAACTGAACCATTAACTTGGCTTCAGCGTATCCATAATGGGAATCTAGACACGGCTCTCTCTTATTTGATCTTTCTTCTTTATTTAATTTTTTGCTCTTCAACTCTTTACTTTTTAAAACTGAGCTGGCACCGACATTGCCACGTGTTGGGAATGAGTCATCTCAGGCTGAAAATGCATCCATGGCTTTTCCATTCCCTGAAGCTTTAAGCTTCTCTTTTTCTCTTCTTTTTTTTTTTTTTTAAATGACCCCCTACCAAGAACCCTAGTGTTGGCAGGGTTAAGCAAAGACCCTGTTGCTATCAAGGACAGCAATCTGGTGGCCAGTGGGCTGAGAAGCTCAGAGCAGTGAAGAGCTTGGACCAGAGAACTGGCACACGGCTCCACCTCCTGGTTTGTGAGCATCACAAGTATCTCAACCCTCTGTGCCTCCGTCTCTTCCCTGGTAGAATGAACACAGTAGTTTCATCCTTCCTCATAGCTGTGTTGTGAGGATTCTATGGGATAACATGAGAGCAGTGCTGAGAAGGGCACCTGAAACACCAGGGCTCTGAGCGAGTGTGACTGCTGCTGTCATCGTCTGGAAGCTGCTCCGCACACCAGGCCCTAGGGAGAGACTTTAACTGGCCTAAGAGCTGATAAGAATGACCTTGGCCTTGGTACTATCAGTCCAGAAATAAATGTGGGCCGGGAGGCATGAGTATGGGGAGTCTGAGTGTGAAGGATGAGGTTTTCTAAATCCCTGGGAGACTCACTGTGCAGCCAGCCCAAGAGCAGAGGTCTGCAGTGATGCGTGCATCAGCCCAGCTGAGGCAGCCCCTGTGTGCACAGATAAGGCTTTGGACATTGGGCCGAGTTTGGAGACTGACAGAATCTTCTGCTTCCAGAAGGCCTGATATGCCCCTCACTCCTCATCCCCATGGCCATTCGGGGCAGTCCATGCCTGGGTCCTGGAGGCTGCACATTCCACTGGTCCTGGAAAACTTTGTCCATCTTGCTGCCCTGCTTCCCAACCACAATGAATTCCTTCTGTTCCTTTTATGTGAGAAAACCCCACACAGGTTGCTTTAAAAAGTAACCCAAGTGGCATCTTACCAGGTCCTTATCTATAACTATTGCTGTGAGATGTCAAAACAGCAGTGGCCCAAACAACACAGACTTTTCCTTGTTTGTGTGTTTATGTGGTAAGGTTTGGGACAGCTAATAGAGAGGTGACCCCGACCCCACAGCCACTCATGAGCACAGCACCCACAAAAGTCATGGCAGTGGCAGAGAACAGAGGCTGCTCAGGCACAGGTGGGGTTAAAGCCCCAAGCCTGGCTTCCCTCCTCCGTGCCTCAGCCACGTGAGGTATAGTATGAAAGCCACTTCCCCTTGAGAAAACCTCTAGCTCCCTGAGAATGACAATCAATGTCTTTTAGGAACCAGGTATCAAGATCCATTTCCTGGCTCAGAGCGGCGGTTCACGCCTATAATTGCAGCACTCTGAGAGGCTGAGGGTGGGTGGAATGCCTGAACTCATGAGTTCGAGACCAGCTTGAGCTAGAGTAAGACCTCCTCTAAAAAATAGCCAGGCATTGTGGTGGGCACCAAGTAGTCCCAGCTACTTGGGAGGGTGAGGCGAGAGGATTGCTTGAGCCCAAGAGTTTGAGGTTGCTGTGAGCTGTGACACCATGGCACTCTACTGAGGGTGACAAAGTAAGATTCTGTCTCAAAAAAACAAGACAAAACAAAACCAAAAAGATCCACTTCTGGCTGCTGGCCACATGCACTGCAGGTTCCTTCCTTCTTCAAGTCCCCAGAGGTGTCAAGGTTTGTGCTGTCAAGGCCTACAAGGCTCAGGTGTCCCCCACTAAGCAAAACCTTCTGCATGACAATCCTCTCTTCCTTGTGTCTCCACAGTTGTTTATAAGTGTGTCTATTTCAGCACCTCCCACATTGCATGGAGACCATCAGCTTACCTCCTCCTGCCCTATAAGTCTGCAAACTGAATAGACTTTCTAAGAAAACTACCTATAATATATTGTTTAAGCCAGGCATGATGGTTCATACCTGTAATCCCAGCACTCTGAGAGGCCGAAGTGGGTGGATTGCTTGAGTGCAGAAGTTCCAGACTAGCCTGACCAAGAGTCAGACCCTGTTTCTACCAAAAATAGAAAAACTAGCTGGACATCATGGCAGGCACTTGTAGTCCCAGCTACTAGGGAGGCTGAGGCAAGGGGATTGCTCAAGCCTAAGAGTTTGAGGTTACTGTGAGCTATGATGGCACAGCACTCTACTGAGGGCCACAGAACAAGAATCTGTCTCAAAAAATACATATATACATACATATATATATATTAAATGTTTCCAAGAAAGTTACTCAAAAGCCATGCTATTAACAGTGCTAATCTAGGAAATATAAGTAGTTACTAAACTATAATGTGTGTAAATGAAGAGTTTGAAGACACTCCTTAAGGGAAACTCTTATTATAATGCTAGATCCTAACTCATCTTGCAATGCCCAAGACCTATCATGTAGCCTGGCAACAGGATATAATCCATGAGAAAATGTATCCTTTCCATCCCAATGGAAAGGTCTGGAGAGATAAGCACCAACTCATCAGGATGGCTATCTTTGGGGATGGAGACGGAATTGAGGGTGACAGACAAAGAGATGTGTAGCTTAATGTCAAGGCTTTCCATTGAGAATGTATTTGTGTATTGTATCTACCAGAAATTTTTTTAATAGCACCTAAAGTTGACTTTTTAACCTGCAAAAAATATGTCCACAGCCTGAGTGAGCCTCAACCTATAAATGTGTCCTCATATGGATGAACGGTCTTTGAAAATGTAATTAAGTGAAGAATCTTGAGAGGAGAACATGCCAGATCACCCAGGTAGGCCCTGCATCCAATGACAGGTGTCCTTATAGGACCGAGAAGCCAGAGGATGAGAGAAGGTAACGTGAAGACAGAGGCAGAGACTGGGGCGATGCAGCCATCAGCCAGGAGGCACTTGGAGCCACCAAAGCTGGAAGAGATAAGGCAGAGCCCTTCCTGAGAGCCTGCTGACATCTTGATTTGGGACTTCTAGCCTCCTGATCTGCAAAAACAGGAGTGCACTGTTTTAAGCCACCACATTTGAGATGCCCTCAGAAACTAACACAGCTCACAACATCAATTGACCTCGTGCCTACCACCAAGGCTATATGCCTCACACTCCAAGAAACAAGGCCCCAAGGGCTGGACAGACATCTCTTCAGGCAACCCTCTATGGAAGTGATCTCTTAGAATAAAGACATTCTGAGCAAGACACTTATAGACTACAGTCTTTGGCAAGGGCCTGGATTCAGTCATCACAGCTCACATCACCTGGGATCTCCTTCACCAGGCTATAGATGGCACAGGTCCAGGGGTCAAGGGCCAAGGTTTGCTCTTGGCATCACATGGGCCTAGGCCCATGCCTGGCACAGAAGGGATGCTGTTAGCATCCACTGAGTACATAAATAAGGTGTCATCCAAACTGGATCTTGGGGAATGGGCAGACTCAGACCACCACTCATGGGGAGAATGATATTCCAGGGGAGACCTGGGGCCGTGGGGATAAGCCTCTTGTTCCTCCATCAGCAGCTTCTCCAATTAAGCTCTGGCCTGTTCCAACAGCCACTGCTGAAGGTACCAGTTCTCCCTGTGACTGATGGATAATTTCATACCCAAATTGGAAGCGGTTTAAAAAGAGACATCAGGAAAAATTGGGGGCAGGTGAAATATGACAGTTCCTTAAACTTAATAGCAAGTTAACAAATAAAAACAGCAGTGTTGACTATCTTCAGACAAACAAATTCATAGTCCCTTGTTGGTGTGTGGCACTGAACATTTAGTTTCAGTCAAATTTACCAATATTGCTTGGCCATCCATAGTCAGGATGCTATGGTGAGAAGTAGAAACTAATATTCATTCAGCAAACACCTACTACTCTAAACCAGGTAGTGGAGGCACAGCCAAGTATAAAACAGACAAAGAATGAAAGAACAAATAAATGACTCCAGGCCAAGTGTAATATGTGCTGGGAAAAAATAAAGCATGAGAGTGACTGGCTGCTATTTGATTCGGGGTTACGATAGGTTGACAGCCCACCCCCCATTCTAAATGACTCAGGAGTGCCAACTGATTTAATTTAAGCCTCATATAACTCTCTCTGCTGGGCATTCCTAGTTCCATTTAAAAATTAGGACACGAAGACTGAAAAAGGAGGAGATTTACCAGCTTCATCACTCACTAGTCATAGGGACTTGGAGACATTTCCTTTCTTATCTTGCCTTAGTTTCCTTATCTCTAAGATGGAAACACAGGCTTGCAACCACAAGGACAGTAGTGCTTGGAATAAGATTTGGTAATTAACCAGTGCTCAACAAAGGTTACCTGTTGTTGTAGGTAGAAGTTGTGAACACCACTCTCACTTTTAAGAACTTTGTTATCTCACCAAAAGATATCCCCATGAAACTAGAGGATGTGAATATTATGAACAAACCATGTGGATTTTATATCCCTGTTCCCCTGCCTAACAGGCCCAACCTCCTGACCAATTTCTATCCACCCTTCAAAACTCAAGTCAAACATCTTTCCAAAGCCTCCCCAGCATATCCCTATAGTGAGATATGTCACTGTCGCACCATTTTGCCTGATATCAACATAATTCTATTTCCTATTTGTCTCTTTGCTCATTCATGCATTCAGCAAATATGTATCAAGAGCCTACCATCCACCAGACCCTCATGCTCAGCTGCAATAGGTGTTAATGCATCTGTGGCCTCCACTGGACAATAACTCCTTGGGGATCAAGAAAATTAAATTGGTGTAGCTCAGCAGAAAAATTAATAAATAAACAAAGAACAACATAAGAGGAGTAGACAGCCAGGTATGGTGGCTCACACCTACTGTATCAGCATTTTGGGAGGCTGAGATAGGAAGATTATTTGAGGCCAGGAGTTTAACACCAGCCTGGGCAACAGAGCAAGAACCTATTTCTTTAAAAAAAAAAATGCAGAAATCAAAATCAGACAGGCATGGGGACACAACCTGTAGTTCTAGCTATTTGGAAGGCCGAGGTGGGAAGACTGCTTCAGCCCAAGAGTTCAAACTGACAGTCAGCTAAAATAGTGCCACCATATTCCAGTCTGGGTAACAGAGCAAGACCCTACCTCTTCAAAAAAAAAAGAAAGGACAAAATGACCAATTCTGAAGAAAAAAATGGATTATTCAACATTGACAGGGCCACTCAGGGCTTTTTTCAAAGAATGAATTAGACCTAGAAGAATGGGGAAGATTTAAAAGAATGTGAAGGAAGGAGAAGCCAACATATACTCATGACTAAAGAATGCAAAGCCTCAAAACAATCTGAAAAGTATAAATGATCTCATTTGTGTTAAAAATAAATAAGTGCATTATGTATGCATATATGCCTGTCTATATGTAAATGCATAAAAAAATCTGGACAGATATAGACTGAACTCTTCATGGCAGGATCTCCGGGAGAAGGACACTTGTTTCATTTTTTTGTACTCTATATAGTTGTGCATTATTTAAATTCTTTCAAAAATGTATTTTTGTTTTATTTATATAATTTAAGGAAAAAACTTAAAGCATATCTTCAGAAAGACAAAAGGTAGGACAGCAAAGCCCTGCAGGGAGCAGGGATGGGAAGGACAACGCTGAGGCACAGGCCTCGGTCAGGAAGAGCCGACAGCCAAGGTGAGAGTCAGGCCCTGCTTTGGTGTCTGCCAGATTATTTCTAAAACAAAGCTAAGAATAATCTGTACTGCATTGAGGTGCTGGGGGCACTGAGGTGCTGGGGTACAACAGTCAGCTATGGGCTCTGCTCTAAGAGGGCAGGGTGATGGCTCCTACAGGGGCCCTCATACTCAAGCTGGCCAAGTCAACAATACCTCCAGACAGCAGAAAGAAAAGAAAGCCTCTTTCCCAGACAAAAAATGAAAATCCAAGAGGACCTGAATTGCTTTGTCAAAGCTGTGGCCATGTCAGATTTCCAATGCCTAGCTGGCAACATGAGTCGCAGCTCTAACCATGGCCACCTGCTTCACTGTGGACAAAGCCCTTGGTTTCTGAGAATCCAGGAGAACACACTCTGAACACTGCTTAGAAACCAAAGAAGAGTCCTGCAGAATTGTAGGCTAGAGGCTGTGGCTCAGAAAAACTGGAGGGTGGGCAATACCAAGATGGCGCCCATGTAATTCCCAAAAGAACAGTCACAGGGAGCCAATGGTTTGGCATTTTGCAACTAAATCAGGGATCCCTATACCAAAATATATCTGTTCCCGTCTAACCACATAACCTGATGGTCTCCCAGAAAAGAGACAGCAACGTATCTAGGCACAATCTGCTCTGGATCCCACAGACCAGCTGCCAGGGAGCCAAACTCCATGAGGCATACAGCAAAAACAGCATTGATTTTTCCTGACGGTTATATAAACTCACTTCAAGGAGATGGGGAAGCCTTCCAGAATAAGCTGTAAGATGCCCTTGTCACTGTCCAGAGTTATAACTGCTACTGTCCAGCCCAGTGTGCCCAGGGGAGTGATGGGCCAGAAGAGAAGGAAGAGGCAAAGAGCAGAGGTGGACCTTTGTTTTATAAGAAAGATTTTTTTAATAGGAAGAAATCATTTTTAAAAAAACACAGAAAGTCATGTGCAACTGGTAGAGAAGGTATGACTAATCAGAAGAAAGCCCTTAACACAGAGAAAGAAATTTATTAAATTAAGAAGTATATATTTAGTTAGAGAGTTTGCACAAGTATAATCATGTGGTTATTACATATCCTTGGAAATAACTGTGTGTTAATTTAGCAGAAATAGAATAAATTAAATTAGGATTTAGATGCATAAGCCTTGGTCAGTAAAATTTATAAGTTATAGCTAAGACAGAACAGAAGAGGCTGGGAGAGTCCAGTTTTAGGAGGACCGAACTGAAGGAGTCAAGGCCAGTGTCACAGTCTGACATGGAAGAGAGGATGTGGCCCAGGCCAGCCTCTTGGCAGTCCCATGTGGATGCTCCAGGGACAGCATCCCCCCTTCATCACATTGAGGACCCTGAGCAAAGCAACCCAGTCTCTGGAGATAGCTGTGGGCTGGGGGCTGGCAGCTGGGACCAGTTTCCACAGAGGACAGAGAGTGAGAACTAAGTGTGCTTACTCCTTAGATAAGTAACAGTAGGCTTGCTTGTGTGTCATTAGCTCAGGATCTTGATTAATCCAAATTTGTGCACTTGAGTCAGGGGAAATCCAAAGACCAAAGAACAAGCCCATTTGGGGAAAGACTTTGGTGGCAAATAAAAAAGAGGGGCCTATGAGCCCCAAGAGTGTCTCGGCTGTTGCCGCTGGTCATTATTCCTGTGGGTGGGGTTGTGAGCAGCATTCATACACCTAAGTTGGGAGAGAGGAGAGGTCAAGGGAGGGATCAAAAGTCACCTCCTAATCCAGCAGTGGCAGGAAAGAGCTCAGCGTTAACTGGTGAGGACCTCTTGTCTCCATGCCAAATCACAGTGAAGTCAAACCAGAGAGAGACACAAGCCACAGGAAATGTATTCCGGACCTTGACCTCCTCAAGGGCAGAGGTGGGCTTCCCCATCTGCTCCCTCCCTGCACTATGCCTCTCGCTGAGCTCTGCTCTGTGTAAAGCAGACGCCAAAACACAAGAGACTGAAGGGTAACATAAGCTAGTGCAGAAAATTCCTCCTTTAACTCACAGCTGAAGTCATCATGTAGCACCAAGTTTATAAACCTTGATTACTTTGTGCCTTGCCAATGCTCCCTATTTGTATCAATATGGGACCAGCTTTGAAGCAAAGCTTGCACACACTGCCTTTGCCAACAGACACAAAACCCGGGTCTTAATGGAAAGGCATTTGCAAAGTTGCATCCCCATAAACTTTGGGTAGCCAGGCTCTCCCCACCCAAACCTGTGGCATGAACAAGCCAGGCAAAGGGCAAGAGTTTCACACAGGCACATCAGAAAGAGAGACCTGTCATTTCAACAGCCTCCCCACTGCCAGGTCCAGGGAGCACCTGTGTTACCATCAAGGAGCATGTGATCACATAAGGTATTTGCCCACTAACAGAAAAACATGGCTGGGCCCAAAGAGGGGCTTTTACTTTGCGGCACTGAGAGGCTTAAAGTGGGTTCTGCAAGCATCTTTCTGAATGGTTTTGTGTCAAAAACTAATATTTCTCAGTTAAGCCTCTCTGTGAGATATATTTTTAGTAGCCTCTCTTGAATGGCACTTTAAAAAATAATCTCCTTCAAGGCGGCAGACGATTAAAACAGGGATGTCCAAGTGACGAGTTATAAAGCCTCTCATAATTTGAAATGCCATGCTTAGCACTGCTGTGGGACCGCAGACAATTTGGTGCTTGATCATTAGATATTCAGAAAGTGCCACCCAGCTGAAAAATGTGTTTCTTATTAAGCTTCCCTACTTAAACAGCATCAGCCCTCAAATGACATCACTCCCTCTGAAGGTTTTAAAGACACCAAGAAAAGTCCCAGAAAACATTTTATTTTAAAGTGAACCTTATTACAAAACTTGGGATGGGTTTTTCCCATCTTCCTGATCCCTGAATTTTAAATTACCCATCTTTCTCTTGTACCAGTTCACCATTTCAACAGTGCAGGCAAGGTATCCCATGCAGACACCGGAAGGCCACAGACAAGCATCAGCAAGTGTGTGGACCAGGTGGCAAGGTAGGCTTCTGGAAAATCAAATGTTCTAGGGAACAGCGTTACCTCAGATACTGGTCAGATTTCCAAGTCATATGCTCCACGACTGATTACAAGTGCCAGGTTCTATGAAAAGAGAACTAAAAACACAGTTCCTGTCTCAGGGAAGCTCTCAGTCAACACAGAGTGACAAATGCCACTACAGCACAGAATGCCACAGAAGACCAGTCCGGGACAACCGACTGTGTGGGCGGGGGGGGAGGCAGGAGGCCTGTCTGCTGTAATCCAATTCACAGAGACCCGCACAAGACACAGAAGTCTTAGATGGTGAACAGGAGACAGAAGGGATTTCAGTTTTTCTGGGCAATTGCAACGAATAGCAATTATCATCACTGCACAGAGCAATGTAAATTTTTATTAAACTTGAGACAATGGGAAGGAGGGGGAGACAGAGAGGAACAGTCATGGAGAAGGAGACTCAGGCATGGGGGGTACAGACAGACAGGAGGAGAGGCAGACACAGAGACCAACACACACAGGGGGAGTGAGAGAGAGAGAGAAAGACAGAGGCAGAGATAGACAAAGCAAGGAGCAGAGAGGGCAGCAATGGGCGGGATAGGGAGACAGAGACAGGCAGACACAGAGCGGGTACAACAGGAGAGAAGCACACAGAGACAACAGAAGAACCAGAGAGGGACGCACACAGACAGAGACAGCAGGAGAACGGAAACCCTGGGACCAGAACAAGCCAGTGTCCGGAGAGTCCACGCGCTAGGGACCACAGCGCTGTCACACCCAGGCCCCACCAGGCTGGTGAGTGTGGGGAGGCCAGTCAGCCCCAGGACCGAGCACCCAGCCCGCTGCTCAATCCAGTCGGCCATAGGCAGTCCCACTGCACCCCGTAGCATGTCACCCCCTCTCCTCCAGGCCCTTGGACCCTGTGCCAGGATGGCTTACGAGGGAAAGCAGGCTGGGATGGCCTTACTGCTGGCTAGTGCATCAGTTATCTAACATGACATGCAACTGTCCCTACTGTCCCAAACACACTCCTTGGGGAACAGTTCTGAAAGCATGCTCTTAGAAAACATGTTCCTTGGGAACATCTTTTTTTTTTTTTTTTTTTTGAGACAGAGTCTCAGTTTATCACCCTTGGTAGGATGCTGTGGCACCACAGCTCACAGTAACCTCAGACTCCTGGGCTCAAGTGATCCTCTTGCCTCAGCCTCCAGAGTAGCTGGGACTACAGGTGCCCGCCACAACACCTGGCCAATTTTAGATACAGTATCTTGCTCTGGCTCAGGCTGGTCTCGAACTTGTGAGCTCTGATGATCTGCCCACCTCAGCCTCCCAGAGTGCTGGAATGACAGGTGTGAGCCACAGCACCCAGCATTCCTGGGGACATCTTAAAGCCCACCCTCTAGCACAACACCATGGTAAGCCCTGCAGTAACGATGACTATCAAACTATCTTTAACCTGACACTTTCTAGCTTGTTCCATCACAGAACCCCGCCTCCCCCCCCTTCTTAAGTATATGAAACAACTGTGTATATCCCTCTGAATCACACTGTTCTGCTCTTGGGAAACTAACTTTTGCAGATTCTAAGTTTCCAAGGAGCCCTCTGACTTCTAAACAAGGTCATTGGTGTGCTGGTGTGTGTGTGTGTGGGGGGGGGGATCCTACCTCAGATGCACAAAGTGAGAAAGAGACATGAGAAAGGGTGAGATTCATCTTGCAGGGAGGAAACGGAAGGTTTGAGAGCTCCACCACAGACGCCTCTGAATTTTTAAAACTACCCAGAGCACAACAGACACTAAATTTTGCTTGACCTCAAAAAGGAGAAAAGGAAGACAGCAGGTGAGCACATGCATGCGCACAGCAATACAGAGAAGCGGGTCCCAGGACCCTGGTTTGCATTTAGGTGCCATGGTGTGGCTGGGCACCTTTGGGTGAGTCATGAAATGTCTCGGCACCTCAGTTTTCTCAGCTGAAAAGGGACCTAACAAATTATACAGGACTGTTGGGAGAGTTAAAGTATAAAAATGCTTGTCAAACACCACACCCACAGGAAAGGAGACCAAAGGGTAGTCCCCACGCCAGACAGAGCAGGGAGGCAGGGGGGAGTCAGGGCAAGCCAACAGGATGGATGCTTGGAGGCAGGCGGCAAGCCCACACCTCAAATCATACCAAGCCAGGCATCTTTTCTGCTGACATGGGGATGATCACACGCAGGACATGGGACAGAGACACAGAGCCCCGCCAAGGGGCAGAGAAAGGAGGACTCCAGCTTGTGCCATGTGAAGTGGGCCTGGGTTTACCTCCCTGTGGGAACAAGTCACTTCACCTTCAGCTTTTGCTGTGCTATGACTTTAATCAACCTCTGTATTTTGCCGTCTCACAAGGTTCTATTTCCCTGTCTCCATCTATTATTCAAACTAGAAGCTGTTCTCCCAGAGTGTAATCAAATCTGCTAAAAGGGAGAAAACCCCAGCTTTCATTCACATCTTATACCAGAGGAAAAAAATAATGAGAAGAGAGTCCTAAAAATACTTACAGTCAAGAAAGGAATGGGGGGAAAAAATTCAACCCTTAATCCCAAACTCCTTCTCCTTTAAATTAAGTGATTTAGCTTAAAAATATACATGGTAATACAGGATAACAATCCCTAATATGAAAATATGAACTCCAAAATGCTCCAAAGAGCACCCCCTTTGAGCAATATGTTGGCACTCAAAAAGTTTGGGATTGGTGTACATTTAAAATTTCGTATTTTTAGATTAGGGATGCTCAACTAGTAAATATAACGCAAATATTCCAAAATCCAAAAAAAAAAAAAAAAATCTGAAATCCAAAACGTTTCTAAATCCCACACATTTCAAATTAGGGTTATTCAACCTGTATTATAAAAAGATGCCACTGAGAGGAAACTGTCCCTGCTCCTATCATTTTCTAAGTTATCATTTGGTCTGTGTAGTCATCCTCTACTCTGTGACAATGAGGGTGTCACACAGCAATTATTGAGCACACACAACATGCTGGGCACAGTGCTGGACACAAGGACCAGAAGGGAAGACATGCTGAGTGTCCAGCACCGAGAGCAGCGTCTGGCTGGCGGCGCCCCAGAGGGATTGCCGCTACCACCGGTGCCGTGAGAAGAGAGGAAGGCAGACAGTCCTGCTCCCGAGTCAGAGGAAGTCTAATCCCGTATAGTCAGAGAGCCAGGCCAGCTGAGAATGAGAGATTCCTATAACAGTTGTCTCTCAGTGAAAAGGAAGGAAAGGTTCCAGAATTGATACTAAGCTGGAAACTGCCTTTTTCCTTCTGCCCTGGCTGTCTGACTGTGGGGAGCGCGAGGCAATAAAGACAAGGTTAAGGGTGTCCTCTGCGGGGCCACAATCCAGATGGCCAGCTCTTCCCAACAGCTCATGCCTTTAATGACCCTTTTTCTTGCCCTCACAACTTGTCTGGAGGAAAGGATCGGATGACAATTAGAGCTGCCTCTGTAGACAAGGCTGTCACAGTCCTGAAGGGCACTCAGACTTAGAGCAGCAGGGAGCAAGGCGCAGAGGAGAGACATGGCCTTGCATGTGGTGGGGGCTCCACCCCTTACTGCTGGTAGATGCATGTGCTCATTCACTCACTGGCTCCACCAGTCAACACACGTCTACTGAGCACCTACCATGTAAAGTGCCTCAAAGGGGGCAGAAGGAAACAGGGAACTTGCCCCCATGACAGATGTGGATCAGTGAGAAATAAAGGTAAACCACATTAAAGCAGGAGGGAGAGATGCTACAGGTAAACATCTGACTCAACAAGGAAACTCTGAGCGTGCCAGGGCATCAGGACAGTTAGAGAGGAAGCAGTGAGCTGGTATGGAGGGTGCACTACCCTGGCCCAGAGCTGTAAATTCCAAGCAGGAAGCCCTGAGTGGGAGGAAGCAAAGAGCTTCCCAGGGAGCAGGATGGGAAATCCAGAGGGGCTTAAGCCCTTCTGCAACTCAGTCACCATGTTTGTAAAAGAGGATACCTCCTTCATATGTCCAACATATTATTGGAACTCACTAAATCTGAAGCCTGAAGGATGCTGGCCCTCAGAAAAGATTTTCCTGCAGTAAGTGAAGGAGGAGGAGATGGTTCGCCTACCCACAGCCCCCAAAATCCTACAAGGCAAGGTCTCTGGATCTTCACTCAGCCTGGGCCCTGCAATGACAACCTTCCAATGTAAACGGAGCATTTCACCTATGTTTAGGATTCTTACCTAGGATGCAAAGCCCTGCTGTAAAACAAAACTGGGAAAGATGTGATACCCATCAACAGGGGCCTGGTTAATGAATTACGGTTTTTCCAGATCAGGAGAACGAGATGCAGTTCTTTGAAAAACTGATAGAGCTACATGTAAGGTAAAAGAAGAAGATCTCAAAAGCGTATTGTTAAATGAGGGGAAGCATCACAACAATGGCAGGCCACAGTCAGTAAAGCGTGAGGTGTGTGCAAGCAGCTGATTCAGGCAGTGTCCATCTCCAAGAAGATAAATCTAAGACTGGTAAAAGTTATTGCCTCTGGGTAGGAAAATCAGGGAGCCAGAGGCAGAAGATTTATTTTTCACTGGATATCCTTTTTTACTACTTGACTTTTAACGTGGGTATAATGAAGTTTGTCAAAATTCCCAAAAAACTGATACTTTTCAAATGTTAAAAAAAAAATTGTATCTTTTAAGTCAGATCCAGATCTGCCACTTCTCAGTATGAAATGCTGGGTGAGTTACTTCATTTCTGAGCCTCAGTTTCCTTTTCTGAAAAATGGGGATAATAATTGTAATTACTGTTCAAATGGGTAAAGATTAAATGAAGTACCAATGCTCAGAAGTACTTAGTCAAATTTTTGGCAGGAACAGTCACTGAATAGTAGCTACTAATACTAGCAGTTATTAACTTGTACTAGCTAGTTGCCTGCTTTTATCATCCTCAACGAGAGTGACGCACTGAAACCTCTCTCAAAAAGTGCACCCAGAGAGACAGTAGTCACCTATCACTCTTTCAGCATGAAAGAGAAACAAGGACACTTACAGGGTCCAGGCTGACCTGTCCTAAGGAGTGAGACCACTGCTGGCTTCTTGCCTGCCTGCTGGGACCTTGTCTAGCAAAGCCAGCCTTGGAGCAGACTGAGAGCCTGGAGCTGGGCAGGGACATGGGAGGCTGGCCTGCCCCCTCAGACCTGCCCCTCACACTAGGAAACTGGTCATTGCCAGAATTTCAACATCCCCATAACCCCACTGACCTGTCCCACAAAAGCCTGATCAGATACTGCCCAGGTCTTTAATATGGGCCACAGGTGGAAGGGCTACTGTAGAGGGACCCCTGGATCTTGCTCAGAGGGCAGTGAGTACCACAAGGGATGCCTCCCTCGTGTATTTGTTCCCCATAATTCCCTAGAGTTAGAATAGCATGCACAAAGAAATAGACTTTGTAATTCGAATCTGAGTTTGAATCCAAGCTCCACTATACACTCAACAAAAAACTTGGGGCCAGCTGAAGCTCAGGGAGCCTGTAAAACAGAGGTGATGCCACCTCCTACCCACTAAAGCGTTCTTAGTGCACAAGAACCTGGTGTGTACTAAGGTCCTTCCTAAATGTGCTTCCCTCTTAGGGAAAACTTTAACTGCCTTATTAAAGAACTCCGCAGAGACAGGTCCAAAGTCTTGAAGCAATCAGGAATAGGGAACCGCATTCAAGCAGGGACTATGCTATTAGGCTCCCCACGTGGGGTCACATCTGCATACTGGCCCCACAGAGACAGATGGGGCCAGTGTGAATAGGCACTATGGACAGTGCTTTCCCAGACGGAGTACACGTCACCACCTGCAAAGCCCTGTGTCCAAAAACCAAACTGGAAACTCAAGTTCCCAGAGCAAATGACCCATTTAAAGGAAAGGCAGGGGCAGTGGAAACATGACAAACACTACTGTGGGCCAGCAATCAGCAA
>NW_003852584.1:1053990-1068143 GCF_000181295.1 Otolemur garnettii
TCCAACAGTCACGGCCAAGTCCTAACCGGGAGAACCCGCAGTCCTGTGGGCCACACTAGTCCAACAGTCACAGCAAACAGGGCAGGGAAGAAAGGAAGAGCTAAGGGTGACCTACAAACAAAGCAAAACATATCCCACCAAGTCAGTAGTTAAACCTCATTATAAACCAGGCTAATACAAATAAACTAAAATTGTTTTGAGACATCTGGAGAATATTGACCCGGAACATTTGATATTATCTAGAAATTACTGTTAGTTTTTAGGAATGGTAATGGTATATGAATATCTTTTAGCAGAGAATATTGAAATATTCATAAACAAAAGAATATGATGGCTTGGATATGCATCCAAATAACCTGAGTTAGGAGGTTACTAAGTACAGCATGAATGAAGCAAGAATGCTCTTAAATCTGAGGCCAAATTGTCCTCTTTTATTTCAAGTGAGTGATTAAGCCAGAAGCTGGGAGGGGATATTTACAATCCCCCTAACTGAAAGGGATATATAAAGAACTGCTACAAATCAAAACAATAAATACAGTCTAACAGAAAAGTAGCCAAAGCTTATGAGAAAGAAGTCGCAGAAGTGGGGCCTCAAATGAGCAACAAGCAAGTAAAGATGGTCGACCTCACCGTGATCGGGGAGACACAAGGAAGGGTGTCTATGGAGAAGCACAAAGTGCTTTACCTCTGCTCTTACCCCTCAACAATCAACACACATGGATTTCCCACACAAATAAGCAAGCAAGCAATTCTGTAGCAGACAGCAGCTGGAGTCCCCCAACCCAATTCTGACCCCATCTACCTGGAGATGGCCTCAGGCCTCACAGAGGGCAGGCTCGGTCCTACCAGGCCACCCTACTTCCGATGCCAGTCAAAAGCCTCAGGTTATTCTACCTCTGCCTCTGACTGACAGCTGTAAGTGGGGCCGTGAGACCCATGGATCCAGAGCAGCTCCCAGAACACAGGGAGACATGGCTTAGGTGTTATGGCTTCCTATGAGGCAGTTCACAGAGAACACAGATGAACAGGTGCACAGGCCAAGGTATGAGAAGGGGCGTGGGGCTTCCCTGCCCTCTCCAAGCAGCTCACCCTCTAGAAAACTGCACCAGCTGAGCTGCACAGAAGCTCCCTGGACCCCAGCCTCCTGGGCTTCTCCTGGAGACTTCACTGGACAGGCACGACTGAGGCAGAGACAACCATGCAGAAACATGACTGCACAAAAAGGGCAAGATCTAACAGACCGAGTGGGGAGACCAGCAAGGCCTGTCCACAGAGCCTTCCTGACCTCCGTGTGCAGCAATCCTTCCTCCAGACAGGGGCAAGACCCTCTGAAATGGGGGTCTTATGACCTATGATGGAACAAGGTAGGTCAGAGAATTTTTTTATGAAAAGGCAGAGGAAAATTGGAGCCCTGCGTTGGCGAGAAAAAGGACAGGAGAAGGTCAGAGAGAATCTGTTTTCTGAGGTATGCTTCTGAGTCCTAAAATACCCCAACATTATAACAAAAGACTGGAACAAGGGCTATGGGAATTACGTGGCAGGGGCCATGAGGAAAACCAATATATATGCATTACAGTATCACGGTGGGGATGTAACAGTGTGATCAGGACTCCGCACACTGACAGAGGGGTCATAAATAGGTATTGTTACTTTGTAATGGGGGAAAACTCAGTCAAGTTTAAGACACCATAACCTAAAACTCTGCAATTTCACACTTAGGCACTGACCTTAATGAAATACTTAGGTATGGATCTAGGAAGTGATAACAAATGGCTGCTAACATCATAGAAAGAGAGACAGCAGACATTATGTGTCTCTTGATAGTAAACGCAAGCCCAACATGACAGTCATGTCACCATAAAAAGCAAACCGGAATCCACGTCTCTAGATTCAAATGCCAATTTAAGGAAATAAAAGAAATGGCAGAGCGTATCAAACAATGCTACAGCAATATAATCAGAAAAATTCAGCTGCTGAAAAACTTTATAAGGCAAATCTCATGTCTTCAACGAGAGAGAGAGACAAGGAAGGCCTCTACAAATGAAAACACACACAAGATAGTAGCCAAATTCACAGAGACAGAAAGGAGAATGGTGGTTGCCAAGGGCTGGAGGGAGGGGGCAGTAGGGGGTTAATTTTAACGTGGACAGAGCTTCAGTTGGGGAAGGCAAAAAAAGGTCTGCAGACGGGCGGCTGCTCAGCATGTGAACGCACTGACTCCCATGGAAATGGACACTTAAAGATGGTTTTGTGTTCAGCATACTGTTCTGAAAGATGAACAAGAGACGTATCAGCAACTATAACGTATGCACCTTATGGACTGTGAATCAAAACAACTAAAAAGTTTTAACAGAAAATTAATAGAACAATTTTTATAGATAATAGTTACAATAGAAAATTTGAATGCTGACATCTGATAATACACAGGAATTACTGGTAATGGGGGTGATAATGATATTGTATTTATGTTTTCTTGTTTTTAAAAATAAATACTAGGATGTTTATACAAGAAAAAAATCCCATATTTGATTCAAATGGTACAGAAGGTAACTTGAAACAGACCTGGCCATGACTGGTAACAGGTCACCTTGACAACAAAAGCTCGAGAACACCTTCTTCTCATCTGCCTAACCTCTGGGTACTTAACATTTTACCTAATCACGAAGTCTTAAAATGAAGAAGTTACTATACTCATGCCAAGTGTGAGATGCTCACAGCATCATGGCTTATAATAGCAGAACACTGAAAACATCCCAAATGCCTACAGACACCAGACTGAAACCAAAACACTGTCTTGCCTACTATAGAGGCAAGAAAGTGAGCGGACTAGATCAGGGATGTCAACCACTCAACCTAGTTCTGAAAACCAGGAGACATCTGGCAATGTCTGGAAACACTTGTGGTTGTCACATGTGGGGGACGGGTTGGGGAACAGAAAGCTATCGGCCTCTAGTGGGTAGAAACCAGGGCTACCACCCCCATGATGCTCAGAATAGCCCTACAACAAAGAATTACATGACCCAAAATATCAACAGAGCCGTGGATGAAAACCATACACCATCTATGTGGGATACTCCTCAAACCATAACATGGAATTAAAAACAAAAATAAGTGGCAGCCAGGCACAATGGCTCAGGTCTGTAATCCTAGCACTCTGGGAGGCCAAGGTGGGAGGATCCCTTGAGCTCAGGAGTTTCAGACCAGCCTAAGCAAGAGCGAGACCCCAGCTCCACTAAAAATAGAAAAATTAGCCAGGCATTATGGTGGGTGCCTATAGTCCCAGCTACTCTGGAACCTGAGGCAGGAGGATTGCTTCAACCCAGGAGTTTGAGGTTGCTGTGCGCTAGGTTAGGTGACAGAGGAAGATGCTGTGCCCTCCTTCCCCGAAAAAAGTGGGAAATAGATACGCACAAGTCATGTCATGCAGGCAAACGTTACATACACAAAACCAGAACAAGACCGTCTACTGCTCACAGACATGTAACTACACAGCAAAATATGAAACATGGAGAGGAAGCTATACGCCAATCTCAGGATACAGATTACCAGAAGGAGAAGCAGGAAATGTCACTTCAACAGAATTTGTAACATTTATTCTCCCCTCTCCCACCTCAAAAAAAGCAGGTAAGGGGTAGGTTAACCTGGCCAGCAGGTACACGATGGTCACTCTTTTAATCCTCGTGCTTTTCCTTACCCTTGACATCCTTACCAGTGAGCCAGCTCAGCAGTGGGGCTATAGCAGCAGAGGCTGTGTGGACAGAGAGGGGCAGGCAGCGGGGCCCAGGCCTTGCTGGGAGAGCACTTACCGGCCCCCGCAGATCGATGAGCTCCTGCCTCATCTGGGACACGAGGGCTTCCTTGGCCACCAGGGCCCTGTGTAGACGCTCGTTGAATTCGATCAGCTCACCGTGCATTTCCGCCACCTGGAACACAAGCATGGAACAGTGAGGCCAGGAGGCAGACCTGCCCTGGGGATGTGCCCTGCCCTTTCCAGTCCCTCCTTCCTGCCGCTTGTCAGTAAGGCCCATGCGGGTTGTCGGGTGAGAGCCGAGCACTACTTTCCTGCGGGCCGTGGAAATCCACCCACAAGTTGAATACATTTTGCCTTGCTTGATTTTAAGGCTTCAGAGTCAACAGGTCACAGTATGTGGTCAGAATAGGACTGTATTAGATCAGTTTTGGACCTCAGGCTTTGAATCTTAACTAGTGAACACTTTACTAGAAAAGGCTTTCTTTCTAAGTCCTTCCTGTAAGCATTCCAAATTGTATATAAATCAGCACATTGTACCCTATCATAAGTGCATTAATGTACACAGTTATGAATTAATTAAAAAAAGAACTTCTCAATTACAATTTGAACTTTACCTTAGAAATGCAAACAATAGAACCCCATCATTTGTACCTTCATATTAATCTGAAACTAAAGAGAAAAGGAATTTCCCTAATAGCATCATGAAAAAAACTCTGGCCATTCTGTTCATCAGGTTCAAGGGCCTGAAAACCAAGAAAACAGGAACCAGAGCCTAATGAGGCTAGTGAAGACAGTGGTGACAGGCTAAACTACAGCATCACAAGTGGCCTCCCGGTCCACTCTTTGTCAGGATAAATGTCTCCTGCGTGCTCTTCACAGCTGCATCACGCCAGCACTCTGAGGCAGATGTTACTATCCCCACTTTACAGAACAGACCCTGGAGCCCTGGCTACGTGCTATGCTTCTTCCATTCTACAGTGCTGGACGCAACCCATTCTGGCCTGCTGTGGACCCTTGCAAGACGCTCAGCTGATCCTGAATAAAAATGGAGGTGACTATAGGTATTCTATCATCAGTGTATAGACTACTCAACTATAATTTATTTAAACGCTATAGAGAGATGTGAGATCCTGCTATATTTTCCAACCACATGGAATGAAGAATCTTGTAAGCATTTTAAAGAGAAGTCCCCAGAATGTGAGGCCACACAGACCCTCACCCACCTGGCCCTCTGTCCTTCCCAAGAGATCAACCCACAGTTTATACCCAAGGCTTCACGTAAGCATTACTACATAGGACCCAACACAAAAATAACGAGGTGATTTGCATAAGTACTTTGCACGAGATGTAGGAGATACTGTCAGAGTAAAGAAGGGACAGAGGGAGCATCTTTATGAGGAAGGGAGGTCTCTAAGCTGCGCTTCACTCAGGCAGAGTAATAGGGAGCCCTCCTTTCTTGTTACAGAAAGGGAAGTCACAGAAGAAAATACACAACAATATTAGTCATGCTGTGTGTTTCCTTCCTGTTCTTTTATATTTCCTTAAGTTCCCATTCATCAGTCAGACAAAGCACTTAGACTCGTTCAAGAATTAAAATCCTCACCTGAAATAAAAGGGAACCACTGTGCTATCAACACAAAGTGATTAGGCACCTCACTGTTATCTGGATGGTTCCATCAACTTGCTCCGTGAGTCCCCACTCATAGGCACCCCCTCTGTCCAGAGGTGTCGACCTCTTTCAAATCAGGGCAAAAAACTAAGTGAAAATGGCACAAAAGCTACTGCAAGAACCACACAATCAAGAAAGGGAGAATGAGTCACGGAGCCTTTCATCAGCTTTTTTCTTTGTACAAACCTAAAATTAATATTCCCCAGTTGCCTTATTCCTTTTGGATAAGAAAAGCTCAAGTTGATCATCTTTTGGCCTTGAACAAACAAATACAACATCACTAACAACGCCCATGCGCGTCCTCCACACACAAGTCACGTCAGCCCCCCATCCGCGTCCTCAGGACTAGAAACCCATTTCCCTGGGACAGGCAGGAAGCACCAAGCTGCCAATGTCACTGGTAAAGACCTGCTAACGCGTCTGCCACTCTCATTTCCAAAGCAAAGTGGGGTTTTGTGTTCTGTGTTTGTTTTGCACTTGGAGCCAGGGTGTTACAACAGTTTTCCGTAAATGCATAAAACATGGAAAAATCCCAGCTTTCAACCAATGTTTGCCATGAGCTATAAAACCCTGGTTTTCTTCTGCAGCCAGAAGAGTAAATAGGACTTGACCATGTCAGATAAACTTTTCATTTCGCCAGGAAATGAAAAATAATCTGATCAAAATGAGAAGATAAAATTTGATAAAATAATTTCCAGCAACCATTAAAACTATAATGTTCATTCTCCCAAATACAAAGTTAAAAATAAAAAAACTACATCATTACTAAACTAACCTCTGAAATTGTTTTATATTACATATCCCTATCTATAGCCATTGATATAAACCACACTAAGCTTACTGCTCCTTGAATGACTATTTCCAAACTCCAGTATAACTAGAAATAAACTGAAGACTCAGAAAGAGCCTCAGAAGAGGAATATGAGATCACAAACAGTTCCCATTGTCATAAAAATAACAATAGGCTGCCTCTTAGAATTTTTATGAGGTTCTGAGGGCATTTATGAGTCTCATTTCAACTTCTTATTCTCAACTGAATATGGGCAAAAGAGGTGCCTTCCATTCCATCCACTCAAGCAGGCAGAGGTGATCTTCTCAAAGGACGCTCTGATATGATCACCAGCTGTTTAATCCCTTCAGTGCTTCCACTGCCGTAAGGATAAAATCCCAAACTCTTTCAAGATGCTGCCCCAAGCTCTCTCCCCAAACCCATCTCTCCCTCTCAGCCCGCACAGCCTTCTCTGTTCCATAAGCATGTCAAGTTCTAGGAGGTCCCCTGTAGACACAGAGGGGGACGGCATGTCCAGCACGAGAGCCACAGGTACAAGGGCTGATCCCGCAGTTGGCAGGGAGGGCCTGAAGAAGGTGGTTAAATCGCCTTAACAAAATGAGCAAATGGCTCAGGAAATGTGGACTGGAGATAATGGAAGACTGGCCTGAGCTTCAGTGACTGGAAGTGTGCTCCAAAGCATGCCCGAGGCTGCTCCCTATAGACGCAAACTCCTGGGTTCAAGTGATTCTCTCACCTTGAGACTACAGGTGTGCCCTACAATGTAGCTAATTTTTTTTTTTAAGGGATGGGGGTTTCACCAAGTTTCCCAGGCTGGTCTCAAACTTCCAGCCTCAAGCAATTCTCCCACCTCATCCTCTCAAAGCACTGGGATTATAGGCACCTGGTCAACATCTATCAAGTTTTTCAGACGATTCACCTTTGACTTGGCAAATCATTGCTGGGTAGTCATCCTGCCTTTCTACTTGCACGTGTGTTCAAACTACAAGTTTAGCTCCAAATGATTAGAACCTATGTAAGAGTCCAACCAAAGGGGACTGCTGAAACATCCCAGGGTCCTGCTCTCCTACTGACTGGCCCTATGGCAGACAGCACCGTTGAGCCACTGGCACGTCGTCCTGAGAAGACACCAGGCTGCCATGACCTGTAAGACAATACCTATTTGTAGCCCAGGCCCAAAAGACTGGGGAAAGCATCAACAGGAAGGCGACATTTGGGTTGGGCTTTGCCAAATGATGCCTTTGGAGCATCAGGGACTCCTTCCAGCTGGAGTTTCAGGGAAGATGATCTCCCAAAATAATGTGGCTGTGAAAAAGCTTTTAAGCCTGTGAAAATACCAGGAATTATCATAATTACCTGCCAAATCATGAAAGGATTATAAGTTTTTTTTTTAAGCCTCTGACATTTCCTTTCATATCAGTATGTTCTCACTATCTAATAACATTCAAATAAATCATGCGTCATCCTCCTTTGGCTAACAAATTAGACACTTCTTGATTGATTAGATCAAGGCACTCCGCCCCCCCCAATATCAGCAGCAACTGAGGCTCTTCTGGTCACATATCCAAACTCTCCAAGAACAATCACTTAGATACCTCAGAATTTATTTAAGTTTTATAAAACTTACAAGGCTATTTTTTGGCCCTGTTTACACTGGCTGTGAGGAGAGACCTAGGATCTCATTCTGTGATTGACTACATTCCACCTGCCTGGTTACAAATGAATGTAGTTACTGCCCACTTGGCCTTAACACACTTGGGTGTAGCAGCCCCGTTAGGCCTCTTGCAGGCATTAGGTACACCAGCTTGTGCCCCTTCCAGCAGGGCAGCCATGCCTTCCTGACCCATGAGGCTCAAAGGTGGGATCGTCAGCCCCAGGTGTCAGGGTCAGAAAGTGAAAGGGTGGGGAACTAGACCCCACCTTATGCCCTACTATGTGGGTTCTTTGGACTCCATTTCAGGTATAATGGCCCCTTGGATGGTTAAAGAAGATAAGTTTGTCCCTCAGAGTGGAGGGAAATGCCAGTGTCTCCCCACCCAATTCATCATTAGTCACTAGGAGAGCTTGTGAAAAATGCAGATTTCTGGGCTTCAGCCCAGAAATTCCAATTCAATAGACTGCAGGAAGGAATCCAGAGAAGTATGTTCTAAAGGCCTCTGTGACTGCAGTGATCAACCAGAATCAGGAGCCACTGGCAAGACAACAAAAGCAGCTCACAGACTCGACGCTGAACTGCAGGTGGGGCATCCTCAGTTCCTCATCTGTAAACAGGATGCCACAAGAGGCTCTCCACTCCTCAGCGCTCTCAACCTCTGAACTCTCACTGATATAAATAAAGCCAATAAAGCCATGGGCCAAAGAGAATTTTCATGAACCCTGCCTGCCAACAACAGATGACAGAACAGTCATTCCTCGGTATCCTTGGGGATTGGTTCTAGCACTCCCCACAGATGCCAAAATCCAGATGCTCAAGCAACTTCTGTACATGCCACAGTATGTGCAAAACCTACACACATCCTCCCATATACTTTGCATCATCTCCTGATTACTCACAATACATAATATAATGTAAATGCTACGTAAAGAGTTGTCATACTGTATTGTTTAGGGAATAATAAGAAACAAGGTCTGTACTCATTTAGTACAGATGCATTTTCCCCCAGAATATTTCGATCCACAGTCGGGTAAAACTATGGATGGAGGACCCACAGGCGTAGAAGCTGTGACTATGGAGGGCTGACTGCAGCCACCACTACAGCATCATTACTCTTAGAAAGGGCACAGCCAGCAGGTCTGTGACAGCTGTAAAGGGTGTAAAGGGTGGACCACAAACTGCTGCTGGAATACCAACCGTTTACTACCAGCCTGGGACAAGAAAAGAAATAAAAAGCAAGCATTTAGGGTGGCGCCTGTGGCTCAGTGAGTAGGGCGCCGGCCCCATATACTGAGGGTTCAAACCTGGCCCTGGCCAAAATACAACAACAAAAAAAAATTAGCCAGGTGTTGTGGCGGGCACCTGTAGTCCCAGCTACTTGGGAGGCTGAGGCAAGAGAACTGCCTAAGCCCAAGAGCTGGAGGTTTTTATGAGCTGTAACGGCACAGCACTCTACAAAGGGTGACAAAATGAGACTCTGTCTCTAAATAAATAAAATTTCCACAAAAAAAGTAAGCATTTAGAAATGCTTAGAGTACTTGTCATAATTGCCATGAAACCCAAGAATTTCATAATTTTTCTAGATTTTTTTATCTTACAAATGTGTCAATCTGAAGTGAATGAAAATTTTTTTCTAAAAACTGATTCTTCACAGATAGTTTGAGACATACTTATGTATAATATATGCTGTATTTGAAGCAATGTCAGCATTAATAATTATGAGAAACCATGAAAAAAAGGAAGCCAAAATGCAGCCATGGTTTGGATACAAATTTCTAGGAGAGTTGGAAAAAAGATAAAGCCAATGTTCTAATGTCCGTCAATCTTTTAGATGCACAGGCACGCAAGGTATCCCTTATCTGAAAGGCTTGGGATCAGAGCTGTTTGCAATTTTGCATTTTTTGAATTTGGGAATATTTACATTATATTTTCCAGTTGAGCATCTCAAATCTGAAATCCAAAATATCCAAAGAGTATTTCCTTTTCATGTTGGAACTCAAAACATTTCAGATTTTAGAGCATTTCGGATTTTGGGTTTTTGGATTTGAGATGCTTCACCTATATGCTGTTTTCTCGTAGTGTCAATTTAGCCTTGAAAGCTAAGAAAACTAAGAATATTGCCTAAAATAATGGGTGTTCAGACCCAGCATCAGACTAAGGGTAGTGGTGAGTCCTCATGGGATCACAGGTGTCCTTTCCACCCAGACCCGGCCCTATGGAGCCTTGCTCTGCACTGGTGCCTCCTGCCCATTCAATAGCAGAGCAAGGGGAGCCTCAGGGACTAACAGCCAAGGTCACAGAGTTAATGAGTGGCCATAAAATCTGAATCCCAGCCACTGTGGCTCCAAAGCCCTTCCTCATCCCATCATGTGACCCTTCAGGTGACAAATAACCCAAGAAGCGAAATGCTGCATCCACATGGGAGTGGAGGAAACCCAGGCTCAGGGAGGCTAGTGACCCATGTAAGGCCACACAGCTTACTCTGTAAAAAGGTCCCAACTGTGGACCAGGTTTCTTGTTTTTAGATCCAATAACACTCTCTGCCCCTCCACTGGAGCCACGAGACTCTCAGTGGAGATAAAAATGTCCAGCATTCTGTAATCTGCAGTTCCCTGTCTATATGAGGGGCCAGGGCACAGTCTCTGTGTGCCAGGAATGCTCCACATGTGCTCTGTGCAGCTCCTGGCTTAAATCCCACCACTGCCCTGGTCAGTAAGTGTTGTTACGGTCCCTCATTCTGCAGCAGAGAAAACTGAGGCACAGAGAGAGTGAGCAACTGCTCTAGGCTATAAGGAAATTAGCAGGAGGACCGGGATTTGAACAGCTGAGTCCATGTTCTTGGCCACACTCCCCTATTCTGCCTCTCAGCATGTACTGTCACTATGATCCTGTGTTGGTGCCTCAAGATACCAGCAGAACAACAGGGGACCTGGAGTAGGTGACAAGTCCTCAAGCAGCCTGGGACCAAAGGCTGAGAGCAAACTAAGGTGATGGGTGCCCACACACACCTGCACATACATGTCCTCAAGCAGCCTGGGACCAAGGGCTGAGAGCAAACTAAGGTGATGGGCACCCACACACACCTGCACACACACACACGCCTCGCACAGCCTAGGAAGGGTGCCATCCACCCCACGGGAATGGCTGGCAGAGGGAGAGAACCACCTGGGCTCTGGCTATCCCAATGCACCCTGAGCCTCCTACACCCATCTGGCTTATCACAAAACTGTCTTCAGGGAGGACACTGGCAGTAAGAGGGTACACCTAGACTAAGTGAGAACCTTACAAAAACAAGGCCTGCTGTGAGACTTGGGGTCCAAAGGAAACCCCCAGAGCAGATTCTGGGAGCTCCAAACAGCCAGCATGAGCCTTCTCCACAGTGGTTTTTGCTTCATGCAAAGGCAATTAGAAGCCAGTTTCATTGACAATCCCTACATGAAGACATCCCAAGAGACTGCCATAGACTTCTGGGCGTACCACACGGAGGAGCCTGCTAAGGAGAGGAGACTCAGCTGGGGTACATCCTGAGAGACTGCCATAGACTTCTGGGCGTACCACACGGAGGAGCCTGCTGAGGAGAGGAGACTCAGCTGGGGTACAGACACGTGAGGTCCTGTCTGATAGTTGCTGTGGGGCCTGAAGTGGAAAATCACATCTGACAGGCACAGCAGCCTACAGTCCCAGCACTTCAGGAGGCTGGGAGTTCAATACTAGCCTGGGCAATACAGCAAGACCCCATGTCTCTACAAAAAAGGAAAGTCATCTGGACACAGTGGCATGTGCTGTGGTCTCAGCTGTTTAGGAAGCTGAGGTGTGAAGGTCATTTGATTCTAGGAGCTGGCGGTTACAGGGAGCTATGACTGTTCTATTGCTCTCCAGCTTGGGCAGCAGAGTGAGACTGTCTCAAAAAGAAAAAATAGCACATCTTTGAATTTTGGTATCTTTGTGAAAGGAAGACACAGTCTCACCTATCGTACAGGTTTGTCATGAGGCACAGAGTGACAGTGTTCGGGCAATTACCCAGGGCCTGCCACAGTGAGTGGCACTGAGGCACTTTAAGGAGGCTCCCACGGTCTGGCAGTGTTCTGAGCACCTTACACATCAGCTCTACAAGCCTGGGCGGTGGCGACTGACCCCCACGAGACAGATAAGGAAAACCAAGCTCAGAGAGGGAACATGACTGTCCAAAGTCATGAGTCTGCGGGGGGGGATCAGCCTGGTCCTAGAGCTCAGGACTCTGCATTTCCCTCCTTCTCAGCCCCGTCCCCCCAGGTCCTGCCCTCCTTCCACTCTGCCTCCTGCCTTGATTCTACTGGGTCAGCATCCTGGCTGGCCCCAGGATGTGCAGGCCTGCCCTGATGAGACAGGCGCCCTCCTCAGCACCACACCACAAAGTCTCCCAGCAACACGCTCAGCCAAAACCCTGGGGCAGACTCATCCTGAATTGCCACCCCAAAGGAGCCGAGTGGGGCCTGTCTGCAAAGCCCTGGGGTCTGTAGAGGATTGTTAAGAGCCTGGTGATAACTTCACATTTAAAAGACTTCCTTAACCTCTGTAACAACTTGCCGCCAGCATTGAGAGAGGTAATACTTGCAACCAAGTAGCTAAAGTCACAGTCTAATGGGGTAAACACCAGCACCGACGGCTCAGTCCACGAGGGACACGTCTGACAAATGGGTGTTTGGGGAACTGGTCTAGCTTTGCCTCAGGGCTGCGGGGTCCCAGTGCTGGGCCTCATCTCTGCTGACCTTTCAGAGAACGCACAAACAAGCCAAGGAGAACATGGCCATCAGTGACAGCCCAGGAGACTCCTCCCACTAACAGCCCTCCAAGGGCAAAGAGTACACAACAGTGACGATGCTAAACAGCGGCCAGCACCTCCTTGGTGAGTGTTTAAGACAAATGTGCAATGACGGAAGAAAAAAGGCAAAACCCCAGTCATGACTTCCAGCCCTCATGGGGAGATGCAGTCACCTAAGAAGCATTCATGAGGCATTTCCCTGGCTGTGAAAGGTATTCAGAGGTCCCAGGATTCTCACCACCAGCAAAGCCAGGCAGAGTGGTGGACGAGGGTCTGCTTAACTCCAGACACAGGCAGTTGGGGATTGAAACCCAATATTCCCCCTTTCCTAGATGTGATTTTGGGGCAACTTTCTCTCTCTGGCCCTCAATTTCTCATCCATAAAATTAGGTTAGTAGCAATGTAAGTTTCATTTTTGTGAGGTTTAAGTAAGTTAATACGAAACAAGTACTGGACTTGGGGGCATGGCATACCCAAAGGATTCCATAAATATAAGCCATTATTGTCCCAGTGGAGAGGCCCCAGGAGAAAACTACCAGTGCCCTGGTCCTGCAGAACTCACATCCTTCCTCTCTCCCAGATTCATGCCCATCCCTGTTGCCAACTTTGGTCCAGAAGCTGCCCCCTCACCTTACAAGGACACATAATCCCTTGCTGTCCCCACACTGGGCTGATACTCAAAAGGCCTTCCCCAAACGGAACCTGGATCATGCCTCTTCTCTGCTTAACACCCTTCAATGATGCTGACAAATAAAATCACATGACATCTGCAGTTTGCTTCAAAATGGAACTGAGGGTGGAGTTGGGGCAGTGAGACTGAGTGGGACTTTGTGACAATCACACAGAGGCACGTTATGCTATTCCGTCCATGTTCAATTTTCTCCACTATCCAAACAATCTAAAAAAAATCCTTCAATGCTTTCCCACTAATTTTTCTTGGCATGGCATAAAAACAAGGGAAAAAAGGAGATATGGGAGAACAGGGGAGAAAACACTTGAAGTGAAGGATACTGACCACATGAGAAGAGGCCTGCACCCCCGCCACCCTCCTACACATGCCTCCTAAAACACTCAGTTTACCTCTCTGCCCAAATCCTTTCACCCATTCACCCATCTTCTCTATTAATGATCCCTCAGCAGCAGCAGCAACAGCAGTTACAGTTTTCTGAACACAGTTTTCTTGATACCATATAGCAAGAATGTCAAGCTCAACAGAAAGGCTCTTTTGTGCAAAGGAGGAGAAGGTGTACCTTCTGAGAGGCCACAGCCCCTCGGGTGAGTGGAGCACAGATGGTCACTGTCCCACTGGTCTCCCCACAGCCGCACACAGTGGGGCCCAGGCGTGGTGAGTGGAGCACAGATGGTCACTGTCCCACTGGTCTCCCCACAGCCGCACACGGTGGGGCCCAGGCGTGGTGAGTGGAGCACAGATGGTCACTGTCCCACTGGTCTCCCCAGAGCCACACGCCGTCGGGCAATGTATAACTT
>NW_003852584.1:1068243-1091212 GCF_000181295.1 Otolemur garnettii
CAATGGCTGCCATCCAGACAGGAGGGCGTGCAGCGCTGTCCCACCAGCTTCCACCTGCAACAGCACTGCCCCTGGGCTGTTCACAGCCCTAGCAGATACACAGGCTCTTTTCCAGCTCCACAAGAGTCACCGATGGCACCAGACCCTGCAAGGCTTTGCTCTGCTGGATCGATGGCAGAGGTTAGTGGAGGGAAAGGGGGCACGCTCCTTTCTGTTCACACAGCACTCGAAGTGGGTTACCTGGCAGCACACAATGGTAGTAATTATGACTCATCATTGGAGCAAACCCCATGCTTAGGTAGTCCTGAAGAAACAGGTCAAGAATTACTTTAAAAGCCTCTGCTGGGGGCGGCGCCTATGGCTCAAAGGACTAGGGCACTGGTCCCATATGCCAGAGGTAGTCGGTTCAAACCCAGCCCCAGCCAAAAACTGCAAAAAAAAACCCTCTGCTGGCCTCTCCTTTCAATAGCACTGTGGTCACTGGCTTGCTCACGGAGGCCAAGTCTTGATTCTCAAGGACCTGAGACTTGGAAGGCAGACCACCAATGGCCTCATCTCTCCATCCTGTCGGGCAGGCAGACGAGGAAGAGAGGGATGAGAAAGAGAAAGGGAAGTGAGGCCGTCATCGTTAAGAGCAAGCATTTGCTAAGCACGAATTTGAGGCCAGACCCTGCCTTTTTGTCAGCTCACCCACACGGCAACCTCACACGGCCTATCCACGGTTCCTTCTCAAAAACTCATCTTCCAGATCCGGAAATTCTCAGATTATTTCATTCAATAAACACCTGTTGAGCATCTACCAAGCCATGTTTTAAACACCCACGGATGTAGCAGCAACCAAAAGAGATAAAAATCCCTGCCCTTGAATTCTTTACATTTTAGCTGACACTCCCTTTAAGACAGTGGTTCTCAACCTTCCTAACTCCTCAGTGTATTTTCATTGTTACAAAGGGGTCTCAACCCACATGTTGAGAACCACTGCTTTAAGAGATGTGAGCTTTCAGAGTTTCAGTCCTACTCACACTAATAAACAGAGGCCTCAAGATGGGAGCTGGAGCCCCTTCTCCCATCACCCACTGGGCAATCTCCCTTTGCCCTGGGGTCCTTATTATAAACTCCTTTCCCTCCTACAGCCAAATGTGCCTCCCTGCACTGTTCCAGGACCACTTGCTCATCTGCTTATTCAGTTGTTTATTCACATTTCTTCAATCAACATTGAGTGAGCAACTGTGTGCCAGGCCCTATCCTGGGCTCTGGACATCAGTGTGACCAGCACTCTGCTCCTGCCCTCAGGGAGCTCCCGGTCTCACAGCATAGAGTCCAACAGTCCCCACACAGTGTGACCAGCACCCTCCTCCCACCCTCAGGGAACTCGCCATCTCATGGCACAGAGTTGGATAGTCCCCAGGCAGTGTGACCAGCACCCTGCTCCTGCCCTCAGGGAGCTCCTCGTCTCATGGCACAGAGTCCAAAAGTCCCCAGGGAATGTGGCCAGTGGCACAGGAGAAGCACAGAGGTCCTTGGGAACATGAAGGGGAAATACCCACCTGGCCATGGGGGTGGGTACATCAGCCAGCACAAGGCAGGGAGACAGCTTCACACTGGTCTGCCACTGACAAGGCCTGCTGCTCACCTGCTCCCACCTATGGGGGTGGGGGTGGGGGGGAGACCCAACCTGTCAAGCAGGATTTTAAATACAGTAAGATGTGACTTCAGAGAAGCCAGCCTAAAGTAACTTCAAAGCAGGGGCTCACCTTGAGGCAGCTTCTTCTTATTCCTGAGAATTATTTGTTAGACCCCAGAAGTTATATGATATGATACAACTAACACTAACAAGTTTTTCTAGAAAATACTTCACCCTCAAGTATTACTTTTACATTTATTTTGCAGGGTAGAAAGCACTGATTTTTACACAAAGATGTCAATTCTGAAATCATGTGGCTGTTTTTCCTATTCTCATGCCTTGAGAAATCAGTGGAAGCCAGTGCACATTTTAAATAATATTCCTTGGGAAGTAATACATAGAGATCTCCTGAATATTTTAGCCATTGGGCTCATTAAATTATGTCCAAGTTTCAAAAGAAATATAATAAATGAAAAAACATTAATTTTTATGAGCATCAAAAATGTTTTTCTCCCTCGAGAGTCCCCTTCTCACAGCAAACAGCCCTCACATAAAGCTGAGAAGAGCCCGCATCAGGGAACGGCCGCCTTGGTGCTGCAGGGAGGTGTGTATAGCCACTGATGCTCAGGTGTGAACACAGGCGCCTGCAGGGGATACTGTGCCCAAGTATGCGTAGAAACACACAGCGTGGGGTAGAAGGCTGGAGGATGAACTTGGAGCTGGATGGCCAGGATGCTGTTCCAGTCTGCCAGTAATGTGCTGGGTGACCTTGGGTAAGTCATTCAACCTCTCTGGGCCCCAGTTCTTGTTTCTGAAAAATGGTAGCCATAGGAACACTTGTACCATAGACCTGTTATGAGGATTAAATGACTTAATACATAACTAGGGCTCAATAAATGATATCACGATTCCGATTCTTATAGCTTCAGCTGACACAAGAAATTGTGCACATCCCTTAAATTTCTTTAAGCACTTTGTCCACAACAATGGACAGAAAAGATGGTGTGGTTTAAAACAACAAGAACATGGAGTTTAGAAGCAGACAAGACTGAGCTTGAATCTGAGACCATGTTTTGCTGCTTTTGCCCCAGGAATAGAAGCTATTATTTCTGTACAGTTCTGAACATCTCTAAGCCTCACTGTTTTACCAGCAAAATGAAGATGGTAATCACTTCCCTCAAAGGGGTACTGTGGATGTGACTGAGATCGTTTATGTTAAAGTGCCTCAGCAGGCAGCCGACCAGACATCAGTTACCTTTCTTCCTTGCTACGGGACCAAGGAAAATAAAACTTTCTCTGGGTCACTCGAACCCAGGTGACACACTCAGTGAAGAAAAACGCAAACACATCACCACGCTTCGGCCCCAGGGCTGCCCCCACAGGGGGCCCATCAGAGGTGATCTTCCCCTGCTTTTCACCACTTGAGCAGTCAGCGCTGTAAGATCACACCTACCTCTAAGGATCTGGTAGAGGCTAAAGAGAACTCATTTCCAGCAGCACTATCAACCTCGGGGTGGGGAGGAGATTCTGTTTAGACCTGTGTGTCTTCACTGCCTGGCAGAAGAGTCCAGGAAGCTGTGAAGTCACCAGCCTACAGCTGTTTCAGCCCCACAATGGAAATGACATGGCGACAACCAATGGGTTCTTCCATGGCAGAGGCACTGATGCTCACCAAGTGCTCGTCCTGCTCCCCCGAGTTTCCATCCTCCTGTGTCCAACTGGGCACAGGCTTTTAACTATTCTCCAGGCAAAACTGACATGTGTTGCTCCTGAGTCACAGCACAGTACTCTTAGCCTATGAGCCTGAGCTGTCCCATACCCTACCACGCTGACCCTAAACACCGTCTTCTCCAGGTGGTACGGTTACAGGATCTGGGAGCCTGTCAGTTCAGATGCCTGAGTCACTGTGTGGAGCAGAACACTCCCATCCTTGCCCTCAGACAGCCCACACTGGACACGTAGAATGACTCAGAGATAAACTTTTGTCTTGTTAAAGCCCTGACATCAAGGATCATTTATTAGTGCAACAGAATCAACCTTAACCTAACTCATGCTGGACAACCCTGTATCTTCCTAGCTCTCCCAAAATGGGCCTGAGAGAGCGAAGAAAGGCACAGAGGCCAAAGATATTCACTAAAGGAAGCTCCACAACAGTCATAGAGAGTAGGTATCATGATATCCTTTTTACTCAAAAGAAACCAGAATCAGACAAGTTAAATCCTGTGTTCAATGTCATACAAAGAACAAGCAGTGAAGTCAGAATTTCATTGTGGCTCTAGCCATCCCAAGGACTGTGTTCCATCCACTACATGTGCCCCAGAAACACTTTCTAATGAATTCCACAGTCTGTAAAGGCCCCAGTATAACTCAGATATTTCCCTGGGCTCTAACAGTAACAGTGGCCACTGGCTGGATAAATTCCATGTGCCAGATACTCCTCTGAGTCCTTGAGGAATATGAATACTCTTGCAGTGTAACAGCCACCTCTCTTCAAGGCTTTATGCCTGTTTGATAGGCAAGGAAACAGAGGCTCAAAGACACTGTAGAAGAGTTCTCATAATAGTGAAGTAAACAGAGATGCTGACAAAGATGGGCAAAGAATATAGGTTCCTTTAACAGTAGAAAAATATTCCACACCACTATAAAGCAGGAGATTGAGTAACTCTCCCTGCTGGAAGTTCTCAAGCCACAAAGAGCCCCCAAAGATGCTTCAGTGCCCAAAATAACAGTCTAGAGATGTGTGCCCCCAGGGTAGGGAGAAGGGGAAATAACCCCTCCTGGTCCCTCTCCACTGTTCTGGAGGCTCTAGCCTCCTGTCTACCTGGCCACCAAGTATAAGAATCTGGTAATAATCTCACCATGCCCCTGACTGGTCACTCTACATCAAGTGACTCAAAGACCACCTCTCCAGGACTCCAATTCAAACTAGATCTCTCCAGCTGAAAAGCGTGCTCTTCCCACTCCACTGCTCACACCAGCAGCCAGTAAATGTCCACCGAGCATCTACCTAGTGTGTGCACAGCACTGTCTGATACCAGTGATACAAGAGTGAACAAACAGAAATTTCTGCCTCCCTTGAGCTTACATTCCAGGGCCACAGGTTATAAACTCTTATTGACTATAGAATAGGATCTTTGTGCCCAGTTCCTCCAACAAAAAGGTCAGGCTTCAATAGAAATCCTGCTTCCTTGGCAGAGAAAGGAGGCTGCATCTGAGAAATTAACTAGGATGTCTATATAGCTGGAGTCTGTCCTACTTAGCTTCATCTCACTCCAGCAAAGGAGAAGGAGATGAGGACATGAAAAAGAGACGATTAAGATGATGAAGACAAAAATGAAGATGAGAGAGGACCAACACAACCAACTCTTTCTGGCTAAGAAATCAGAGCCAATCACTGTCTTAGATTTTAAGAGCTTAAAAAAGTGATTGCCAATTCTCCATTTGTTGCTTAAAGACCATTGACCAGTGGCCCTCATGGTAAACATCTCTTTTTGTTTCTTGCAAGAGTCAATTTCCTCCATTTTAGCTCACAGAACCTTGCTTTTCCTTGGGGATCCACTTCTCTTCCGCTCTCAGCCCAGAGGTTTGGGGAGGCCCACTGCTGGGCAGGCATGTGTCCTGACCTGGCCAGTCAGCGTATTTCATCCCTTGGCCACAATGGTTCAGGGATGGCAGGAGATTCAAGCCAGGCCCCTGAGACAATTCCAAGAAACTTACTGCCATATACTATTAAATCAATTTATTTCAACCTCTTGAACCTAATACTCCCTGAGGGCCTCCCACATAAAAAGTAGGTCTAGAGATGGAGACAGGGAGACCAGGCTGTACAGAAGGTTTACCTACACAGTCCCATCTCCCAAACACTGCCACCCAGTAAGTCAAGAGATTAGGGATGATGCCCCTTTTTAAGACACACCACCATTTCTGGCTTGCCCCTGGCATGGACTAAGGAAGACCTGGCATGAGTGCTACTGTGACCTATGAAACTCAGCTTTATCCATCTGTAAAATGGGAATTTTAATGATACTATTTCCTGGGGCTGTTAAAAGAATGTGATAACAACTGTGGAGTTACACACACCTGATGCAGATGAGAATGCTAAGAGGAGACAACTTCCGTTGTTACTGGGACTATATCCCACTGGGAGAGAAGCTACGATGACAGTTACTATGCTGGCCCAGTCCCCACAGAGCTTCCTTATTTACCACCATGGTTTTGAACAGGGAGGGCTTCCCTTCCCCTCACACACCAGGGCTCACAGACGGCCTCCACGCTGGTCAAGGAAGTCACTAGGCTCAAGCACACTGCTTTTCAGAGAAAGGAGAAGACTGGCCTCCATCACGTTACAGAGGCCACGTCTGGCCTACACAGTCACTCTCCCATTTCCCTAATGACTCCTGCCCTGAAAACTCCATAAGATGTTAGGTGGAAATCTACTCATGCCAAGAAGCAAAATAAATCAAAACAGGTGTATACTCCAGGATGCACTGCATCTAACCTAGTACAGATGCTTCAGAGTTAAGTAATTGGTCGAAGCCACCCACCAGTCAGATTCAAGGCCACGTCTGTCTGTTTCCCAAACTGGGAAGCTTCCCACCCTACAACCCTCAACCTCAAATTACACTGGCATAATGAGGCTGGAAGAGTCTGGGCAATTTGGCATATATCCCCTCTCTTCAAGCAGTTTATTCTGGGGAAGGAACTAGCAGGTTAGTCCCAGCTGATAGACTACACAAACCTCCACTGCTTTGTACGTCTGGACCACAAATCTACAATAAAACTCATCTTTAAAAACAACCTGCTGCTTTACCAGGGGCATTAACACACAGACTTCCTTTGGTTTCAGAATGGTAAAGAAGAAACCCTCCAAAGAAGAGACTGAGGGAGCACTCACTCTAACTCCACACCCCAGGTGCTGGGGACAGGCTTAGCAGGTGAGGCAGGAGACACAGGACACACAGCCCTTCACCTCATCAGGGTTCTGACCTCAAAGGAAAGTGTTTTGCTTGAGGATGAGTGTACTGACTGGGAGCAGCTGTCCACTTTCTCAGCTGCAAAGGGAGGTTTGAGGTGAAGCAGACTTGTAAAATAACTTGAAGGTCCCTCAGACCCTAACATCCCGTCTACTCCTTGACAACATCTACACACATACACACACCACAAGAGCCTCCATATAATGCCCTTCTACCGTGTACTGTCCAGCACTTTCTCCTCCCTTTCTTGCAACAGAACCCAGACTTGCCTTTGAAAAGCCTAGAACCCAGAAACTAGCATAGAAAACAATTATAAACAAGTTAAAGTTCACGGCCAGCTTCATGGCCAGGTGACCAGCAGTCACATGGGGTCCTGCGCTCAGAAGGCGATGAGCCCTATGCTTGGGGCTTATGCTCTGTGCTCACAGTCTGGAGATGCTTCATGGTTCTAGCTTTGAGCAGAGGCTTTGTAAGTGAACTCTGATGGGCAGTGGAGCAGGTACGTGAGCAGAGGAAACACAGGTTCTTGGCCGTAAGCTTTCCTGCCCCACCTAGTGACTCTGCCGCCCTTCACCCCTAGCAGGTGCCCTACACACTAAGTCATGGGGCAAGGCCTCAAGTACCTGTGAGGCCCACTGTTGTCCCACAAGCATCCCCATGCCCAAGGGAGTATGATGTTAAATCGCAAATACAACTTTAAAAAACACAACAAGTTGGGGGGAGGGAACTACAGGAAAAACAGAGGAGGTTTTTGTTCTAATTTTTGGACATAGACCAGTATCTTCATTTTGCACTGATGCCTCCAAATTATGTGCCCATTCCTACAATAGGCAAATGATAGCTCTAAGGAAAACATGTCCCACGCAGACAATGAAGAGCTCTTAAAAATCATCCAGTGCAAAGGGCCCCTCTTCCATTCTTTGCCAGAGGCACTCAGCAGGACAGATCCCACCCCAAGTTCTTAGTTCATATCCACCACCTCACCCCTATGTGACTGGTTCAGGAATGGCTATATAGAGTGTATGAGAAAGGAGATGTTTGTTGAGAAACATCTAGAAAGAGAAGCTGGCCTGCCTCCCTCTGGAGCTACCAAGGAGGGCTCTCAGCAGAGGCAGGTACACATACCAGGCAAGCAGGATGGACAGGACAGAGAAGTCTGGGCCTTCACAACCATTTCTGAGCTGCTGGATCATGTCTCACCTGAAGCTGCATTTTTCTCAACATTCTGGAAAGGCTCCTCCGGCCTTTATTTAGGCCAAGAGTCACATTGGTCCCTCAGAAAACATAGAAACTTAGCAGATGCATTAAAATATCTACTTGTAGGGACTAGAAAGTGGGAGAAATGCTAGTTATTCAGGATGAAAAACTTGGAGATATCACATACAGTGTGGTGACTATGGTTAGTAATAATATAACATACTGTATACTTTAAATTTACTAAGAAAGTAGATCTGAAATGTTCTTACCACCAAAAACAAAAAGGTTAACTTCATGAGGTGATGACTGTGTCAATTAGCTTGATTATGGTAATCATCTTACGTTGTATATGTATATCAAAACATTATACATTGTGTATCTTAAATACATACAAATTTTATTTATCAATTATATCTCAATAAAGCTGGAAAATGTTTTGCAAAGATCTACATCCAACACTGTGAGATCTGTGTGGTAGTGTGACATGCACGGGGCTTTGGAGGGAAGGTAAATTGGGTTTGGCATCCCAGCTTCATCACCTACTAGCTGGGTGACCTTGAATAGATGAGATTTACCCATATACAGCTCCTTGTCTGTAAGAGAGTTTACCACCCCCTGCTGTCCAAGATAGCTAAAAAGACAAAATAGAAGGGGGAAAAATCTCAAGGCCAACACCAATACTTGTCAGTGTCCTGTTCTGCCTGCCAAGGTTCCCTTTGGTACCAGCCTTGGACTAAGGTTACAGGAAACCTACTTGGTTCTCTGGTACCTTAATTTTCCAATCTCTAAAATGGAAGAACAAATGATCCCCTACTTGTCATCCATAAGGATACATAAGAAGCACAAATGCCTCCAATTTAAATGCAAACCTAGGTAAAGAAAAAACACAATGTTCCAATCACTTCTCCCTGGGGGGTCGAATCTTAAGGTACCAGAGTTACCACAACACAAAGAGCAGCCGGTGAAGTATGCCAACATGCCAAGGCCAATTGGAACAACACAGTGACAGATATAGGGCACTGAGAATAGTTTCATGTCACCTGCCACAAGACTTTTAATTCCTGCCAGGAATTGCTCTGTAGTCAAATTTATTTAAGGCTCCCATGTTGTCGTGGGACGCTGAGCAGAGACTATTTTGAATACCTTGGATTTAACTGCATTACAGTGAGTTCCAAATCAAAACTTTCTCCCTAAAAGCTGGAAGACCTACAATATTAAGTAATTTCAATCTTCTGTTAACTACTCTGAGAATAACCAATGCCTCTGCAGCAATGGCCTAATTTTATTTAAAATGCAAATATTTCATTTTTCTGTATCTCTAAATGCCAACTGGTTCTTCTTCGATGTAATAACAACTTTATAAAGACATAGAGTTTCAGGCCAACATCACACCCACAGACCCAAACAGATTACCTCTGTGTACGTGCCTTGACCCAAGGGAAGCAGGAGAAGGTAGAGGTGGAGAGTTCAACTGTCTGAGTTCAAATTCTGGCCCTGCCAGTTATACCTTATATGAGCTTGAGCATGTGACAATCCTTGCTGGGCTCTGACATCTTCAGGGATCATTATGGCACCCCTTTTATGAAGTTATTGTGAGAAATTAACTGAAATAATCTGGAGAAGGCACCTGGCACACTGTACCACATCAGGAGAACACAGAGCATTTGCTGCTATCACAGCAGGTCCTTGTCAAACATCACTGATGAGAACATTTTTTGATTGAGGAAATGAATTCTTACATGCCATGCAGCAACAGTTTCATTTCAGGTAAAATTAAAGATTCTTTTCCAGATATGGAAGACTCCCGCCTTGGAGTCTAAGGCCCTCAATGATCTATAACCCAGCTGCCTAAGACAACAGGAAAATGCTGACCACCCTCCTGGAGACCTCCACGAAAGCCCATGTGTCATGGGATGGCACTTTGACAAGTGCCACTGAGTGTCCTACCTGCCTCTCTTCTGGTACAATTTAAGTCGCTTCCCCTACCCCTTCCTCATATGCATCTAGGCAGATTTCACTCCCTGGCACATTATTTGCTGAAGGAATGCTGAATGGATCACAGGCACCAACATTCATGTATGAAATCAAATTTGAAAGACTCCTGCTTCAGAAAGATCCAGGGGCTGATGAGTCAAAGCAGAAGGACCAATGTGAACATCTGCAGGGACCAGGTAGGTAAAGAGGTGACAGGAGGAGGCCAGGTGGGGACGAGGAGACTGGTCCTTTGGAAACGAGGCAGCCACTGCTCCGTCCCAAGTGAACACAGACCCATTACTGTCACAGCTTTTAATTTTTTCAGAAGAATTTGGAAATCATGGATTTTATGGGAAGTGTCCTGATTGTGCAATGTAGTCAAACTCAATACTAAAAACTACATTAGCCAAATGAAAAAGATATGTGGACTGCATGTGCTTCTGTTTCTAATCTATGATTTAAGAGTTGTACAATAAATCTGTCTTTAAGGGGAAGAATACCTCGTAATCAGAATAAAACCCCCTTTATCCACATACTTTACAAATCAGGATTAAACAAGATGATCCCTGCAAAGTATATCACACGGTGCCTGCCACACAGTAACACTCCCACGCAGCCTGGCTGGACTCCTTCCCTACAGTGGGAAGCAACTACCAAGGAAGCAAAGCCCCAGAACTCAAAGTCTCCCCATTAACAAACAGTTGCTGTCAAAGTTGCCCTGAGCTAAGAGAGTTCATGGATGTTATGCTTTGTTTTAAAACAGAGTTCTCAACCTGTGGGTCATGACCCCTTGGGGTCTAATGACCCTTTCACAGCGGTCACCTAAATACATCCTGCATATCAGATATTTACATTACGATTCATAACAGTAGCAAAACTACAGTTATGAGGTAGCAATAAAAATAATGTTATGGTTAGGGGTCACCACAACATGAGGAACTGTATCAAAGGGTCATAGCATTAGGAAGGTTGAGAACTGCTGTTTAAAACATCCCATTCAAAGATCTCCAAACTGCTTAGGTTTTTGAATCAACATTCATCCTCTCATTGCACTATCTTCAGTCAAAACCCTAAAGTGGAAGGGGGTGGTGAGGGCACTGCCTTTGAAGTGTGGCTCTCCACTTGTTTCCTTTTAGCTGAAAGGCCAATCCATCTGTTTCTCCTTCCCTATAAGGCCAAGGCCATCCAAAAATTAAACAACCCAGATACCTGAACAGACACATCAGCTACGGAAGGGAACATTCCCATGAGGTCGCATTCATCACAGTGAAATGACAAAGATAAACACTGGACACAGAAAGGCTGGGGGCCTCCAACTCAGGGGCTGCCTTTGTCACTCTCCAAGAGATCTCTGAGAGCAACCTGAATGGACTTGCTACCCAGGCTCTCCTGCCTGTCACTCCACCTTTCCCAGACACTTCACAGGACATAGGCTCTCTGAGGAATGCAGATAGTGACCCAAGCAAAACCCCATCCCCTGCTTTGTAAGACACCATGAAAAAATGAGAGAATCTAGACTGGGCACCTGGGACAGAGGGGACCACGCTCCTCTTGTTAACAACACAAGCCCAGCACCTGGACTAGGCCCTTCACAGGTGCTTGATGAAAAGCTGTTGAACAATGAAAGCTGAATTCTACATTTCATTGATCAAATTATTTAATCTCTCCCAGCTTCAGGTTTCTTCTCTCTCAAACTGGAGAACCCCCACCCATCCTCAGAGTAATAAATACTGGCTACAAAGTACAATACTCTGCACACCACAGGGCTAAGGGTTCATTGCCCTCCTCCATCCCCCTTCCTCCCATCTGCAGTCTCTCTAGCAGAGCTTCTGTGAACACATGGCATCTCAGAGTTGGCCCAAGAGAGACATGAGGTTCAAGTTGAGGTTCAAAGGACTATGGAGAACAGAGGGAGGGAGGCAGAGAAGAAGGAGAGAGGAAATGACAGAACAGACAAGATCAAGTGAGGACCGACAAGGAGACAGAGACCAGAAGAACAAAGGGTGGGAACAGGGAAGATAGATCAGCCGGGAGGATGAGAGAAGCCCAGGGGCAACCAGAGCAGGGACACAGGTGAATGGGGGGTGAAGGGGGTGAAGGCGGCGTTCTCCAGAGTCAGAAGCACTGATCAAAGACCTTGGGGAGCCCACCGCCATCCCACCAAGCACTGGGGCTCTCTCAAGCTTTGTGATCATGACCTTAAATATGATGATGAAAGTGAGAAATAAAGACATCACTTCATCAGGCAAAGGGCATCCTCACAGAGCGACACGGTGTTTAAATGCTACCAATAAGACAACAGCTTTAACAAGACTTCCTAACAGACACAGCGACCAAATGAGCAAGCCAGTCCTCACAGAGTGACACAGTGTTTAAATGCTACCAATAAGATGACAGCTTTAACAAGACTTCCTAACAGACACAGCGACCAAATGAGCAAGCCAGCTGGATGCAAATGTTAATTTGCTCAGAATCCATGGGAAATGGTGGCGCTCATGCAAGGGAAAGTCAGGTGCAGCCATCTGGCAATGAGCTGGGGACATGCGCGCACCCCAAAGAACGTGCATGCACACACGCCTGGTTCTGAGTCAGACTGAAAGTTCATCTTTCATGACCAGCAATTTTATTCCAAGATGAGCATAATAGTAATAGCGTTAATAAAAGCAGCAATGACAACAAAAGTAACACACTGTAACTTATTTGATTCTTAAAAGAAGATTCTGCAATGATTGTCTATGGTTCCCGTGATGACACAGTGTGTCTGATACCAGAGCCTGTGCTCTGGGCACCTATATGTAAGACACGCCGCTTCAAATGCTTCTCAGCACAAGACGGTATATAAATTAACAGAATGTACAGCACGGGTTGGACAGCCTCTGCATCCTTTTTTGGCACAGAATGAGGCCCAAGACATTCTTGACCAAAAGACTCACCTTGAGCACAGAGGGTGGTGCTGGTCTTTCCTATATCCTGTAATCTCATCATCTCAGTGCAGGAGGTTCTGGGTAGAAAACCAACCAGGCAGCCAAATCCAGCAGCCTGGGAAGTTGGGCTCATGCAGCTGAGGCCAAATGCTGTCTCTGAAGAAGGGCCTGGGCATCTGGGCCCTGGCCATGTCAAGCTCGCACAGCCCAGGACTCACGGCAGGAGCATATAGCATATAGCCTGCCACACCCAGATGCAGCCTTCAAAGCAAGAAGGAGCTGGAGTTTTGCAAGCCCCATAAAGATCAGAAACTGAATTGTTCTCAGCATGTGGATGGCAGTTAAGAGAGGCTTTGGGAGTCTATCAGTGAAAGGGCTGGCATGAACAAACTGGACAACCATGTTCTGTATCCAGGGCACCACCCCCAAAATCCCAGAAAGCAGAAGCAAGAAAGACAAGCTTTCAGGCCAGGCGTGGTGGCTCTGGCCTGTGATCCCAGCACTCTGGGAGGCTGAGGCAGGTAGATCGCTTGAGCTCAGGAGTTTGAGACCAGCCTGAGCAAGAGTGAGACCCTGTCTCTACTAAAAATAGAAAAACTAACCAGGCGTTGTGGCACGTACCTGTAGTCCTGGCTACACAGGAGGCTGAGGCAAGAGGATCACTTAAGCCCAAGAGTTTGGAATTGCTGTGAGCTATGATGCTATAGTGGTCTAGCCTGGGCAACAGAGACTCTGTCCAAAAAAAGAGACAGACAAGCTTCTCTATTTGAACACGAAGCTGCCCCCAAACACCTCCCCCAGCTGGCCCATACTGGGTTGCTGAGTAAGCAAACAGAACCCATGGCTAAAAATACCTGACATGACTCCCTGGGAAGCTGGACACTGCCCTCAGCCCCAGCACTGCCATAAGTGCAACAGCGAGACACGGCCATGTGCTGCTTCAGGACCAGGGCTCTGGATCCTGCCTGCCAGGCTCACTACCTGCCAGGATGTCACCTTAGCTCTGCTTCAACTCTCCAGGACTTGGTTTCCACACTGTGAAATGTTAACCACAGGGCCCACCTGTTGTCCAGGGCTGTTGGGATGAGATCGCTCATGTGCCTAAAGCTGGCTCTCAAAGCTCTGCCTGTTAGCCAACACCACCTATCCCCACCAAGCCCATTCCAGAGCTGAAGCAGCCGAGGCTCAGAGAGGTTAAGTCACACACTCAAGGCCACAGGGATCCACCATTTTCCGAGCACACATCTGGGTAAGGCACCAGGCTAATTCGTTTCACGGCACTGCTCTTAATCCTTCTATGATAACAATAAGAGTAACTGGTGCTTAGGTTACAGATTGTTTACTTTTTAAAATAACATTCTCCAATGAGTCTTCTATTGCCCCCATTTCGCAGATGAAGACTCTGAGGCTAAGAGCCAGTAAGAAGCATGCCCAGGCTTCCAAGTCTTATACATAACATACACCACTTTAAATGCTTTTCTAGAATAAGACAGGGTAGAAATAGCAACAAACACATCTTAATCCCTTCAGAAAAATAACTCACTTGTCAGAGAGGAAGAACACAATGTGTGCTGTTCAATGACCATGTCTGAAAAATACCAGGTTAAGTAATTCAATCTCGTCTGAAAAGAGAAGGGCCACTTTGCATATATGCAAACATCCCTATCCCACCCTCTTAAGGGAACTAGCTCAGGAAGGCTAATTGCCAGTGAACTGTGACCCACAGAAGGCCAATATGCTCAAGACAAACGTGCCCACCTTAGGTGAGTGTAGGTGCTAAGATAATCCACGCTCCTGCTCTTCCCACAGAGCTGTGCAGGGTACAAATTACTCAGAAATTATCTGTGCCAAGGAAAGATGCAATCACACAGCCACTAAGAGGGCTAGGTCCGAGGAAGGGTCCAAACGATCGTCACCAGACAACACTGTTCAACGGGGGTGGGGGGTGGGGGGGGGTGGATTTGCCGACATTGTGCAAGGGGCTAGGACAAGGCCACCCAGTGAGCCAGCACTCTCCACCCATGTGAGTTGAAGGGGACGTCAGCTACTTGTGGCAGCCCAGAATCTCCTCCTGGGTCTATGAGAAACAGCACAAAGATTTCATCTGAGGAAGCCACAGATTATCCACCGCCAATGTGTGTGTCACCAGGGACTGGGACGTGTGCCAGGTGCTGGCCAGCCTGTCTAGCCCTCCCACAAGGCCACTGAGAGCCCCTCTCAGGTCTTGTGCTCTGTTACTAAGCCTAGAGCTGCTGGTGGTTATTTTGTCAATGCGGGTGAGGAGCCCATGGAGGATAAAGCTGAGAGTCGGGGAGACGGCGTCCTGAAGTCTCATCAGGTCAGTACCCACATCCAGCCTCACTCAAGCCATCACTCTGAGACCATCAGCTACCTGAGCCATAAACTCCATCTCTGCTTAAATCATTTGAAAAAGAGTTTCTGGCAACAATAATGAAAAAAGTCTGAGTAAAATAGGGAGAGTCATGTGGATGAAAATACAGGAAGAATTAGCAGACCTGTGACAGAAACATATCCATATTTAGAGGGTGCTCAAGGGAAAGAATTAATAATTCTTCACAAGAAAGGCCTCAACATGGTAAGACATGGTTGGGTGACTGATCACTCAGAGAAGTGGCCCTCTGCAGACAGGGACCTAGGAATACAGGCACACAGGACTCATTTATGTTCCAGAAAGTTTTACCCCATTCGCATAAAGTGCTTTGAGGTCGTGCCCAGCCTATGCTTCTGTTGTCTAAGAGTTATTTGCAGCATGAAAAATACTGTCACTAGGAGTATACGACAGCCAAGAGCTTTCGCCTAAGCTTGTAGAAGTTACTTTCAGCTAAGACAGTAATATTTAAAAACTGTTATTCAATCCCTTTTAGAATTAGGTGCTTTAACAAATAATCTGTACCTCAAACACCAATAGATAATAACAAGCTAGAAACATCTCTGGCTAAGGGTAATAAGACTAGTAGTAAAATTGTAAAAGCCATAGTTGTAATAAAAGAACAGTTAGCTAGTGTTTACTGAGGTATACTTTGTGAAAGGCATTGTCCTAAACACTTTACATGCAAATTCTCAGTAAATCTTCCCAGTACTATAAAGGTGGATGAGGTATATGCATTTCCAACTTACAGATGAACAAACTGAGGCTCAGAAAAGTGATGTGCCTACAGACACACAGCTGGAAGCAGCTGAACTTGCTTCAGACACCCGCAGTGGTCTAACTTATGCCAACCAGTGACCATGGACATGTCCAGATGGGGCTAAGCTCCACAGGGAGGCTATGGACATCTGCTTAGTTGTTAGTACCATGCCCAAGCTGGCAGCACTTAGGGCCCCATCTACCTGGCACTCGGTGCAAAGCTGCTCTGCCCTGATCCCAAATGGTCAACTCATGCAAGTGGCCTCAATAGTGGTTCAATTTAGGACCCTTCCTGCATGTATCAACAGCCCCATATCTGGTTTCTGCTCTCTCTCTCTGCTTCTATGTGACTAGAAATTCCATCTGTTACAAGCTGAACTGTGTTTCCCTACAATTCATATGTCAAAGTCCAAACCCAGTACCTCCACCTGTGACTACACCTGAAGACAGAGCCTTCAAGTAGGTGATTAAGGTTAAGTAAGGCCAGCAGGGTGGGCTCTGATCCAACATGACTGGTGTCCTCATAAGAGGAGGTGATGAGGACGCAGACACACACGGCACACGGGGAGGGTACGTGGGGACGAAGGCCATCTACAACCAAGGAGAGAAGTCTCAGAAGAAACTCACCCTGCTGACACCTGGATCTCAAATTTCGAGCTTCCAGAACAGAAAAAAATACGCTTGTGTTGTTTAAGTCACCCAGTCTATGGTACTTTATGATGGAAGCCGTAGCAAACTAATATACATCCAATCTTCTCAGATCAGAGCAACTCCCATCCCGCCACCAAGGCTGAACAACACTCAGAAGCTTAAAAAGCCCCCAGTGGTCTACAAAGGAAGCTTCAAGGAGGTTGATATTTTATCAATGCTGACCAAGAGATCATAAAACATCTGAAATCCTGAGCCAAAAGACCCCTGCTGAACTCCAGGAGGCTGGGGGGATAGCTGTTGCATGGGTGTAACAGAAGCCAAACTACAGGTGAACTTCCTATGGGATCACCACTCTGGCCCTCACAGAGCAGCCCAGCAGGCCAGCAGCCCAAGCCAAAGCCTTGGGTATTTCTGTCTGCCTTTAGCAGCTGCTTACCACTAAACCAGTGTCCCCCAAGTACCCTGGACCTTGGAGCACAGTGCTCTACCCAGGTGGGGCCCCTCCCACCAAGCCCCACAGACTGCATACCCCACAGGCCACCTCGGTGGCTGTACCACCCGCGCCACATCACCATGAGACCAGGTGCTAGTGTTATGGCCATGGACCCAAGAACACGACAGCACAGAGAAACTGAGTCAGGGTCTGATTCGGAAGCAGCTTAGATTCAGACCCAGGCCCTGACTCCAGACTCAATACAGGAGTGCACAAACTGCAATCAGTTCTTGGGCCCAGTCCAGCCTGGCTACCTGCTTTGGTACAGAAAGTCTTCATAGAACACACCCTGCCCAAATGATTATGTATCAGTGTGACCATATGTGACAGTAGCAGCAGAGTTGAGCAGATATGACAGAGACCATGTGCCCCTGTAGCTGGACACATTAAACTCTGTCAACTCCACTCCACACCCTTGTCCCCACACCTGCCCAACCTTCCAGGCTCCTCCCCAGCCTTGCCTCTCACACCCAGACAGAAGGAAAAAACTAGGACAGAAATTACATTTAAATATAATCCCACTGATAAAATAAAGAGCAAATGTAATTCTCTGCATATTCCTTTGTTCTCAGAAATTGCCAAGATGTCAACCTTACAAAAGATAATAAATAAGAAGAGGCAGCAAAGTGCTTCCAAATATTTAACTGATGCATTTTATCTGCTTCACCACCTTGGAACAATAGGCCACAGGTTGGAAGATCAAGCCTTAAACCTCAGTGCTGAGTTTTTGCTTTTATAAAGTGCTTGTCACAACCTTAATATTACTTAACCATAGCTTTTTTCTGTTACTATTAATTAGGTTTTCCCTAACAGTCAGTATCACAATTAACCTTCAAAGAAGAGCTGCCAGGATGCATTTAACTAATTTTTACAAAGCAAATCTTTTCCAAATCACCTTGCATTGGCTTTACAATCCCTTCTCTTAGGTGATGTTTTCTTGTCGAATTAAAATCTGTTATGATACCATGCAAATAAATGATTTTGACATCCTACAATGACACCTGTTTTTAAAAATGTCTTTGAGGGGGGCAAACTGGAACAGCTATGGTCACGATGAAGACATCTTGGGTTTTCATTCTCTCCTTCCATTAGGAAGGGTCCTGCAGAACTGCAGAAGTATGATAAATTGCTAGTGAAGGGCAAAATTTAGGGTAGGGCACACATTCCAGTGGCTCACACCTATAATCCTAGCTCTCCAGGAGGGTGAGACAAGAGGATTGCCCAGGAGTTAGGGATCAGCCTGAGTAAGAGCAAAACCCCATCTCTATTAAAAATAGAAAAATTACCCAGCAGAGCCATGCGGCTGTAGTCCCAGCTACTCAGGGGGAGTTCAGGAGTTTGAAGTTGCTGTGAGAGAGGCTGACCCCACAGCACTCTACCTAGGGTTACAGAGGACAGTGTGACTCTGTCTCCGGGGGGCGGGGGGTGTTACATGTTTTTTGTATCTTTCACAAGGCAGCTGTTTTGCAACATTGATATAACATACATACCACTGTGGAGAATTATATAAGGAGATAAAGGGAGGGGAAAAAAAACCCTTCTGAGGAAAGTCACCCAGGGCTTGTGTCCTGGTTGAGCCATTGTTGTTACTACTGTTCTAACTTCCCTGGGTTTCTTTCATTATGTGGTGGAGTTATTGGGTGTGAAGTGGATGTCCAGGTATCTTGGAAGGTCCCAGTCAGTTCACAGGTAGATGGATTGCTAGGTCAGGAGGACAGTTTCTCCGCTCTGAACTGCGCTCATGGCAGTGCTTATCCTCAAAGGACTATGAGGTAGGCTTAGGGCCCAGCCCGGAGCCTCAAGGTCCACAGTCTGGAGAGCAGAGAGGGTGAGGAGGATCAATTAGCAGATGGACTTAGACAAGACACTGCAAACAGGGTTTGCTCACTGAGTACAACCTACAGACAAAAAACAGCCAGATGCCAACATTTAAATGCCAAGAACACTCCCACAGGGCAAGAATCAGTCGATATGGAATAAGGACTGCCCTATTTGGACCTCTAAAATCCTCCCATGGCCACCATGCCTCACTTATGTCACCAGACTGGACTTCACTGTATCCAAGTCAGCACCCCCAGCCTCTGTAGCACCTAGGGGCCAGGGATAAGGAGCTACTCAGTTTTCTGAGGGTCTGAGGATGCTGAATACATAGGACCCTGAGAGCCCATGAAATGACCCCTAAAAATGCTAAGAACAGGAGACAGTCTCATGTAAAAGTTTATGCTCACATGGAAAAAAAATCATATACCCCGTGACAGCTCCACTGGGGTCTCTTTGGGCTTGTCAGTCTGAGGCCCCAGGGAGAAACTGAAGAAGTCTGCTAGATTCTTCTCTGGGTGCAGTTCGCTCAAAGAACACTTGAAGTCAATCTCTATTTTATTATTTTTAAACTAAAAATATCCCTTTAAAAGGTCTGAAGTAATAGGGCAACAATTTGATAATAATAAAAGTTAGCATTTATCGACTGCACACCACATGTGAAGCTATTTGAACACACTGCTCCGTTTAATCCCAGCAGCACCATGAGGTGGGCCTGCATCTCCAGTGAAGCAGCTGAGGCACAGGGAAGTGACAGAGTGGCACTCAAAGCCCCATCCGTGACCATAAAGGCCACACTCTGCACCACCCCACTGGTGTCCCTCAAGCACAGAACTCGGAACCCAGGATTACTTTCTGTGCATCCTGGATACCACAGGAGCAGTACTGAATCTCAAAGGCAAAGCTTTTCCCTTTCTGTTACGCCCAGTTTCTCTGAAGGTGTCTCAGTTTAGTGCTCCTCTGTCCACACCCTTCACCCTTTGTTCATCTCTCTCTTAGCTTTGGCAGCAACAGTGGCTGGCTGGAAACTCGCAGCTGCTGTACAATCATCACAGTACTTCTGAACCTATTTTCTACTAATGACAAATGACACTGGTTTTCCTTATAAACTTGTTTTAGGTAAAAAATGGGAGTCAATTTAAGGAAGATATTAAAGCTGTAGTTGTGGGCAGATACAGCAAAACTCATGACCGTGGAACCAGAATGACTCAAGGTAAGGAAACGAAATTCAAACATGGAGGACAGGAGTGACTCAGCTCCATGACAGCATCATAGCAGTGGTCTCCAGAGCAGGGTGCTTGTGGCGACCCACTCAGATTCAAACTCCAATTTAGATTTTGATTCATCACCTTTAAGTTTCTGTTTTTGTTCTGTATATTATAAAGAATCTAACTACGGGTACTGCAAACAAACACACGCGCATGGGGTGTGACTCACAATCGTTTCATCAACTGGGACATGCAGCCAAGGAGTCTGGACCTCAGGACTAGACTGCCTGCACTTTCCACGGACAGAATCCCAAGAGACCTGTGGTGAGCACATCTTGGTGGCCTCCCCCAGCATCCACTGCCTGCCTTCCCTCCCAACAACCTCTGGTTTTCACCAGAGACCCCATGCAGTTCTGGAGAAGGTGATCCCTTGCCCAGCCTCAGGGTTGGATACAAGATGTAGGTGAGCCAGCCAGGGAATTCCACCCTGCCAATATCACCACCTGATGTGGATTCTATATCGGGTCACCAGCTGGCAGCACTGGGACGACTTGTTCTCATCCTGTAGATCAGAAGAAGCCTGGCACAGCAGGGCTGGAGGCATTTTTGCTCCAGTGAACGAAAATCAGGCTGGAAACCAAGCCGCACTGGAAAAAGTGCAGCTGAGAGACAGACACAGCACTGCCCGTCACGGCCTCCACAGGCCCCTTATCACTCAGGTCAGCCCTAACTCCTAAACAACTCCAACACAGGCTGGCACAGCTGTGGTGGAGTCTGGCCCCTTCCTCCCCCCAGGGGGGCACATGTGCCTGTTAACTGGCCACCAGACCCAAGACTCAGGGCACACCATCAGCTCCCCAGGGCCCCCACACTCACTCACAGGCACATATATTTGCCCAGTACCTAGTTCCCACTCAGAGCTCATCTACTCAGCAGAGTATAGCCTTCTCATCCTCCTGTGCCCACACAGCTCCCCAAATAAGGAGACCTGCCCAGGACTCTATTAAGAGCCTTAAACAATGTTCAATAAAAAAAAAAAAATAGCTATGACAGAAGAAGCCACACACCCTTAACATAGACCACCTGCCCTCACCCTGGCAGGGCCTGGGAATACTTCAGTTCCTGAAGTGGATGGTGTTAGGTCTGAACTCTGAAGGGCTGCGCTGTTTCTCTCCAGCCAGGTCCACCTGAACGTAGGCAGCCATCCCTCCACTAAGCAGGGGACCAACCCCGACTGCCCATGCCAGGCCTGTGAGGGTGCTGGGGAGCAAGACAGTCACAGGACTCTGCAGGTTCCAGAGAGGGCAGTGAGCATAGTGGTGGGTAGAGCCTGGTATGTAGTCAGGAGAGAGGAGTATGGCAGGGACCAGAGGGACCCTCTGGGCCAGGTGCGGTGGCTCACGCCTATATCCCTAGCACTCTAGGAGGCCAAGGTGGGTGGATTGCCTGAGCTCACAGGTTCAACACCAGCCTGAGTCACAGTGAGACCCCATCTCTAAAAATAGCCAGACATTGTGGAGGGCACCTGTAGTCCCAGCTGTTTGGGAGGCTGAGGCAAGAGAATCGCTTAAGTCCAAGAGTTTGAAGTTGCTGTGAGCTGTGATGCCACAGCACTCACAGGCAGCCGAGTGAGATTGTTTCAAAAAAATAAAAATAAAAAGGGACTCTCTGGAAGTCACGAGGAAGCAGAAGCAGACACCTGAAGGATGGAGTGGTGGAGGGAAGCAGATGTGAGGGGAGCTGCCTGGGCAGCCTGAACAATTCTGATAGATACATGTTGCTCCAATTTTAACTCCTCAGTCCTAAGGTGGGCTATGACAACAAATGGCAGAGCAAGACTGTGGCATTTTTCTGTTCTTGCTTATAAACTTTTAAATGTTGCCACAGTCCTTGGTGCACTTGTCTAATTGTAGCTAAGGTGACCAGAGGTCCCACATTTGCCAAAAATTCCGAACTGCCTTTTCATTTAAAGAATTGGAACAACTCTTGTTACATCATGACTCTGATATCAGTTTGGAAAAAAAGTCAGTGTAATTCTGTCCCTCATCACTCTGCGCAGGGACACTGTTCTCTTGTCAGTCTGTCTGTCTGTACGGAGCTCCCAGAAATGGGGTCTGTGTGGGAACAGTCTCCAGTTCAGTGCCTGGCACACAGCAAGTGGTTCAGAAGATTCTCAAAGGGATGAGTGAAGAATCACACACCATTCACCTATATATACGTACATTTAGCTAGTCTGAAGGATTTGCCAAAGAGGTAGCCAAAAAAATAGAAGCAGTAATGATGTGTCACCATCCTAAGCCCCTGCCCTCCAGCTCTCACAGTTCAAGGCTAATTATGGGGGGCAAGAGCTCCCTGCCTTCACATTCATTAACAAGGACGCATGTGCCAGGCTCCACGCTGGGCCACAAGTGGCACAGCATTAATCTGTGGCTCCTCCCTCAGTGACTCCTCTGCCTCCTCTGTCAAGCTGCTTCCAACCACAGGACCTTCACACATGCTGTTCCCTCAGCCTGGTGTGCTCCTGCCCAAGGTGGCTCCTTCTTATCCTGAAGGTCTGGTAAGATTCATCTCCCTATGTGAAGTCAGGATCATCTCTGTCTGTCTGTCTCTCTCTCTCTCTCACAGCACAGTTGTAATAACTTTGTTCTTTTACTTCTTTAAGACCTGTGCTGTCTCTGCCCTGGTATAAGGTAAGTACTGACAGTAGCTCATGGAGAGGTGAAGCCACCCCCAGCCAGCAGCTGTCAGGCAAGGCTTCCTGGAACGGGCATCTCAACAATATATTCTGATTTCTTCCCATGTGGGAGTTAAGAAACCTGCTACCAAGGAACTAACTGTGGCTGAGCCTGAGCAGTGCCTGCCTTCCAAGAAATTTCCAAGAGAAGGGGTGTGTGTTCCTCTCATCCCTCTCTAGTAACTCTACAGATAACGAAGCCAGCAATGCCCCCTCCAGGGCTGC
>NW_003852584.1:1091508-1100018 GCF_000181295.1 Otolemur garnettii
TGATGCTCCCTCTGCAGAGGTGGGATGAGACCCCTATGGTTTAAGCAGCCCTGACCACGTCCTGGGAGAAGACCTAATTGCAGGTCCCTCACTGTTCATCCCCAGCAGCAGCTGGTGAGGGAAGCTGCAGAGTTCTGCCTTCCTCACTCATCCCTCTCTCCACACAGGTTCCCACCTCCCACCTGAGGCAGAGAGCCAACACTCGCCGTTGCTGGAGCAGGGGATGCACCAGCGAGGGGCCAAATCACCAAGTCCAGAGAAAACCAAGAGCAACAAAGGCGAAGGGGCCTTGGGGTGGAAAAAACAGCTGATCTGAGGCTGGAGTCATGTTCAACAAGAGCCTGCTGGCTGCAAAATCTGGCAAGAACATGTAGGTTCCTGAGCACATGCAAGCTCTGAAGAAGATGTGAGTGTCGGTCCTGGCTCTGCCATGCTCTCTGGGACATCCCTCTGGAAGATGCAGGGGCTCATCTATAAACAGAACAATGATGCCTCAGCCACAGGCCTACAAGGGGCCAAGGGCGCGGAGAGCCGGCAGGGGCCTGACACAAGGTCAGCGCCCCCAAGGCATTACTGCTGTGTACTGCCCCAGCATCAGTACCTGCCCTGCCTCAACTCAGTGCAGTTCCCCAGGGCCACTGGAACCCTGGGTAATGTTAGTTCTCAGTCAGGTCCTGAGCTGGTACCTCACGTGCATCACCTCACTGCACCTCCCCAGCACGGGGAGGGTCATTAACACCACCACCATGTAGATGAAGAGGCTAAGGCTTCGAGAGGTGAGGAATAAATCCAAAGCCACCCAGTTAATAGCGCTCATTTGATTCATGTTACATTCATTCCACACGTATGTCTGCTAAATGCACCCTGCTAGGCAGACAATGGCGAGGAATATCCCTTAGTCTCTGCCTTTAGGTGATGCCAGGTGTGAGCGCGTGAGGTTGCAGGACACGGACATTCAAACCATATGACTTGTTCTTTGTGGTTTTACGGCAGCATGTCCTCATTCGTAGGAGATGGGAGGCCAGTCTGTGGGTCTAGAGACACCCCAGAAGAGGCTGCCAGGTTTTCATGTGACCCCATGAGTCACTAACCCTCATTATAAAAGAGAGGGACAGAAGAATAGATGGGTTATTTGTGTGAATAAGGAAGAACTGAGAGAGATGACAAAGAGAAACCAGGACAAGAGATGAGGGGATGGGAGAGAAGGGAAGCCACCTGCTCAGAGGGTGAAGGGACTGCATCCCATGCATTTGGGACCTGGTATAGTTCCTGTGGCCAAGTGTGGCCCAGAGCAGCAGCCAGCAGCAGAGGCCCCCTCATGCAAACAGCCTACAAATGGAGCACTGGGCACAGCTGTCCCCAGGACTTCAGCCTGAAACATAGCCTACTGCCCCCTTCTCTGGAGAAGTCCTGGGCCCCTGCAGAAGTCTAAGGTGGAAGAAGAAACTTCTGGGAAAACACGGAACTGCGACTGGCTTTCCTCTAACCTGAGCAGGGAGGAAGCAGCCTGGGCAAAACGAATACAGGCCAAAACTCATTTAGAATCACTAAAATGTGAGGTTTCTAACCCCCAGAGACATGGAGGGTGGGGGAGCGGGTTCTGCCCTAGCCAGCACTCCATGGTCTTTTTTCAACCCAACAAGTTTGAGGTTGCTGTGAGCTGTGATGCCACTGCTCTCTACAAGAGTGATATAGTAAAAAAATAAATAAAAATAAAATAATAACATGCCTCTATTCAAAACTCTCCAGTGATTTCCTCTTTCCACCACTGTCCACACTCACTGTGTGCCAACCTTGCCCTCGACATTCCATGTGTACAAGGGCTGTGGCAAAGAGCCAAAGGGGAGAAGGATGCAGAGAAACCAGGGAAGGGAAGAAGGCGAGGGGAGAGAGAGATGTGCCTGCTCTAACAGAGCCCGTGGGGGCAGGAGAGCCCGTGGGGGCAGGACTCCAGATGTGGAACAGGGCCACAGCACGGACCTGGGAGCACAGCTGAAGAAACCCAAGGTGGAAGGTGGCCCCCCAAGTAACAGAAAGCAGGCCCTGCTTTTGAGTGTGACACTAGTTTAGCTTTAAATCAGTCCAGTCCCTGGGGAATCCACCCAAATTCTTAAAGCCCCACTGGCTATGCCAATCCCTCCAATCTGCTAAGCTTGCTCCTGCCTCTGACTCCTAGATTTTCGCAATCCAGCATGACCTATTCAGAGGAAGCCCCTGCCCCCATCAGCATTACCCAGATCACGTCCCCCTGATTTCTGGGGGCACCCTGCTCTGTCTGCATCATCTTGGCTGTACACTAGTGTGTCTGTTTACTGTCTCCCTGCTAGAATGTGGCTTCCACATGAACAGAGGCTGGTACCTAGTGCAGAGCTGTCGCCCCAGGGCCTGATCTGCAAGAGGTGCTCCAAAAATTCCTATCGATTTCTTCACTGTGGACAGTCTTCTGAGAGTAGGGCTGGACAAACTACCTGCCAGGGGCAAAATCTAGCCTCCAGTCTGTTTTTGTAAATAAAGTTTTATTGAAACTGTATGAGTTTGCTTGGTAACAAAATACCATAGACTGGATGGCTTAAACAATAGAAATCCACTTCTCACCATCCTGGGGTCAAGGTGCCAACATGGTTATTTCTCCTGTGGCAGGCAGGCCCTGTGTGCAGGCAGGCCCTGCCCTAATGACTTTACACCTTAATTACTTCCCTAAAGGCCTTATCTGTAACTATAACCACATGGGGGTGGAGCCTCAACATATAAACCATAAGGAGAGGGGACACGATTCAGTTCATACAGGACATGGCTGGCTCACTAGTTTACATATTTTATTTATTTACATATCATCTTTGGCTGCTTTTTTATGACATCAGAGTTGAGTACTTGGAACACAGACCTTCAGATCTGTAAAGCTTTTTTTTTTTTTTTATTAAATCATAGCTATGAACATTAATGCAGTCATGGGGTACAATGTGCTGGTTTTATGTACAATTTGAAATATTTTCACCAAACTGGTTAACATAGCCTTCGTGGAATTTTCTTAGTTATTGTGTTAAGACATTTATATTCTACATTTAGAAAGATTCACATGTACCCTTGTAAAATGGACCATAGGTGTGGTCCCATCAATCACCCTCCCTCCACCCATCCTCCCCCCTTCCTCTCCCTTCCCTCTCCCCCTTCCCCTTATTCTTGGGCTATAATTGGGCTATAGCTTTCATACGAAAGTTACAAATTAGTTTCATAGTAGGGCTGAGTACATTGGATACTTTTTCTTCCACTCTTGAGATACTTTGCTAAGAAGAGTATGTTCCAGCTCCATCCATGTACACATGAAAGAAGTAAAGTCTCCATCTTTCTTTAAGGCTGCATAATATTCCATGGTGTACATATACCACAATTATTGATCCATTTGTGGATCGATGGGCACTTGGGCTGCTTCTATGATTTAGCAATTATGAATTGGGCTGCAATAAGCATTCTGTTACAAATATCTTTGTTGTAATGTGATTTTTGGTCTTCTGGATATATACCTAATAGAGGAATTATAGGATCAAATGGCAGGTCAATTTTTAGTTCTATAAGTGTTCTCCAAACATCTTTCCAAATGGGATGTATTAGTTTGCATTCCCACCAGCAGTGTAGAAGTGTTCCCTTTTCTCCACATCCACACCAGCATCTCTGGTTTTGGGATTTTGTGATGTGGGCTAATCTTACTGGAGTTAGGTGATATCTCAAAGTAGTTTTGATTTGCATTTCTCTGATGATTAAGGATGATGAGGATTTTTTTCATATGTCTGTAGGTTGTGCAACTGTCTTCTTCAGAGAAGTTTCTCTTCAAGTCCCTTGCCCAACCTGAGATGGGATCAATTGTTCTTTTCTTGCTAATACGTTTGAGTTCTCTGTGGATTCTGGTTATTAAACCTTTGTCAGAGACATAACCTGCAAATATCTTCTCCCATTCTGAGGGCTGTCTGCTTGCTTTACTTACTATGTTCTTGGCTGTGCAGAAGCTTTTTAGTTTGATCAAGTCCTAGTAATGTATATTTGACATTGCTTCAATTGCCCAAGGGGTCCTCCTCATAAAATTTTCACCCAGGCCAGTTTCTTCAAGTGTTTTCCCTACACTTTCTTGTAGTATTTTTATAGTTTTGTGTCTTAAGTTTAAATCTTTAATTCAGTGAGAGTCTATCTTAATTAATGGTGAAAGGTATGAGTCCTGTTTCAATCTTCTACAGGTCGCCAGCCAGTTCACCCAGCACCATTTGTTAAATAGAGAATCTTTTCCCCACTCAGTGTATTTAAGTGGCTTGTCAAAGATTAGATAATGATAAGTAGCAGGGTTCATCTCTAGGTTCTCTATTCTGCTCCATGCATCTACCTCTCTGTTTTTGTGCCAGTGCCATGCTGTTTTGATCACTATCAATTTATAGTATAGTCTGAGGTCTGGTAGCGTGATTCCTCCTGCTTTGTTTTTATTTCTGAGTAACATCTTAGCTATTCGAAGTTTTCAGATCTGTAAAGCTTGAAGAGTTTCTCTCTGGCTCTTTGCCAATCCCTCCGAACTGGTCTAGGTTGGTGAGCCCTGGTCTAGAGCAAGGTGCCTACTCTATTTAACAAATCACAAGCACCTTCCCCTTCCCCATGACTCTCGATTGTGAGACCCCACTGAAGCCCCAGGCAACACACCCAGGCACTTTCACTTTGCTTTACAATCACCAATTGTTTTGTCACCCCTGAGTCAAGGCCCCTCAAGATTTCAGAGTATGAAAACAGAGATTAAACGGTACAAGCCCATAAAGTCATAATTAACATATACCCAGGAAATCAGGGAACAGAATCTCCTATCAAATGCCAGCCCCAAAGCTATTCAGTAGGACACATGGTTTACTAATACCATGTCCATTAATAATTCAGAGACCACTCAAGGACTATTCAGAAGACAGGAATCTGGTGTCACAGGCCTCCTGGTAGAAAGCAGAGTGATGCCACATGTCACCATTTGTTTCACCAAGATCTATCAAGGGCAAATACACCACTGGCTTTCACTCCTCTTATTGCTAGTTTCTTTCTGCTCAACCACATTTCAGTTAGAATCAAAGAAACTTAGTTTCAAAGGCTCACAGAAAAGACACTGAAGAATCAATTTTAGTTTTTACTTAGCGCTTCCCCACACACCAGACTCCATTCTAACCTCTTCATATATGTTAACATTTAATACTCACAACAAACCAATGAGAGAGGCACCATCATGACCCTTGTTTACAGATGAGGAAGCCGAGATGAAGAAAAACTCAGCCAAGGTCACACAGCCAGTAAGTCATGGAATTGTCTGGCTTGAATCTACTCCCCAACCATCACCCCATGCTGCTTCTCCTATAGACGTAAACTGTGTGGGTAAGTCACATTTGTGGTCCATTCATCCACTAGATAGTTCTGGAATCAATATAGCAGTGAGATTTAAAAGAATGGTTAGCTTGGAAACCAAAGACTTGTAACATCCTCCATGTAACAGCCAGACGGCTGTCTTTGAGCCACAGTCTCACCAGCTATAAAATAAGGATCACCAAACCCTCTATGTTACAGGAAACCATGTTGTGAGATTCAAGTGAAGTGTTTCCATTTACTGAAGATCAATTACATATGGAAACACTGTCTCAATGTCTCTAAGAGACAATCAACACTCCATACCAGGCACCAGGGAAGGTACAAAGAATACAACAGGGAGCAAAATGCAGGCCATCCCTGTCCTGTGGGGCTTTCAGCCCAGTGGTAAAATGCATGTGAAACAAATGCTCACACGAATAGCCACAAAATTAAGACCAAGAATAATGCTGCCGGAAATTCAACAGAATGCCACAAGAGGTGCAACAGCAACAGCCCTAGTTTCTACTGGCAGGTCATGGAACGGCCCTTCTCACCTGGTAGGAATTTACTAGGTCATGGTGGCAGAGGCTTTCCCAGAAGAAAGAAGGGCATGCATAATGGCTCTGGGGTCAGCCTGGGTTGGCCACCACCCTTACAGCAACTCAGGAGGTAGATAAAATTATGCTTTCTTCATAGAGGCATCAACCAAGCTTCTGAGAGGTTAAGAAAACTTCCCAGGGTCCCAAAGCTCTTATGTGAAGAGGCCAGTATCTGAAAAGTCAGATCTTCCTGACTCAGAAGATCAACCTATCTCCAGAAAGCCACACATCCTTCTGCAAAAGGCCTTTTAATTTTTTTTTTTAATTAAATAAGCAAGGCAGTACATACTTATATTCCCAGCTACTCAGGAGGCAGAGGTGGGAAGGTCCTTCAGTCCATGAGTTAGAGACTGCAGTGAGCTATGATCATGCTACGGCACTCCAGCCTGGGTGACAGAGCAAGACCCTGTATTTGGGGTGGGGGGGTGGGGGGGAAGAGACTACAGTTCCCAGCTCCCTTTGTAGCTCAATCCAGCCACATGACTAGCTAAGCTCTATCCAGGACAGTGTGAAAACTAGAAACTTTGGGGTTACGCATCCTTTCCATCAGCCAGCAGAGCAACAAAATAGAAGGAACCTGGGTCTCAGATGACCTAATGACCTTACAGAGAGCTGTCCACCTGCCCAACACCTATCATATCAGACTTTTATGAAAAAGGAAAAATGAGTAACTCTCCTATTTTGTTTAATGCAATAATAAGCTGCCTATGTTGAGCTGAACCAATACCCGCAGTAAAGCAAGCCCCAAGTACACAGCTGCCCTCCTCTAGGTCCCAGAGACATAGCTGTGACAGCCAAGGTTCCTGCCTCCATGGAGCTCACACTCTAACTGGAGACAGACAAGTAAGTCAGACGGTGCTGCTCTGAAGTCAACAAGCAAGATAAAGGGTTGCAGGTGAATCACTATGATCCAGCTGGTCAGCAGTGTCCTCTTCAAGACGTAACAGCTTAGACCCAGGGCTGTGCAGCCACTGGCCTTGGGAAGAGCATTCGAGGAGCATACAACCTCTCTGAGGTCTTCAGGAAGACGCAGAGGCAGGCAACGTGGGGCAGTCCAGCAAGCAGAGGGGAGAAGGAGAAAAAGGAAAACCCAGGAGGGTCCCAAACACTGCCTAGGGGGTCCAGACAGGCAACCTTGACAGAACACATGGGCAGGGTCCCAGTGATGTCGAGGCTGGAAGCCTGTGTTTTGAGCAGGAAGTTGTCCGTGTATCCAGTACTTCTGTGATGAAACTTGGTGGGAAACACCTAGACATCTTCCGAAAGGAAAATGCAGTGGAAAGTTGGAAAGAAAAGTTTCTTTGTCCAGGGGAATTTCAGAAAACCAGCAAAATGACCCCTCTAAGTCCCCAATAGGATTTCAAAGTAAGAGTTTAATTTTTTAGCAATGCAGCCCTGCCCTGCAGAGTTGATTATAAAGAACCAGCTGTCAAGTTCAACTTTCTTTTAAAAAGAAGCCTTGTTTCCTTCCTCTTTACTATAATTTAGAACTAGGTTATGGTTATAAGCGCCCAGAGAAGCTTCATCTCATTACATACCTCCCTCTTCCTTCCACAGGGGTTATTTAGGAAAGAACGAATGTCTCTTAAGAGAGATGCACTACTTGTTCACAATTATTTTACCTCGAACAGATGGATTTTGAATTAAGTCTCTCCTGCAGTAGGGTAACGCTCCTAAATTCACACAAGATGCCCTAGGCTGTTCCAGCCTCACCTTTAAAAATTTTTTAAAAACACAACTCTACTGAAGTATAACTCACACACACACTGTACATATCTAAACTATACATTTTTTGTTCTTCTGAGCAGATGCCTAGTACTGGAATTGTGGGATCAAATGGAAGGTTGACTTTTAGTTCTTTAAGAATTCTCCATACTTCTTTCCATAAATCTTGTATTAGTCTGTAGTTTCACTGGCTGTGTAGAAGTGTTCCCTTCTGTCCACACCCACAACAGCATCTGCAGATCTGGGACTCTGTGGTGTGGGCTACTCTCCCTGGTTTAGGTGATATTTCAGAGTGGTTTTGATTTGCATTTCTTAGATGATTAGGGATGAGGAGCATTTTTTCATGTGCTTGTTGGCCATTTGTCTGTCATCTTTGGAGAAGTTTCTGTTCAAGTCTCTTGCCACTTATATATGGGGTTGTTTGCTCTTTTCTTGTTGATTAATTTTACCACAAAGACATATGCACCCAAATGTTTTTTGCAGCTCAATTCACAATTGCCAAGTCATGGACACAACCTAAATGCCCATGAATGGATTAACAAACTATGGTATATGTATACTATGGAGTACTACTCAGCCACAAGAAAAGATGGAGACTTTACATCTTTTATGTTTACACAAATGGAGCTGAAACACACTCTTCTTAGTAAAGTGTCTCAAGAATGGATAAAAAGGCTTGGCGCCTGTGGCTCAAGCGGCTAAGGCACCAGCCACATACACCTAAGGTGGCGGGTTCAAATCCCCAGCCCAGGCCCGCCAAACAACAATGATGGCTGCAACCAAAAAAATGGCCAGGCATTGTGGCAGGCACCTGTAGTCCCAGCTACTTGG
>NW_003852584.1:1100149-1101945 GCF_000181295.1 Otolemur garnettii
AAAAATCCAATGTACTCAATACTAATATGAAACCAATATATAACAACCACACACCCACATGAATGATAAAACACAAATATAGTCTAGCAGGGGGAGGGGAGAGGCAATAGAGGGGAGGAGGGAGGAAGGAACGAAGTTGGCACCATCTCACCCAATGTGCACAATGCGAGGGTGTCACCGTGACCCCTGGGTGAAGGGCTCAACTACAACTTGGACTTTACCTTAGAAGTGAAAACAATGTGACCTAAACATTTGTGCCCTCATATTAATTTGAAATAAAAAAATAAAATAAACAAAAGGCGGAAAAAAATAAAGTATACAATTTGATATTTTTTTAATTTGATATGATTTGATATATTGTCATTTGTGAAACCACTACCATACTCAATATAATAAACATCCCCATCCCCCAGGTCTCCTTGGACCCTCAGGCTCCTCCCTCCATGCCCTGTTCCCTCTCTACAGATTACTTTGCACTTTCTAGAGACTTCTATCAATGGACAGACGCAGCATGTGTGCTCTCTGGGTCTGACGTCTCTCATTCAGCAAACCCACTTTGAGAGTCACCTGTGCTGCTGTGTGTACTGATGCATCCTTGACATACCACAATTTCAATCTATTCACTGTCGATGGCCATCTGTGCTTTTCTAGTTTGGGGCTGATACAAATAAAGTTGCTGTCGGCATTTGCGCTCAAATCTTTACGTGAGCATGTATTTCCTTTCCTCTTGGATAAAGATCTAGGAGTAGAATGACAACCTTGCCTTTGAAAGTGAAGTATTCTCCCTAGGGTGCATCCCCTGTTTTCAGGATCAAATATTGGGGTTAGTGTTTAGATGAGTTTCTCTCAATGCAGCACGTGTCCTAGAGAACCTAGGTGGTTGCAGAGGTAAGCACTGCGTGTCAGTTACAGTGTGTGCATGCGTGCGTTGGCGTCCTGCTTCTCTGACTAAACCCTGACGGTCACAGTTAGCTGCAAAGTACAAAGGCAAAAGACAAACTGGCACTAAGCTGGGACTGCAGCAGCGCAGGGTGAGGGGAGGCGCAGGCAGGGGAGGCCCAGGCGAGGGGAGGCACGTGGGCTACAGGCCAAGGGGAGGGGATGGTCTAAGGCACAGAGTGACACCCGTGCTGGGGACCTCACCTCCCCTGCCCTTTCTGAGGGAAATTTTTCCAGCTGCTCCAAAATACTAAATAGCTACAGCCAGATCACAACAGGTAAACATGAGTTAAAAGGTGTTGAGCGCTCACTTGAATTAAAAGGGAAGTAAGCCCCGCCCACCTCTATCCACAGAGAAAGCACAGTCATGAGAACAGAACCTAACCTATCTGCAAATCGCAGGGACTGCTCATGTCTTTACCACATGCCTCCTGAGGCTCTACAATGTGCCAGGTACAGCAGTGGGCTCTGGAATACCATGACTAACAAGCTAGTGTCTGTCTTCGTGCAACAGACAAGCTAGGGGATAAGCCACCTGGGCCACAAACATGTGTGCTGGGTGCTACCAAGAAAAATCAGGCAAGAACAGCCTAGAGTATGATGAGAGAGCGCAGGTTTTCCTGGAGGGGCAGGCTTCTGAGCAAAGACCATATCCTGGAAGCTTCTCCAGCACAGGGAGCCCTCATGGGCTGTGGGCCATTATGTTATCCACAAGAATGGGGGGGGGGGCAAGATCTAGAATATCTGCACATCTCCCCTCTGCAGTACCCTGAGGGACACGGCTCAGCGGCTGGCACAGAGCTCTGTCCACACCAATATCTGCACACCTCCCCCTCCAGTACCCTGAGGGACACGGC
>NW_003852584.1:1102062-1103839 GCF_000181295.1 Otolemur garnettii
GGCTGGCACAGAGCTCTGTCCACACCAAAGATCTTTTGTCCCAAACAATTCAAACAGGGCCTGATTCTCAGGAGAAGCCCATCTTTTCCTCTTCCTCTCTCTGTGTACACAGAAATCACAGCAGGGCTACAGAAAACCAAAACAACTCCCCGACACTCTACGTGGGTAATCTTTAGAGCCATTTCTGTTGATGCCAGTGGCCCAGAGAGAGACAACCTTCCCGTCATCTCTCTCTCAAGTGTGGATTCGTTTAGTCTCTGCCCTAACCACCCATGTCTGTTCCAGCCAGATGTGATCTGCATTTCCCCAACTCCATCTCTCCTTTCCACGTGTGACAGGCTTAATCATCTTCTGATCATTCTGCCATAGTAGACAGATGCATCCTCACAGTAGGCATTGCTGTGCCTCACTGGCATTCTTGTTGCTTTTGCTCATTAGATAAATAAATCCTGATATATTTTCAGGATACTCCAACTGAGAAATTGATAGAATTGTCTTTAATTTGTGCCCACAGAAATACTATTTATATATAAATTGCAATAGAGAATATTACACAGGCATTACAATAATCTGCCTTATACCTAGGAAGTCAAGAAGTCAAGCATTTTTTTCCTGTTTTGTTCACCCAAAGAAGTGACTATCACATGGCAGGCACTCAATAAATATTTGTAGAATAAGTCAATAAATATGAAGTAGAGATGGTGATGGCACCCAGGCAGAGTACGTGAGGATCAGCAATATCTGTAGAGGGCTCTGTGCAGCATTCAGTGCACAGTAGCTATTAAAAGGCCTGTCCCTGCAGGAGCGATAGCATGCACCCTAAAGCCTGGGTCAAATCCAGAAATATCCTGTGCCCCATGGGGGAAATGTTCACAATATTGAACAATTAGGATAGTACAAGGCAGAGGCTGCAGGTCCTAGAAGCCACCCTGAGCAGCTTATTTGGTAGAATGCCAGGTAGTCAGGACAGACAAATAGAAGGCATTTGCCTGCCTTTGGCTGCTGGGCATTAGCACCACCAACTAGGCCCCATCTCTGTTGGCTTTAAAAAAAAAAAATAGAGCAGGGTGGCAAATAAGCCTAGAGTCCAGAAGGTCAAGTTCACTGGGGAAGTGAAGGTCAACACAAGGCTGGCGGCACTTTGCCTATAGGTGGGCACAATAGAGAGTATTTCACCATTTGACAACCAACACAGCAGCATCAGCACATCCCAACTAAACCCAAGCCCTGGCAGAAGGCAGCCAGGCAGCAGCCAGCCTGCAACAGACCTCAAGAGGGACCCCAAAGCCACTCCAGGACGCTGCGTGGCCTCCACTGACAACTTCTCCTCTCTTCTTGGTCTAGCTGTTTATCTAGCAAACATTTACACCTACGAAGGTTCCTGGTTCTGCTAGACACAGGATGAAATGGTGAGAAGCAGACCAACCCCCTGAGGTGGGGCCTTCACACACACCTGTTCCCCACTCAGCATTCACAAAAGTGTGTAAAGAATCCCACATGCCTGGCACCACTCCTCCATGTTTTGACATCACCTCATTTAATCCTTATTTTATACTAAAGGTTACAGTTTTCTCTGTGCCCTTTAATATAACTCACCATCTACTCCATGCCCTCTAGCTACCAGGCACCAACATGTATAACCATTCATCCTGGCAACAGTCACAGTTGCCATCAACGCACCACTTCAGGAAGGAGAAAATGTAGACCTGGCATAGTTTTGAGTACTGAGAATTTGAACCCAAACCTTTCTTTTTTTTTTTTTTTTTTGAGACAGAGC
>NW_003852584.1:1104135-1105584 GCF_000181295.1 Otolemur garnettii
GAACCCAAACCTTTCTATATCAAAGTCAGGAGTTTACAGAGCTCTTCTCTGAAATCCTGGAATAGCCTATTCATAAATTATTTTAAGGAGAAGGAAACAGGTTCAGAGGAGGGGAAAGACCTCGTACAGGGAACTCCTCTCACATGCCCCCCCTAAGTACCAATGCTGAGAATCTAGTTGGTCCCCCAAAGAGCACAGTGCACCCTCTGGGGTGCAGCACTGCTTCCTGCACACCCCTCCCATCACAAGGAGCCAAGTTCCTGCAATCCCTAATGTCCTCTCTCAAGATGAAACTTCGCTCTTGTCCTGGCTACTCAGAAGGCTGAAGTGGAAGGATCGCTTGAGCCCAGGAGCTCAAGGCTACAGTGAGCTAAGATGGCACAGCTGCAGTCTAACCTGGTGACAAAGTGAGACCTCAAAAAGAGAAGGAAGGGAAGGAGGGAGAGGGGGAAGAGGGGAAGAGGGAGGATGAGAGGGAAGGGGGAGGGGAGGGAGGAAGGGGGGGATGAGAGGGAAGGGGGAGGGGAGGGGGAGGGGAGACAAAGCTTTAATGACAGCAGCTACTGTACCTACCTCCTTTCAAGACAAAGATTCTGCTCCAGTGAGCCCTGGCCATTAGTTCAACAGGACAGCTTGCTCACAAGGCTGTCCTTTGCTGTCAGATCCCTAATAACTTTTTCGAGGAATTTCTAAAGTGCTAGAGGAACAACATCAAACACTCAAAGGCCATGCCAGTGAAGCAGGAGCTCGCAGGCAGCAGTGGCGACTCAGAGCAATCATCATCAACTCAAAAGGTGCCTTCAATTTCTGCTGGAGGGAACAGAGTTACAAAGGCAGTGACACGTGCATCCCAAGGCATTCACACACTCAGCGCAGCCAGAACAGGGAGATCTCAAAGGCTCTGTAATATTCTAATTCTCCAGCCAAGGATTCCACTTCAACAAATTGCAAAATGAATTAAACGTCTGTTTTAAATTTGAACAGGTTATAGCTTGCTGGTATTCTGCCTCGACATATAAAAAGGACAAATGATTTGATACAATTCTAATTGGAAACACAGTCTCTCCTATTCAGAGCCCAGACAACCATAATTAACAATCCTAACAGGAATGGCACTGTTCAGAGGTCTTCAGAGCCTGGGAGGACTCCAGGGTCAAGGGCAACCAGGCAGCCAAGGCCTGCACACCAGGTAAAACTCAGGGGAAAGGCAGAAAACTCTGCAATTGTGATGATGTTTTCAATGCAATAGTTCCAAAATCAATGCTAAAAAGAACCTGTGATGAACAAAACAGCATAATTTTAAATTGGGATGGTTCAATATCACTGGTTTTTCCCTTGGCCTCAGGTTCTGCAAGGCTCAGGGCCCACACCCTGCTCCTTCTGAAGATAGTGAAGTGCCCAGAACAGGGAAGGGATCTGCCAGCATCTCCCGGTCCCTGGAAACTGAGG
>NW_003852584.1:1107566-1110271 GCF_000181295.1 Otolemur garnettii
GCATCCAGATAATCAAATTTTAAAAAATATTTCAAGCATACAAAAGAGTAAATAACACACATTTACTAATAATATGAAATAACAAAACATAAAAAAAGTACTTGCATACCCACCATTGCCTATGTTAAGATATAGAACTTTGTAGTAATTTTGAGAACCTCTCCCCAGTATCAGTCCCCTGTGATCGCTGCCCCGACTTTCTGCAAGTGTAAATCCCTGGCCTCTCTCCTGTTCCAATCTGCATCTTTCTGATCTCCACGTAAATGTGTCTGGCTGCAACTGGCTTTCTCTGCACCTCATAATATTCATGAGATCCATCCACACTGATGTGCACAGTGAGGCTCATCCATTCTCACTGCTGTATTGATTTCTCTGCCACAACACTTTTTTAAAACCTATTCTCTTATTGACAGATATTTGAGTTATGCTGAATGTATTGCCCTGGTGAGTAGCACTACATGAACATTGCTACATGGTCTCTCCTGGGTGCTGTTGGCAAGTGTTTCTCTAAGACAGGACTAAAACTAGATTTTAATATTGGCCAAACTACTTTCAATTAAAAAAGAACTATGCGTATCAGCTCTGTGTAAACAAACCACAACCCCGGGCCAGATACCCCATCCGCTGCTGCTCTGCAGCTGGCAGCACAGACTGCGGCTTCACGTGCCCCACACAAGAACCATTCCCCAACGGGAAGCAGTTCAGGCCGTGATTGCGTCTGCCTGTGTCTAGCTTAATTCAAGGACACAAGGGCTTCACATGAACAGGCAACAGGACTTTCTGGCTGGTGTTTGTAAATATCACTTCTTGAAAATTAGCTTCTGAAAAGTTTTGGACAACAAAGAGTTTGACTTTATACTCACTAATACAAACCCAGAGGTTCCTACAGAGATAAGAGTAGACCTTCCTAATCTAGAAATGCTTTTAGAAAATGTATACTGGTGAGATTTCTTTCAAAATACATTCACCCTAAAATGTGGCCCCAAGATACTCCACGATGCTTTACAAAAATTATCTAGTACAAAGTTTCCAAGATGATAGAATAACAGACTATGGCCTGAATGTTTACAACCCCTCCCCAAAAGCCATGTTGAAATTCTAATCCCCCAGGTAATGACACCAGGAGAATGGAGCCCTTGAAAGGTGATTAGGTATTGAGGGCAAAGCCTTCATGAATGGGATCTTATAAAAGAGCCCAAGAGAAAACCCTTGTCCCTTCCACCATGTGAGAACACAGCAAGAAGGGTGTATGAACTGGAAGGTGGACGCTAACCAGATATCAAATCTGCCTTGATCTTGAACTTCCCAGTCTTCATAACAGTGAGAAATCAATCGGTTCTTCATCAGCTACCCAGTTTATAGTACTTTGTTAAAATAGCCCAAACAGACCAGACAACAGGTCACGCTGCCAATAAACAGAAAATGACAGTGCCCATGCAAAGAACACGTGGAAGTATGCCTTGGAAATGCAGCATTGACGTTTTTTAGAAATCGGTTTTATAGAGAAAGTTTCCTTGATTGCGGCCATATCTACTTGTATATACTCAGCTGCTTCCACCGTGCGTTTTGGAGTGGAGCAGTTATAACACGTGACCTACCTGAGGCAAGAAAGTAAAAGCAGAGCTAAAAGACTGTCCCAGCCGCCCCATGAAGATGTCAGCCCAGCCGCAGGCCTTGCTGTTGTCTGTATGTTCCTACCTTGACAGGCGCGGTGCCTAGATTGTAACCCAGTAACTTCCTTGGGCTTCCGCGGCCTTTGACAGCAGGTGGGCCAACCAGTCTCAAGGGCATGGATGAATCTGACCTTTCCCCTTGAGCCTGAGCCCTTGAGGATGATGTCATGTCTCTCTCTGTTTTATGACCCTCACGTGCACTCCCGCCCTGAAAAGTGGATAAAAGGGAGGCAGGGGGTTCAGGCGGCGGCTTGGTTTTAGAGACACACTGGTCTTCCGAGTTTCCCCAGCCAGAACAAAGCCGCTTCCTCTAATCAACTGGTGCCTGGAGTCTTCTGTCTGCGTCAGTTTCCGGCTACACACCCACAGTCTAAAGTATCCACTATCTGGCTCTTTCCGGAAAAAATTTCCTGATCCCCATCTTAGATTATTAAATAAGACACATCTTCTAGATTTCGACAAAGAGAGGACTATGCACACGAGATAATTTCCTGCATCGTGAATCGAGACAGAAACAGATTCTAAGCAAATTTTCTTTTGTATGTGATCAAAATTTGCCCTCAGATCTACGCCCTCTAAACACAGAGAAAGGGAAAGACAGCAGCAACAAAGTTAGAAATGAAGGAAAGTGACCGTGTTACTGTCACATGTGCTCAGAAGACTGAAGTCCTTCTCCGTCCACAGGAGAAGGTCACATGATTGGAGTCTGCCCGGAGCAAACACTGGAATATTCATGGCACAATCTCTGCCGGTCATATGTAGAGTACGTTCTCTGAATTCAGGATTCAGCAGGCAAACAAGATAATCACCATCCCTACCTTCATGGAATTTACATTCGAGAGGGAAGACAGGCAAGAAAGAACCAAAAAAGGACATAAAGCACATGATTGGAGGTTCTAATATTTTAATCAAGAAAATAAAACGAAATATTTAGAAGTTTACCTAACAAAGGATGTGAAAGATCTCTATAAAGAGAACTATGAAACTCTAAGGAAAGAAATAGCTGAAAATGTTAACAAATGGAAAAACATA
>NW_003852584.1:1112056-1114836 GCF_000181295.1 Otolemur garnettii
ACTGAGACCTGTAGGGCATGAAGGGAGCCATGCAAAGATCTGGGGGGGAGGAGAGGGAATATGGGATGTGCACCAGCCTCGAATGAACTTGGCATTTTCCAGGAGCAGGCCAAGAGAACAAGGATGACGGTAGCAGGTAAGGTGAGAGGAGTGCGAACACCACAGCAAGGACAGATTGAGAACTGCTCACGGAGACCAGGCAAGAGTCTACTAGTAGCCTCCAGGCAAAAGGCGGTGGCAGGTGAGACTCACGGTGGCAACACTGATAGTGGAAAATGGGGACTCAATATAACTTACTCAGTGACTGGAAGTAGAGGATGAGAAAGAGGAATCGAGGGAAACTCATGTTTTTGAACTTGAGCAGCTAGCTGAATGGAAGGTGATGCCATCTACAGAAATGGAGAAAAGGGCAGGAGGGACAAGTTTGGAAGAAAAACTAAGAGTTCTGCAGGGGCCTCACACAGTTGGAGATGCCTTTAAACCGGCAGTCCTCCACTGAGGGCATATTTGCCACTAACGGGATAGTACACATGCCTGGAAACGATTTTGGCTGTCACAACCAGGAGAAGATGACGATCCTGGTACGTGGTAGGCCAGTGGGTAGATGTCCCTAAAAATCCGACAAGGGACAGGACAAGTACCCACAAAATGGACTGGCCCCAAAAGTCAGTAAGACGGAGTTTGAGAAGCCCTGCTTTACGGGGGCACCATGTAGGCAGGGGGATAAACACGTGTGTGGGACTCAGAGAGGTCAGTGCACATTTGTTTCTTCCCAACACTTACTCTTCTGTGCTGCTACTCTCCCCGCCCCACAACATTCTATCTTTAGCTGCTCTGCTGGGCGGAGGGGGGGGGGGGAACAGTTATATGGGAATTAAAAAGGGATCAAGGTTAATGGATCTATGCAAAAGCTGCCAAAACCATTAACCCATTCATAAACACTAAGGCTAAACAGCATGCCAAGCATTAGGGAGATTTGAAGGGGGAAAAAAAGGCAAAATATCCAGATCCTCCTCTCGGGCCAAGCTGAAGGAATCTCCAGGTTGACAGATGGTGACAATGCTCTGACAAGGGCTCTCTCCAAGCTTATGGGGACAGTGAGAAAAACACAGTTAACTCTGCCTTGTTTGGAGAAATTAGTGGAAGAAGGGAATCAAGAAAGGGTTCTTCTCACCAACAGCCAGAGAAATGCCAATTAAAACCACATGGAGGGGCAGCACCTGTGGCTCAAGGAGTAGGGCTCCGGCCCCATATACCAGGGGTGGCGGGTTAAAGCCTGGCCCTGGCCAAAACTGCAAAAAACAAACAAACAAACAAACAAAAAAATGGAGATGACATCACTCCATGGTCAGATTAGCAAAAACCCATAAGAAATTTTACTTATGCCATTAAGAGATTTTCAGCATTAGAAAACAAAGATACAAATATTAAATCAAAATAGTTAAGTAAAAAACTCCTAATTCTAAATCTGAATTAGAAATATCTGTATGAACTCATACATTCTGTGGACGAGAAGGGCAGAGGAAGGAAAGGAGGGGCAAGGAAAGGGAGGGGGGAAAGAGGCAAGAAGGGAGAGCAAGAGTTCCCAGCACTGACCATAGCGTATGTCTACAAACAACAGCCAACCTCGTAGCAGGGAGCACCTCCTTCACCCAGATTATAAACCAGCAAAAGAACCAGGGTACCTTGGAGAAGCAGGTGACTCCAGTTTGGGGCATAAAGCATAAGAAGGGCACAGAACATCTCACTGTCCTTGCTTCGATGTCCAGCATGGTCACAAATGGTTGGGATGACCATTCAGGAGTCAACCTCAGTACTGTCTCTTGGTGCAAACACAGGACAATTTGATTATCACAAAGAAAAATAACTGTGAAGGACTAAAAAGCATCAAGTTTAAAGACATAAATTCATAATGCTATTCATTGAAAGGCTCATTGTTCATCTTAGGACAGAAAGGAACCAACTCATTATTCTGAAAACTGATAAACAGCAGGGAAAAAAAATCAAAGCCTGTTCCTTTGCCCTCCTCATAGCATTATGGGGAAAATGATAGGTAACAAATTGGAAATAGCACACATTGTAACCATGCCACAGTGAAAGAAACTGACTTGTCATTGTAACTCCTTCCCATCTCTTGCTGGCAGAAAAATATAGAAGCATACCCATCCATATACAGGCTAGGCATTCTTCCAGATGGTACACACATGCTACCTTATCTTATAGTAACACCAGGAGGGAGGAACTATCACTATTCCCATTTTATAGACAAGAAAACTGAGGATCAGAGAGGTTAATAACTTTCCATAATCATATAAGCTATGAGGTGAGGAAGAGTAAAATCTTTCACAGTCTTCTTCAAGACTGCAAAGTATGAAACCTTGAGGAAAGTGTTAAACCACAGCCACACAGAGCACAGTCACAGAGGACAAGTCTCAGGGAAGGTGAACCACAGCCACGCAGAGCACAGTCACAGAGGACAAGTCTCAGGGAAGAGCAATGTTTCTGCCATCACTCATCATTGCTGTCACCATCCACATCACATTGGTTGTTTACCAAGCTTTCATGGAATAGTGCCATGAGGTACACATTATTATTAATGCCCCTTTCCAGAAGGGAAAAGTGGGGTCTGGCAAAGTTGGGAAGGTGCCCACAGTCGCTCAGTGAGAAACAGGTGGGGCCGGACTTGGAACTCAGTCAGCCACATTCTACATTTCACATTTTCCCCCAGCTTTACTGAGATATAACTGACAATAAAAATTGCACAAATTCAAGGTGTATAA
>NW_003852584.1:1114937-1127496 GCF_000181295.1 Otolemur garnettii
TAACCTTTGAGGTGAGGATATGTTCGATCTACTCTGGCAGCAATTCTCAGTGAGACAGTGCACTTCCAACCCCAGTCACCATGCTGTGACAGAGTATGACACCATGCTAATGAAAGGCCACGCAGACCCCATCTTGCACTCTCCCACCTCATCACTACCGGGCCCTGCGCAAATACGCCTTGCAGAAACGGGCTGTCAAACAAACATGCCCTGCAGAAACAGGGCTCAGCCCAGAGTTACAGATCCTTGTAAAAACACATTCCTACCTTCACGAAACATCTGGTTCCCTTTGTAACTACCCAACCCTCTACCCTATAGTTCTAACCTTGCAAAGTCTCTGCTTTAGGGATTCCACCCCTCACCCCCACCCAACTGAAAGAAAGATATAAAAACTCCCTTCCTTTGTTAAGGGTCCCCAAGAATTTCTGGGTGTGAACCCTTCTCAGTCAGTTGGTCTATTAAAGGACCCCATACCTAACTCAACCTCAGTGTTCTGGCACTTTCTCTATGGTCCACTTGTGCTGGGCACAACACTTAGATACTCAGAACAAGGACACGTGACAACAGAAAGCATGTGCCTTTGACCAGCACCTCCCCGTATCTCTGCTCCCACTGCTCTCCCGCAGCCCACAGTCTGTATGGCTCCTCCAAGAGGAGGCCGCCCACAGACCCAGATGGGAGGGAAGCCTGGGGTCCCGAGGAAGAGATCAGAGACTGTGTCAAGAGAAAGAGCTGTGTTTGTGGGTAGTCATTACTTCCGTCTGGAAAAATAAAAAAAAAATTTATGAGAAACAAAAAGCACAAAGGCCTTTTTTCTAGCCAGATTTGATACTTAGAAGCGGTCTACCCTACAGGAATGTTTTCCACCAGCAGCAATTTTCCCTTCCAAGGGACATCTGGTCAAGGTCCGGAGACGTTTTTGGTTGCCACAGCTTGATGGACAGGCAGCATCCAGCGGAGAGCAGCCAAGCGTGCACCAGACGCCCCAACAGGTGACAGGACTGTCGCTGCAGCTATAATCCCAACACAGAGTGAGTCCCTTGAGCTTGCTGAGCTTCACTTTATTCCTCTGTTAAGCGGCAAAAATCAGACTTACCCCCTTCGTGGAGGTATTTACAGGCAGTAAATATGTATAGTGCCTTTCAGACAGGCTCTCAAAACAGTAACTGTCTCTGGGGATGGGAGGGGGACAATTATCTTCACCATCATTGCTAAGCAGAGGAAGCACCTCTACCAGGGACTGCTGTATTGCACCTTCCTGGCCAAATCTGGCCCCCGCCTGCTTGGGTGACATTTTATTGGCACAGAACCATGTTTACAAGTTGCGTTGGGCAATGCCAGGAGTGAACAGCTGCAACAGGCATTGTGCAGCCCACAACGTCTGAAGACTTTACTACTGATCCCTTTTTAGAAGAAGTCTGCTGCCCTAGAAATGATCAGGAAATTGAAAAGCTATACAAAAAATGAAATTGTTACCATTTTGAGCTGTCAAAACAAAACAAGCAAAAAACTGTAGGCTTTTCTTTCCCCACCTAGGTAAGGACTACAGGTGCAAAGTTCTGAGATGCAAAACAGCTTCTAACTGCTCAAGGCCAATTTTTTTTTTTTTTTTTTTTTTTGGTGAGACAGAGTCTCAAGCTTTCACCCTGGATAGAGTGCCCTGGTGTCACCGCTCACAGCAATCTCAACTTGGGCTCAAGCGATCCTCTTGTCTCAGTTTTTTGATTTTTAATAGAGACAGGGTCTCGCTTTTGCACAAGCTGGTCTCAAACTCATGGCCTCAAGCAATCCACCTGCCTTGGCTTCTCAGAATACCAGGATTACAGGCATGAGCCACTGCGCCCAGACCTGAAGGCCAATTTAATCCATCTGATTTTATAACTTTTCATCAAAATTGACTACCACTTTGCTTTAAAATATATACCATCAACACAGCTCAAATCTCAAACACCAAGAAGGCAGTTGTTATGGTATTTGCAGGGAAACATATCTTACTCTCCTCCTGAGCCAGAGCACAAGGAAGGGAAATTTTTCCATTAATTTTAAAAGCTTTTACTACCAAAGGCAAAAAAGACTTTTTAAGAAGACAAAAATGTAATATTTTAGCATTTAGATTTAGTTTTCGTCACAAAGGGAAAATAATTTCTACTTATTACGTAGTAGGAACTGGATCGTTACCACAGAACATATTTCATTTAGAGGAGGAGGACTGAGTATAAAAGACTCATTTTCAGAAGCATTAATCTTGGGCACCTAGAAACCAAAGTGCTAGTGCACAGAAGTTGGTCTTTGTCAGAAGAATGTTTTAGAGTTTTTATTTTTTAAGACTCACCCCCCCCCCACCTTAAAAATGAATATATTTTTTAATGTTTCCAAGGGAGGGGGAAGGAAACCCAACACAACCCAACTCAAGCTCCTCTGCTGCGGAAGTATCAGTCTTTGCCCAAAGCCAAGGCTGCCGGTGTGACCCAGAGAAGTGAAGTGGGGTATTTTAATGATTCTGTGAAGGGGAAAGGAAACTTTTTAAAAAGTACTTGTCACTGTAAAAGATAGGCTGACAGTTTGCCCTGGCAAAGAAGAGTTTTTAGTGCTGAAAAGGGAGCCTGTGAGTCACACCGAGGAAGCAGAGTACCTCAGCGCTCCGCTTCACAGGTCCTAGAGGTGAGCCTTACCTCCGCCAGCAGAAGCTGCAGAAAGAGCGAGATGCTGGCAGGATCAAAATTAGCCAAAAAGGAAGTTTTGAGAGAGGGCTGCTTTCTAAAGAACAAGACCGAGAAAGCTGTCGGCACGTTGGCAAGCAACCCTTGCTGGGTAGGTAGGAAGAGGAGAAATGCTCAGGGACTCTGGCTGCCTCTCCTAAGGACTCACGTAAGGAGGAGGCGGCCATGTCACCGCCCCACGGAGGGCTGAGGGTCTCGCTAAAGGGAAATGGTGACCCCACTGTCCATCGTCCTGGTAAAGTCAACCCTGGGACAAGTAGAAGGTTCCTTGTTCCTTCTTCCTGGCCTCTGGTCATGATAGGCCTAGATTTGAAAGCCCTAAGAGGACCAGGAAGGTTTTAGTGGTGGGACAAGCAGTTCTCAGCCAGGTGACAGCACGCCAAAAGGGAGGCAGGAACACAGGCCAGTCTGGCTATGATTGACAGGACCTGAATCTACCCAGGAAAGAACTGTCCTGAGTCAGGACTAGACAGAGAATCAGGACCAACTAACAAGGAGAAGCCCAAAGCTTCCCAGATTACTGCACGCTGACTGTGGGGAGGCCAGGGATGGGGCTGACTGTGGACTTCCCTGGCATTGAAGTAGAGAAAATGGGTCCTCAGAAACCAAGAACGACTCCTGCTCCCGTGGTAAGCATGCCAGGCCATTCTCCACCAAAGGAGGGTGGTCCCAAGAGGAGACTAGGCAGCCATTCTGTGTGTAACAGGGCTCAGGGCTGTTCATCTCAGGAGTGACACTGCCTGTCCCTACAGCAGATAAATGAGACAAGAGGGTCCCCATGCACCCCACTCAAGGAGGGGGAGGTAGCAGGAAGCAACAAGTACAATTCTGCATTGATCTACACACTCTCCACATCAGAAAATGTACCTTCCAGGACACAGATGAGGAAATCTGAGGTTCCCAGAGGTTAGGTGACAGGGCCCTGACGTGCACTTACATCCTCACATTCTGAGCAGCGTGAGGAAAGAGCAACATCTCTTCTTGTTTAGACTCGAGGCTTTTCCCCAGATAAGGGGAAGATGAGCCCCACCCTGTCATAAATTATTTCTGTGACTTCGACCTTGATAGGTCACCATGCCTTGGTTTCCTCCTCCATATAATGGGGTAAGAGTAATACCACCACAGAGAATGAATGCAAGGATCACATGAGATAAACAAGTGCTCAGGAATGCGGGGCCCTGTGTGAGCACTGAGCAGATGCAAGCCAGCAGCCTGGCAAGGCTCTACTCGCTAAGAAACACACCTGCAGCTTTCCCGAAAAACACAAGGGCTCGAAATTAACTGATGAAAAGGATTCTTTCTGCTTTTATTTTTTAATCCACTCAAACATGCCCCCAAAGTGGATGAAATAAAAATGTTCAATATGTTCTTTCTACCGAGCTGTTGGATCAAGCAAGTTATTAGCTGAGCTACATAATTCATTTGATTAATTGGCACTGGTAAAGAATCAAGAGAGGCTACAGAACTTCGAAGTTGCTCCCAATCCAACTTCAAGTCTCTTTCAAGCTTTGGAAGAGTCTTCCGCTAGACAGTCATAAAAACGTGTCAGGCAACAGAAATGGGAAGTTTAACCTCTTATGAGAGCTGGCAGATCTCACAGTGACACCTCCCTAAATGAACAGACTGTCTGACAAGGGATAGGAAGACCTCAGCCACTGCTGTCATTGGAACTGGGTCCAAATATGAGCTCTGCCACTTCCCAGCTGTATGACTTCAGATACTCTACTCAACCTTTCTAAGCCTCCTCCACGTCCTCCACCATTTACCTTGCAGGATTGTTGTGAAGATCAAATGACAGAATGCAAACACCCCAGCCCAGTATCAGATACATAATAGGTGCTATTAATTCATGTCAATTATATCAATTTAATTTAAATAATTCATTCATTTATTCATTCATTTCTAGGTGAGTGAGCCACTTTGGTAAAACTTTGTTACTCCACATAAGAAAGTTGCTCAGATGGATATTAGCAACAGTTCTTGCATACAAGCTTGGACTAAGTTAGTCCACCCTCTGGTCTTTGCAAGCCTAACACCAGGACCACTGTGGTTTGTATCAACCCCACAGTGGATGAGAACAGGCATCCTTCAAGTAAAACAAATAAGAGCATCATGCTATTAGAAGCAAAGCCCTAAGTCTGGCTCTCATATCAAGGGCCATTTGTAAAATGACAGGGTACCCTGAGGCTTCCAAGCCAAACTGCTGACCATTCAAGCTGAAAGACTTCCAGTGCTGTCCCTCAGGACCAACAAGCAAAGCACTTTTAAGACAAAGAGGCCTCTCAGCACCACTGACTTGCCCACCAAAACTAAATCTTCCTAACCAGGTCAGAAACAGCCAGCTGTGAAGGGAATTTCTAGCTGGGGAGGGTGGTGCAGCAATCCACACATACCTATGCAGGGAGAAATCAAAGCAGAAAGAAAAGGATAAGGAAAAGAAAACCATTCCAATTGTGCCACTTTCACAAAAAGACATGTTAATTGTAGCATCTGAAATCTAAAAACCTCACTCCAAGAAGAATGTCAAATCGTGCTAAATAGAAAGAAAACGTAAAGATGTTTTGCCTCTGCCTCCCTCTATGGTCTGTCAGTCGGCGGCTACCTGACACGCCCAGTTAGCCAAACCTTTTCCCAAGCTGCTCCTGCCACCACAACTGGCCTCCTCGCTGGCCATGTCCTCTCTGCCCTTGAAGCCCCAGTTCAGAAACAAACATTCCTGTCCAAATCCAAGACTCCCCAAACTACATCCCCTCCACTACCAGACTTTAGACGGTGTTAATTCCCCTCTTCTGAGTCACTGATCACTTGCTGCTACCAATTACTGTTTTATGAAGCTAACTCCCATGGTAGCTGTGAGCCCCACAGGGCAAGGGAGGAGGTAGATTCCTCAGCACCTCCACTGACCCGGCACTTATCCATTCAACAACTAAAATGAAGCTTACTCATCTATCCCCACAGCATCCACTTCCGGGTTTCCTCCAGGGATCCGCCCCTCTCACTAACCTCCATTCTCCATGTCTGAACAGAGCTCTTCCCTCTGTCTTAGCGCATGAGCAAGACCCTGTGGTCAGCTAGAAAGAGAGTAGAATCTAAGCTGGCCTACAGAGTAAACTCGTGGTGTGAACAAGAGAGACTCCTGCTTTTCCCTACATGAACATGGAGGAAAAATTGTTTGTCCAGAGGTGATCACAGCCGTCTCAGACCAGGGCAGGGAAACCTACCAAAAACAATGTCAACCCAAAAATGGTAAAGTCAAGTGCTACAGAGAATGAAACAGGAGCCTAGGGACAGAGCTTAAGTCTCAAGACCTACCCACACCTAAAACCAGACTTTCCCTTGGGCCAAGGGATTCCCTTCAATGAGACTATCAAGATAGGGTATGCTCAATGGTAATAGTAAGCAAAGCCTGGTATCTTAGTGGCTGAATAAAGGTCAATATGCTGGAGATAAGAGCAATACCATGACAGAGAGTGACTGTAGTGGGTCCAGCAACACAACAGGGCAATTCCCTTCCAGGCAATGACTCAGGGATCCAGGGTAGTGTCATCTGTGGCTATGCCGCATAGAACACACGGCTTCCAAGATCACCATGGCAAAGGAAACTGAAGAGTGATGAAGAGTGCATGTGGAAATTCTTAAAGGAAGAGTCATATCTTGATGTACTTACATTACTAGTAACAATGATTTTATAAGCTTAAAACCAATGTCCAATTATTGTTAATAAATTAGAAATATTATTAGAAGTAGGGTACAGAGTATGAACAAAGGGAGACATTAATACAGGATTGACTCAAACACCTTTTTTTGGCTTTGAGTGCAAAGTGCGAGACTCCGTCACTTGAATATTCTGCAGCCTGGCAGGTGGTATACCCCTGTCCCCCAGCTGCTGCAAAGCCGCACGCAGGCTGTAGGCTTTGAGGCCATTCTCTGCCAGGGTGGGGCTACATGCTCCCAGACAGTGCTTTTGGGGAGTCAATAATGTGGAATCTTTAAACCTAGTTCAACACAGAAAGATTTGCTCCAGATCAGATAAAGAGATGAAATATCTCTTTTCTTCTGTCACCTGTATGGACACAAGACTATCAGAGTATTAAAACATCACATCTGTGATGTGTGACTGAAGGTCACCTAGGATTTGTTCCTTGAGTCAGCCCCTAATTATCTACCTTGTCAAGACTCTGTGTTAATACCATAAATGCCTTAAAACAATAAAAAGTAGCAAGTAAATCCATACAATTAATGTCATTAGTTGTAAAATTACTCTAGTTCATAGAAATGCAAGCACAACAAAAACCATGACGGGATTATCTGCCTTACCTTCATAAAATTTATGATTAGAACACTGATATATAAAATAAATACAGCGTAGCCTGATCCTCAAGGTGATATACTGGAAGTCTCAAAAAGGGTGTGCCCACTGCTCTTAAAACTATCTTTGTCCTACTCTATTAATGCTCTATAATTTTCCTAATAATCCTATGTCAGTCACTTGCCCCACCAGGGCCACAAGGCGTAAACTCGTAATGTGTCGGTGCTGGTTTCCCAACAGGAAACAAGAAAACTCATAGCCCATAGGCCAGTGTTAGTCCTATGCCCCCAATTTCTACCCTTAACATATACTGGGAAATGTACCTTCCTATGTGTCCAGGAAAAGAAAAATGAGACAGGACTTGATAAACAGTATAGTTTCTGCCACAGCCACATGGAGCCAAGTTTTCTGTTCCTGCAACCAAAGGACTCTTACATGACATAAGCACCAGCCAGGTGCCAGAGATCATGACAGATGATGGGGCTAACTCAACAGCTGCCATTGTGGAAGTTATAGCAGAGCAAGAAAACAGGGGAAAGAATGAGGGAGACAAGAACACAGATGGGAGAAGCAAGTAAAACCACTGTATGGCCAGGGTTGGGAGCCAGGACACAGCATGCAAGAGGCCTCCAGGGGAAACTGAAGCTAATCTTTAGGAGTGCAGAGGGGATCAGAGAAGGCTTCCAGGATGGGATCTGAAGATCAGAAGTCAGCCAGGAAAAAGTAGGAGGGGAGAGTACATGGGAAAAGAGGAGGGTTCTAGGTAGAAAACCCACCTGTGTGAAGGACTTCAGCAAGAGCTGGTACACTGGGGAAACGGAAGCTCCGAGTGAGGTGAGAAATGGCTGAAGAGGAAAGCAAGAGCCGCAGCACAAGGGGCTTTATATCAACATACGAAGATGGTACATTGGGATGAATCTAAGGGCAAAAGTAAGCGATTAAAGAGTTTTAAGCAGGAAAATGGCCAGACTGGGCTCTGAGTAGTTTTCATCATTCCATCCACATTACTAAACACAACAGCCCCCAGCCCCTTCCCTACTCCCTGCTAAATACAGCAGCCCTGCCCCCTTCCCCACTCCCAGTTTCTATAGCTGCACACACTCCTGAGCTCATCAGGCACTGGGGACAGCCCTGTCCCTTCATCAGGCATATCCTGAACTCTGAGCCCTGACAGGACAACGTCTCTTGTCCTCCCTTCCATCAAGGCCAGACAACTCCTCTGGAGGCCCAGAAGTTGCTTCAAAAAGCCACTTCCCACTTCAAGCAGGAAAGCAAATATAAAAATAGGCCCAAAATAGTGTGAGTCTGAAAAGCTGAAAACCAGCCACTATAATTACAAGTATTTTTATCTGTCACCCAAAAAGGAGTATTGGATCATTTTCTCAATGTTTCTCTGAGGAAGTTCATCTGTTCATTCTCAAGTACTCCAGACTCCCAGATCAGAGACACCACCGGAAATGCAGCTTTGACAGAAATGGAAGCCACACAGAACACACGAGGTGGAGACACAGAGCAAAAGGCAAGGCCTTGGCACCCTCGCCATGAATGGGAAGTGAGATGCCCAAAGATCTTTAAGAAAAGAGACATCCAAAGATTGGCAAAGATGTGCCTCCAAGACTGGTGGCCCGGACTTGCCTAGGCAGAAACACAGATGCTTCCTGGAGCTACCCAAGTGCAGTGGGTAACAAAGGCAAGGAGATCAGAAAGCAGAGCCAGGAAGAAGGGGACACTCTTCCTGCTGCTGTGCTGGGCAAGTCACCCTGGCACACAGGGACAGACAAGGGCCTCAGAACAGGCCTGCCTGCTGAGCACCTGAGCATCCTGGGAAGAGCATCTCCCAGACAGAGTGTTTGCCTCCTCCCCACAGGCTGGACAAGGTAATAGCGAGCACATCTGTCACTGCCTTCATGGTCCTGACCACTTAGAGCGAAAGTGAAAGCTGGCTGCCAAGGAAGGCAGGTACAGAGAAGGCCACGGAGGATGGTGAGAAGATGCCAACTCTGGAATCAGTCAGCCGGGTCAGGTCCTGGTTCTACACATGCTGGCCCATGACCTTGAGCAGACAACTGAGCACCTCCAGGCCTCAGCTTCCCCATCAGGCTTAGATACAATGAGCAACAAAAACAAAAAAATCAGACAACCCATGTGATGCACTCAACACAGTGACTAAAGAGAGAACGACCCTTCTATTTACACTAACTGCTATTACCATCATTATCATCAAGGTTTATCGTTGTTCTTCATTAAATAGACATTGCCAAAAACCCTAACACATCACAGAGTACCACACACCTAATAGACCCCCAAAAACAACAATGTGAAAAATTCCTCCAGGATCAGTTTTTTCAACTAATAAAATACAGTAAAAAAGGAAGGAAGGGGAGGGAAGATACAGATGGCAACACATAGATTAAAAGAGGCTTCAGAGACGTACCAGCCACTCACAAATGTGAACCACCTTTTGGGACCCTTATCCAAGTACATGTTTGAACTAGGAATTTCAACACTCACCACATATTTAACCATATTAAGGAATTATCACTAACTTTTAGGTGTGACAACAATATTACAGAGTTTGTTTTTTTTAAGAGTCCTTCTATTTGTTACCAATATATTATAAAGTCTTCTGGGGTGAAATCAGTGCTGTGCCTTGGGATCGCCCTCCACAAAGCTGGGAAAGGGGAGGGAGAAGCATGAAGCAAACTGGTGTGAGGTGCTAACCGTTCAAGCTGGGTGACAGGAACAGGGCCTTTCTTTATAGTCTTTTGTCTCCTCCTATGTACATGTGAAGCATCCATAAGAAGGCAATTTTTAAAAGGCAGATAGCGCCACCTGTGAGACGCAGCCTGCCTTCCCTCCCTCACAGACCTTCATGTAGGAATCTGTCCACTCCCTTACAAAGCTGCTCTGAAGGCTGAAACTCACAGGCTGATGAAAACCTACAGACTGTGATGACACCTCTTTGTTTCCAAGTTCCTCAGTTTTCCAGGGCCAGTGTAGCTATGGTGCTGCCATGACTACACCTGTCACTAACTGCAGTCAATGTAGGCAGCCAAACAAAAGGCACGTCCAAGAAGCAGAAATGCCCAGCACTCAGCCATCCTTCACGGTTAGATGGCAAGGTTCCTGCCTCAGGAAGCTGGGGGCAGGGGGAGGGCAGTAAGCAAGGGGCCCCTGAAAAGCCCTCTGTTGAAAGAAGTCACTCTCCTTGGTCCTCCGAGGCTCCCTAGAGACTGGCATGGCCTCCTTTATAAGGTTTCATAAGGCGTGACAATGACATGGTGGTTATGCATTTGTTCTTTTATATATATATACACACACACACACACACACATATATAAAGAGTTCTTATTTTTCAAAAATTCTTAAATATTTAGGAACATAATAATATTGAATTTAGTATTTTCTTCAAAATACTATGAGAAACAGCTGGGGATAGGTTAGGATATAGATGAAGCAAGATTGGCAGCATAAGTCAGGTCATGGGTACACACAGCCTTTTTTTAAATAGTCCACAGAATGTCCTGAAAGACACCCCTCGAGTCATCATACATAGGAAAAATGGGAAATTGTAGCTAAATGTACCTTTCTATACAAAATATTCATTACGCAATTTTATAAAATATGTACAAAATATCCTCTACACATTGCACATCTTTTTGTAAAATTGTGCAATGAATATTTTATGAAGAAAGGTACATTTAGCTATAATTTTGCATTCTCTCTATGTATGGCAACTTTATGGGTGACTTTCAGGACACCCTGTATTTTTCTACATTTCAGCTTTACTACAATAAAGAGATTTTAAGAACTCCTTAGAAGTTTAACCCTGTTAGTCATTCACACTTTAGTGGGAACACATTTACCCTGCTAGAAAAGAGAACTCCTCTCCAATATTCACTAAAACATCACAGCCTGACCCACTCAGTTTTGCTTGGTGAAGAAACTTTTTCCTCTTTAGATGAGAAGAGAGGCTGGTCTCAATCCACTCAGCATGATGTGATTAACAAAAAAACTTTACATCATATTCTTCATTTTGATTATCAATTTAATACAGATCTCAGCTCAGATTTTTTTTATCCTGAGTCCTTACACAGAATTTAGTGTTTTATTTAAAAGCCTGTGCTTCTCTGGGACACATCGAAAGTGCTGGAAACCACTGGTGCGTCTGTGGTGTAACTGCTCCCAAGGTCTTGGCTGCTTCAAGAACTTGTTTATTAAAATGATGATCACATTCACAGTTATTTACAGCTTATGATTATAAACGTATTTTTTGCCAGCTTGATGTTTAGACTTACTTTTCCATTAATAGTAACTCTGCCATTATAATGAGAATAAATGTTGCTAATATACCATTTATTTTACCCATGAGAAAAATTTCGTAACTAACTCATACAGTAAATGATGAGTATCCTATAATTTTAAAAATCAATCAAACAGCAAGCTGAGCCCCACCATTTGTAAGGAAGTGAAGTTCTGTTTGCAAAGAATGGACTGGCAATACTGCAGTATAAGGCAGTCAGGAGGTGCAAAAAGCTGGAAGATGATGCTATGAAGTAAGACAGACCAGGCACAGCCAGAAGGCAGCATGAAGGAGCTGAGCTCCGGTTAGCATTGAGTGGAAGAGGAAACAGGGAAATAGCATCGACCAATCACACACATGTAAAAAGCTTCATATAAGTTGCAGCACTTTGGTGGTAAGCAACAGAAACAGCTTCTCACTTAAGCTAAAACAGAACTTACGGTAAACAGTCAGGAAAGTGGGAGAATCTGGCTTATAAAAGGAACTGGAACGAGAACAAAGAGATTTTAGAACTTTAACTCTGGCAAGTTCAACACAGAAACAACTAGAGGGTCTTATCAGAACAACTGCTACTAGTCTATTTTAAATAAATGCTTACTGCTAATTGCTATTGAACAAACGGCCTCCCAAGCATTGTTGCATCCTTGCATAACTCATGAGTTAAAGTCCCCATCACCCTAGCACAGGTCATACGCCAACCCCTGAGCCACAAAGGCAGCAGAGGACTTGATTTACTATCCAAACAAGACAGCAAGCAACGGTGGAGAATCATCATTCTGAGGGGAATCAGAACCAAAGTGAGAAAAGAAAGCACAAAGACGCCTCTGTCTGCTACAGGCACTGATCTGGGTTCTTTGTTTAATTCCCAGAGCAAACCCACCAGCAGGCTGCATTTCAGTAACACAGAGCCTGAGACTTAAAGCGGCTAGGTGGCCTGGCCATGAACACATGGCAGTAAGTATCACATCTAAACTAAGTTTGCTTGGGACACCACATGCTCTTCCAAGCCACCAGCTAGCAGAAGGCAAGGACAAGGAAATGCAGGATCAAAGTCCAAATGCCATCAATATTTTACATTTGTCTCAAAAGCAACAGCTGGAAAAGAATGAAAAACCCCTGGGGATGAGTCTAAGCCAATGGAATTTTACTTAAAAAGAGGTTTTCACCTCAAAAGTAGCAAGAATCTTAGAAGAGCTATATCTTGGATATGTCCAATATCTTTTTTTT
>NW_003852584.1:1127516-1141373 GCF_000181295.1 Otolemur garnettii
AATCATAGCTGTGTACAGTAATACTATCATGGGATACTATATATAATTTGAACTACTTCATCCAACTGGTTAACATAGCCTTCATGTCTTTTTCTTAGTTATTGTGTTAAGACATTTATAGTCTACATTTAGAGAGATTCACATGTACCCTTATAGGATGAACCATAGGTATGATCCCACCAATCACCCTCCCTCCACCACCCTCCACCCTCTCCTCCCCTCCCTCTCCCCTCTCCCCATATTCCTGGGCTAAAATTGGGTTATAGCTTTCCTATGAAAGCTATAAATTACTTTGTAGGGCTGAGTACATTGGATACTTTTTCTTCCATTCTTGAGATACTTTGCTAAGAAGAATATTCTCCAGCTCCATCCATGTAAACATGAAGGAGGAAAACACCCTTGGCGTGAGGACGGGACTCTCTCCTGATGTCTTAGACTTTCGAGAAGGATGAGGAAGTTTACAAAAGAAATTCTGAGCATCATTGCTAACAGTCCCAAAGAAAGAGAGAAGAACCATCTAAAAAAGCCAGAGTTGGGTGCAAAGCTCTGCAAAACCACCATAAAAGTCACAGCTGCAGGCCTGCAGGTAGAACTGCCTCTGCACATTCAGTGCCTCCCAACAAGCAGAAAAGGCGCTGCACTGCACTCACCCTGGTAAGCTAGGCCCAGTTTAGGGGTAATGAAGAGCCAATGCTATTCACAGATGAAACATCAGTGACTCGGCCACCAAAGTCACTTCACAGTCAAGAGAGAAGGAAAACTCAATCTAAGGAAGCGAATGCCACTTGAGGGACGTCTGTGTCAGCTTCCCAGCTTTCTTAGCTCACCTCTTGGAGCCATCCATGCCACCACTCCCAGGGTAGAGGAAGCCACACTGGAGGAGGGAGAAAGAAGCTTAAGCTGGACAATGGGAAGGAGCTCAATGGATGTGTGCTAAGCAAGTGGGCACCATCTGTTACTCAGTGTTTTCTGCAGGTTCTCCAAGCAACACTCCCCCTAAAGTTGAGTCTGCCTCCTCTAGGACTTCCTCTTAGGAGATATCTAATCCTTTCCACCAGGATGCTCTGAGGTATCTCTAGGACTTAGCTGCAGTACCTTATACAATTCACCCCTAACCTGGGCTTCCCGACTCATGTTCATCATCCTTCATGCATTACATTGAACAACTGGATTCACGTAACAGCCACTGTTCAGTATGGAAGGAATTGCATCAGCTTTCCCCCACATTATTTCACTACTCCACTCTGACTCGTGTTTACAGCTCTCTCTGTAAAAATCAACCCATTAATAGAATGACAGAGGAGCATCGTAAGGAATGTTGTAAAGAGCTCGATTAACGTGAACACAAAAGGTTCAGGCAAAGTGCTGGTGTAATAAAATGCTAATGCTATATACACATGAAAGATTCACTGACAGACCTCACTTTGGAACCAAAAAAGAATGAAAAAAATCAGTCTGGGGTAGTAAATGCCATTTGAGGCATCTCTGCTTCAAGCTCACAAGTCTCTCAGCTTGCTGACTAGAGCCGGCAATTCTGCTGACGCCGGGTGTAAAGGCAACAAGGAGGAAGAGGAAGAAGCTGGAGGCTGGCAAGAGGAATCTGCACGCCTGGACCTTTAGCTCCTCTCATCTGGCATCCGGCCCTAACTCTCAGAGAATGAGCAGGCCAGGCGAGGTGGCTCACGCCTATAATCCCAGCACTCAGGGAGGCCAATGGGGGAGTATCACTTGAGCTCAGGAGTTCAAGAACATCCTGAGCAAGGGCAAGACCCTCATCTCTTCTAAATATAGAAAAACTAGCTGGGTGTTGTGGCAGGCACCTATAGTCCTAGTTACTTGGGAGGCTGAGGCAAGAGGATCATTTGAGTCCAGAAGTGAGGCTGCTGTGAGCTAGGCTGATGCCTCGGCACTCTAGCCTGGGGCATCAGAGTGAGACTCTGTCTCAAAGAAAAAAAAAAAAAGACAACTCCCCATATGACATGATGTTCTCAACATATCACAGCTGATGTCAACACAGAGTGATGATGAGACAGCCACAGTGGTGACACATGATGTGAAGTCAACACAGAGTGATGACGCGACAGCCACAGTGGTGAAGTCAACACAGAGTGATGACGCGACAGCCACAGTGGTGACACATGACATGAATTCAACACAGAGTGATGATGAAACAGCCACAGTGGTGACGTGGCCTTTGAGATGCTGCTGCCTTCCCCTCCAGCCATGGTGCCTCCTCTCTCCCATCTACTGTCTCAGACCCACAGGTCTCCTTTCTGCTCCTGCTAACTCTTTCCCCGTGCAGGACCTTGCTATTCCCTAAGCAGCATGTTAAGTGGCCATTGAACACTAAATGTGGTCTGAGCCATCCAACCATCCAGCCCATGAGGAAATCAGTAGAGCTCAGCTCACAAGCCCCAGCTGCCAGCCTGCCTGCTCAAGCCCTGCCTGTTGGCCCTGCAGCTGGAGGAACCCACATGAGAGCCCCACCCCTGGTCCAGCACTCAGTGTGCTAAACAAACTCCAGGGAGTGGGTGCTTTCACCAGCCTACACTGGTCAGACAGAGTCCTTGCAGCTGCACCCCAGTTGTCACAGATGACCAGAACACTTCACCTCTGATAATCCTTTCACTCTTCCTAGTTCATCAAGACCATTCATTCAAAACCCCCAGACATCCCTGTCATAGGAAAACCTTAAAAATATTTGCATTCAAGGGTTATTTACCATTTACTAATAAACGGCCACTGAGTATACAGAGAAGGAAAAGACACAGTCTTGCCGTCCAGGGACTAGTCCATTTGAGGAAACAAATGTGCAGGTTATCACCCCCCAGACTAGAGCACTGTTCTCCTCTCTGGTGACTTTCCGGGCACAGACTGATGTCTAGCACCCTGACACTGCCACCAGCCAGTTCTGAATCTCATAACCCATCAATGAGTCTACGAGGAAAAACACAGTAGTGGGGGTAGCCGCACAGGAGGAAATAGCTGCCCCAGGCCTTCCCAGCCTGGTTTCTTACACGTCTGCAGCAGCCTGTTTTCTTAAGACCCCAGCTTGCTTTCCCTTAACCTCACTTGAGTTAGAATACAAGTTTCTTCTAAAGTCACCTCCCTTATTTAGAGTTAGTTTAGGAACCAGATAAAACAGACCATAAGAACGGGCAACCTGAACCAGGAACAGGGTTCCACGGTCCTCTTCCAAGATCCTGGGACTCTGACGCCTACCCCCAGCTCAGGCACGTCACCATAATGAGTGGGTATTTTTCTGATTATAAAAATAAAACTTACTATGGACAATTTAGAAAGCACTAGAAACATGTTGGTATACTGATGTGTGTGTGTGTATATATACAGACGGGACTTGTAATACCACCTACCCTCCAAGAGACCACCACAACATAAACACACAGCTAATCAAAAAACCCCTCAACTTTACCACTGAATATGGTGATAATTAATGGTTTCTGAATAAACTCTTTGTTATATTAAGGAAGTACCTTATTCCTCATCTATCAAGAATATTTTTATCTAATATCAATAATAAACACTATAAAATGACTTTTTAGTACCTAACAAGATTAATTATCTGGTTTTTCTCCTTTAACTACGAATGAGACGATTTAACATGGAATTTCTTAACATTAAACTTTGCAATCCTAACCAAACCCTACTTTTTTTGTGCATTGTTCTTTTAATATGTGAATTTATTGGGTAATCTCTTTCTATAATTTTTATATATTTACACACAAATGGGATTAAACTAATTTTCTTATTTATGCTATCTTTATCAAATTTTTTATATCAGGGTAATGCACACTGAACCAAGAGAGATATTATATATATATACATACACACACACACACACTTTTTTTTTTTACATACATATAAATGCTTTAAGGACATATAAACAGCAAAGGGCTTGTTGTAATACCTTGAAGTGTTTTCTGGAAATCGCCATAAAGCCATGTAGGCTTGTTACCTACAGGAAGCAGTTCATTTTTTTTTTTCTTGAGGCAGAGTCTCACTATGTCGCTCTCGGTAGAGTGCTGTGGCGTCAGAGTAACCTCAAACTCTTGGGCTCAAGCAATTCTATTGTCTCAGCCTCCCAAGTAGCTGGGACTACAGGCACCCTCCACAATGCCTGGCTATTTGTGTTGTTGTTGTAGATGTCATTGCTGTTTAGCTGGCCTGGGCTGGGTTCAAACATGCTAGCCTTGGTGCATGCAGCTGGCGCCGTAACCACTGTGCTAAGGGTGCTGAGCCAGGAAGCTTCTTTAATTAATTACTTTTGCAACTGTCTTCTACAGTGGTGTTTCTGTTGTTGTTTGGGGTGGGGTTGTGTTTTGGGGGAAGGCTGCTTTTGGTCTCTTCAGACTGTCTTGGCCTCTGGATCATCTTCAATTAGTTCTATAACGAATGTTATTCTAGAAAATAGCCTACTTCATCCACATTTAACAAAGTTGTATGTGATATTCTCTCCTGTTTCTTTCCTCCATATTTGAGGCTACCTTTGTTTTCTTATTTTTAATGTTATATACTTATGTGTTCTCTGTTAATTCTGTACCACAATTGCCAAAAGTTTCTAATTAAGTGATATTTTTTAAAGAATCAGCTCTTACTTTTTTCCACGAAGTACACTGGTCTTATTTTGTTTTGTGGGAGGTGTTTGGTAGTTTTGCTAACATCTCTTTTTAACAGGCTAGGCCTTTTCCTGGAAAGTCCCCAAAGCAGCCACCACCAGGAACAAGACAGACTCCTGTGGCCTTACCTCAATGAGCTTTCTTTCATAGGAGCTGGCCAGTTCTTCAGCAACTTCTCCTGGCTTCTGTTCAGTTACTGTAACTTCTCCATCAACATTCCAAAGATTTGGCACAACTTTAGAAAAAGAAAGACACTCTATAAATATTTTAACAGGAATCAAATATTATCTTCCCAGCAAAAAATAATTTTCTTCTTACCCAAATGGCTTCTCCAAGAGAAAAAGCTCTTTAGGAGAAAAAAAAAAACCTACAAGGACTAATTATTTCAACCCTGCAACATTTTCACATAAGTACAACAAAAATGAATGATAAGCTATATTTTTTAAATTCCATGGCTGTCCTCAGATACACGCACAGGAGTCTGGGAGATAATCTTGTCACCACTTTCCATTTCAGGAGAACAGGGACAATGCTTTGGCAAGACGTAAGAACCTACACTTCCATCTTTTATACTCGTCTAATTTCTTCTTCTCCAACAAAAAGGTTATCCAGCGAGGTAGTACCTGTCCACGGCCAGATGTGGAGTAGTAATGGGGGTCCGATTACAAGTAGAACCAAGAACTGGCATTTATAAATCATGCTTAGGATGACAAGAAGGCAGCCTTTGGAAAAACTCTAAAACCAATGCATAATGTCAATGCAAAGATACGTTAAAAAGAGACTGGCTCCCAGGTCAGAGCAAAAATGAGTACAAACAGACCCGGAGCTCTTTCTACTATTCTGTCCATATATGCCTACTTCGTGGAGAACAGCAAATAGAAGAAGAATAGGCAATGAGCCAGATAGTTCCAAGGTAAACAAAAACAAGAGCAGGAAAGAACTCCTACATTGTGGGTAAGGAAAAGATCCAGTGGCATGTTTGAAGAATATGGGTTTGCCTCAAGTCTCAAAACAACCATCAACTATACAGTTTCCTATGTGGTCTGGGAGATAACCACCCTCGAAGCCCCTATTAATCATAAGAAGGTAGCAATGAGGCAAAACAAGGTCTCAGGCTAGCCCCCAGGGACAGGGAGAAAGTCAAAGTGAGAGAGGCTAAAATGACCTGAGCTCAGCTTGAGCCCAGGGACCAAGCCTCATCAGGCTGCAGCTGCTCAGAGCCTGCCAAGGCAAAGAGGCCCTGAGTGACAGCTGGAAACATGCTGAATGAGACCCCAATCTGTTTCCATCCAGTGACCACTGCCATCCCAGCCTCTACTGCAAGAGGTGACCTACTAAATCTATAGCCTGGAATCATTATTTAAAAAAAAAAAAAAAAGATTGTAAAGACTTTCAGTGAACAGTGATAGACTTGAACAAGTTTAATTCACATCATCTCAAAATCCCATAAAAAATGCTAATTTAAAATGCTTTTCAATTAAGTGATGGATCCTAGGTGGCTAACTGGTCCTAAATTTAAAATGAGCCAAGCATCCAGGCTAGAGATCACATGCATACTCTAAGTTCCCTGAAAACCATACTTTTGTTTAACTTTGAGATTTTCTTACTCATAAGACTTTCAGAGCTCACTCTAAGCAACCATAGAGCTCACCTGCCTCAGCCAATCAGGGCTCAGCTGTCTCAACCAATCAGAACTAAGCAACCATGACTCTTTCATTTGCATAAATGGACCTGATTGAGAACCTGAGGGGGAACTTTTGCTTTTAAATCTGACTCTTCCTTTGTTCTCTAGAATACACCTCTGTTTTACACCAAAGGCTGCATCTCCCCACTGTACAGACTGCTCACTGGAAAAAGGTCTCTTTTTCCTCCAAATTCCTTTCCAGAGAACTATTTTTCACAACAATGAAGAATGCCTTCAACATCCTGAAGAAAAATTATTTCCAACCTAAAATTATATACCAAGACAAACCAGGTAGGATAAAAACATTTTCAGACACACAAACTCACAAAAACTTTACCTTGTATCAAAAGAAGAAAAGAAATCTGGAATCATAACACAAATTACAAGACAAAAGGAATCCAATCCAAAGTGAGTCAGAAAAACTTTCATAATAACCAAAAAGTGGAAGTGACCCAAATGGCTATCAACTGATGAATGAATGAACAAAATGTGGCATCCTCATGCCCTAGGATGTTATTCAGCCATAAAAAGGAATGAGATACTGATTCAGGCTGCAACTTAGATAGCTCTTGAAAGCATTATTCTAGGTGCTAGTCTATCTTTGTGAGTGAGAGTTGGCCTGTCAAATGCATCTTCTAGGAAAATAATTAGTATAATAATCAGAAGATTGTTCTCTAAAGTTGATACTGTGGATTATTTTTGTGAACAGCCTGATGTTTGGGTCCTTTTTTCCTTAGAATAAACAGGTCCTTATTAAACCAGGAATTTGGTGGGGAAAAAAGAAAGCAGCCGGAAACAAAAGTACACAAAAACTTAGTGTACGTGCCCGTTTACAGGAAATATCCTGAATAGGCACTGGTCGCCAGGGGCTGGGGGAAAGGGGTTGACTGATACAGAGTGAGTGACTGCTCATGGATAAAAACATTCTGGAATTAGACAGTGGTGAGAGTTGTACAACTTTGTGAGTATACTAAAACCACTGAATTATGTACTTTAAAAGGGTGAATTATTATGTGAATTATTTCTTACTGAAGGCATTACTAAGAAAAAAAGGGAGTGGGAGGACAGGCATCCTTCTTCGGGCTAAAGTAGTCAGAAAGTCCCCAGAGAGGCTGAAGTTCCAGTGGCAGATGATCTAAAGTATGTGAACACACCAAGGGGAGAGGAGAACTTGGAGCTGAACTAGTGATGAATATACAGAACACACAGAGACACACAAAAACAAATACTAACTCCAGGAAAATCAAGAGACTGTACAGGAAAAATGATTGTATACCTCACATTTTCAGTCACAGTGATGCTGTCACTGACTACTGATCTAACCAGAGGATGGTGAGAGCACTCTGTGTGTGGGAGGGTGAGTGTGAGTGGGGCGGGGGGGCGTTCTGTGGGGTTGGAGGAATCAAAGAGAGTTGCTCTTCCTCTCCCAGTATGACAAACGCATCTTCTAGAAAATCAGTTACTGCTATAAATGGAAAACCAAAAAGTGTCAGGAGGCTTGTTCTTCAGAGATATTGAGGCAACAACCCAAGCAATCAGTTTAAAAGGTTTCAGATAGCTGCCCCTGAGGAGTGGGAAGTGGTGAAGGCAGAGGTCTTGCGTCTTTTGTAATAAGGCTAAGAGAACTAATCACCTTTTAATCAATGTACGCATAAAATTTCAATTTGAAAACACAAACTAGTTTTTGTAAACCATGTTGTCAGAATTTGAGGGGAGACTCCATTTAGGAACAGGACTTAGAGGCTGGACACCAGTGGCTCACACCTATAACTCTCGGAAGCCAAGGCAGAAGGATCACTTAAGCTCAGGAGTTCAAGACCAGCCTGTTTCAGAACAAGACCCTGTCTCAACTAAAAATAGAAAAATTAGGCAGGTATGGTGGCAGGTGCCTGAAGTTCCAGCTCAGGAGTCTGAGGCAGGACAATCACTCAAGCTTAGGAGTTTGAGGTTACTGTGAGCTGTGATGATGCCATAGCACTCCAGCTGAGGCTCTGCCTCAGAAAAAGAAAGAAAGTTAAAAGAAAAGAAAGAAAAGGGGAGAGGAGGGGAAGGGAAGAGGGGAGAAGAAGAGCTTTAAAAAGTTAGGTAAGATAGCAGAGGCACCACTTAGCAAAGCAGCCAAGGGTAAAGTACAAGGGCAGGCACCCCCATCACAAAGTGGGGTACAGCTGGATGGCAGAGCCTGGTGGTAAATACACAACCAAGTTGTAGAACTAACAGCCCATGGTCAGCCTCTGATCATCAGATGAACTTCTAATCTGTGCCAGCCCAAGTTTCGTTCCTCCACAAGAACATCCAGATCACCCAACCTGTTCCAAGTCCATACATCTTGTTAGTAATCAAGTCATTGGCCTTTGGCCCAGGTACCAAGCCCTTGTGACTGTGTTTAGGAGGAATCAGCAATTTTTAGCACTAGAAGAGGAAGAGGCATAAATAAGCTTTTTGATCTTCAAGGCTGGACAGAGACCCTGGACAGTCATAAATTAAAAGAAATTCTCTTCAAAATCAGCCAGTCAACCTTCCCCTCCAACTGTTTGACTTTCTGCTGCCCTGGTTCAGCTCCTGAAGCTTTAACAAGCATGTCAAAAAACTTTAATTCCATGTATAACATTTTTTTTTTAAATCCTAACTATATCATACTTTTCTCTTTGGTAGGTGAATTCAAAAATGGTCCCCAGTGACCCCTGCCTCCAGGTATCCACATTCTTACATAATCCCAACCCCTGGACATACTGACTCACCCATAACGAACGGAAAAGGGCAGAAGTGATGTGACATCATCTCTGACGTAAGTTATACAAAGACTGTGGCTTCTGTCTGGGGTAGCCTCTCACTCACTCTTATATGCTACATTATGGGGAGAATGGATGGATCCAGCCAGCAGCCAATGGTCCATGAGTGGTAGTGGGTCTCCCTAGTTGAGCCATGAGACAACAGCTGCAGCTTCAGCTGACACCCTGATTGACCTAATGAAAGACCCAGAGCCAGGCACGTGGCAGAGCCACACTCTGACTATCCATCCCACACTAACTGGGAGATAGTAAATGTTATTGTTTTAACCTGCTAAACTTTGGAGGCAATTTGTCACATAGCCACAGATAACTAATACGGTGCCTTTAATCGTTCCATAGGTATTTCTTGAGAGGCTAATATACTATAAATAAGATTCTGAGTTAGAGCACGGACTTATAAATACAATAATAAAGTCCCACATGGGTGGGACCAAAAAAAAAAAAAAAAACCACACAAACAAGAAAATAGAAGCAGACTTGATCAATGTATCCCTACAGCTTAAGGATTAATATTTACAAACTAAATAGTTGATTAAGTTGGTTTTCTTCCACCTCTCAATTGCCAAAGGTAAATATGTAGCAACAAAGCATGAGAAGTCATCTTATTAGGCTAAGTTCATGCAGGTACAACATCTGATTTCTTTATTTTCAAGTCAAGAAGTCTCATTTGCCTTGGGAGTAAGAGAACATTTGGGTATTCAAAGAAGGCAGCACAATTAAAGTCTGAGGAATGGTGAATCACTTGAGAGCCACAATAACAAGTTATCTTCATTCTATATTCTTTGCACATTCCCTCCCCCCACAAAAAACACAATCAATCTGGAGAGGATCAATTGTGATTAAATTCTGAAAATCAAATCTAAACAATAAATACAAACATTTGTGACTAATCGAAGTAAAACTTTGTTTTTAAAGTTGCATCTTTCCTGAGGGTGATCTCTTGGTTTTAAAATGGAAAGAATGACAATATAATATCCCAGGAGAAACATATACTTCTCTGTCACATCAATAACAGCTCACTCTGAATTCAAGACACCAGGCTTTAAAAGACATCAGCTAGCAATGCAATCTGAAGCCTAAAATTTAATCATTAGCAGTTCCATCTATATTTTGAGTTACTCTGACAGTCTTCAGAACTTTATATTTGTCCTTCATAAAAAATGCAGCTGCCAGCATCCAATAAAACAGGGTAGAAACTCCATCTGTACAGCTGGATATTTCTATTTTCAGTAAGAAATTTCTATTTTCAATAAGATTTCAGATCTGCTTAGGTCCTAAATACACAGGTTAAAAAGCAGAAAATTAATAAAGGCTGTACTTAATGTACTAACCAAAATCTTAAAACTATATCCATATCCGATGGTCTGTCATAGAAATCAAAATAATGATGTTGCTTCACGGGCATAAAGGTTGACACAGCATGTTCACATCCAGAACGTCACTGGAGCACCAAGGCAGGGTTCAATCCGGCCATTTTAATCTTGTGACAAATGTGATGATGTCGACATGATTTCCTGAGATCCTCCACTGACCCAGTCAACCCAGTTAACCTCCACATGAGTCACAGGAAAATCTCCACTCTATTTACTCGCCTAAGCTCTGAGTGGTCATCAGTTTTCTCCTGTATTTTCTTGATGGCCTAATTATGAAAGTTAGACTCCAAATGGAAAAAGAATGATTTGGCAACAACAATAAACCTTCTCTTTTTACATGCAAATAGTAGGACACTGAAATTGTGTTTGGTACAAGCACAAAGACAGTTACTCTAAATCATAAGAGCTTTTCCAGAAAAGCTGTGGGTTAGTTACCACCATTGGCAGGTCACATAAACTTCAAGAACATTCATAGTTTTTCACCTCTTTGCAGCTTGCCATACCTGTTAGGGTATCTGTGACAAGTCATCTAAAATAAGTAGATACTATTCTGGCCTTGGTGGCAGGCACTGAGAACACATGGGGCTTTCTACCTAAATTATTTTAAGCAAAACTTCTAATACCACAGAGAGCACCATGGCAAACAATATGATGAGGTTACTGTTTTGCTTTCAATTTGAACAAGCTTAGCATGACCCAGATGCAAACAGTGTGAGATGCTGGTAGTGAAAGTGGATAAAGAATCATTTTAAATTCAGAGATGGTTTTCTAGGACACACAAATAGACAAACAGAGGTGTGCCTGGGTCCTGCCACAGCTGGTCAGGCTGGATGTTGGAAACCTGGGACACTTCAAGGTTCCAAAGGAGAAAGCTTCCTCCTGGGTGGGGTGCCAGTGACCCCTACAAAAGAGCAGGTGTCCAAGGGAGGCTGTTCCACCAGGAAAGACAGGATGGCTCTTGTTTATAATCCTAACACTCTGGGAGACCAGGCAGGAGGATTGCTTAAGGCCAGCAGTTCAAGGCCAGTCTGAGTAAAGGTGAGAGCCCTGGCTCTACAAAAACTAGAAAAAAAATAGCCAGGCATGATGGTACATGCCTGTAATTCCAGCTACTTGGGAGACTGAGGCAGGAGAATCACTTGACCCTACAAGTTTGAGGTTGCAGCGAGCTGTGATATTGCTAAACTCTAGTGGGGGCAAAAGAGGGACATTCTGTTTTTAAAAAAAAAAAGATTATGTTATACAAGGTTATTCCACCAAAGGACAGAGTCTTCCTAACAGTAACATTCATCTTCTGCAAGTATTCACCTTGGCAAAGGAAGAATGTGGCCAAATAGGACAGTGGAGCTCTGAGATGACACCAATGCCCAGGTTCAAAGTCTGGCTCCTCTGCTTACCAGGGGGTGACCCTGGGCAAGTCTTTCATTAATCTGCTCAGCCAACTAGCCACTGAAGATTCCTTACGTGCCAGACGCTACAGATGCAGAGATGTATTGAGGGGAGGAAAGTGAATGCCACCATGAAGCTTACATCCTAGTGAGGGGACTCAGAAAATAAAGAAGTAACTATTTAATACATCAGGCTGTGAGAAGTGCTAAGGGAAGTTCAAGCATGAGAAAATGGTGGTGAGCACCAATTAAACAGGCGTAAGGAAAGGCCTCACAAGGGAATTTCTGAGCAGAGACCAGAGTGAAGCTGCAGAGAGCCGAGCCAGCCACGCACAGCCCTGGGGACAGCCTTCCAGGTACAGCAAATTCCCTGGGGGGAAGGGATCTGCTTAGGTCCTAAAGGATAAAGAACCAGGGACAGATCACAAGGAGTGGAGCCGAGCAAGAGCAGTGAGGGTCTTCCAGCAACACAGGAAGCCCCAAGAGGATTCAGAACAAAAGGTGGGATGGTGGAGCTTATATTCTTAAAGATGGTTTCCCTGGGTGTGTGAGGTAGGGAGGCAGGAGGGAGCTATGTAAGGTCTGCAGCAGCCAGGGAGGTAAGCAGCTCAGCTTTCCCTCCAAAAAAGAACTTGCCATTCCACTGCCAAGAGCAGTCACCTGACAGCTCTGGCACCCTTCAGACATGAGCAATCTCTGCACGGAGCTCCCCACTGAGCTGGGAGGGCGAGGCTCCATGAGCTCTGCCTGCAGGCCTGCCACACTTCCTGATAAGGCCAAGTGCAAAGGCTCACAAAATAGAGCCGAGTGCAAAAGCCCACCAAACAGGGCCGAGTGCATAAGTCCCACCCAGAAAGGGATGAGTGCACCAACCCAGAGACCCCTGACCTTAAAGACCCATCCCACCTTGCCCCTCACACTGGCTTCCTTTGTGAGCTTAGCCCACACACACCCAGGTGAAGAAACAGCCTAGTTTCCCCTACACTACCTGGGCTCCGTTTCCTTTTTTTCTCATCTGGGAAAAACCTCTCACTGCTCCCTCCTCATCATCTTCCTCAGGGCTCCTCCCACTCACACCTCTCTCCTCCTAACTCCATCTCAGGCTCTTCTTCCAGGAGAATCCACCTACTCTGGTCAGAATACTCCATGACAGTCCAGGCAGGTGGTGACGCTGCCCTGGACCACGTTGAGAGCGATGGTGTGTCAGGGAGGGGGAGAGGCTGAAAGGAAAGGCAACCAGACTTGCTGATGGATTTGATGCGTGACAAGAGTCAAAGTAACACCGAGATTTTTGGCCTCAGCAACCTGGAGCTGCCTTTCTGCTGAGCTGGGGAAGACGGGGTAGGAGCAAGCATGGCGAGGAAGAGGTGAGTGATGACTGAGAGTTGGTCGTCAGACAAGTCAGGATCATACAGCCACTGGCTACCAGAGAAGGACATCAAAACACAGTAAGATGTATGATTCTGGCATTTAAGGGGGAGATTAGAATTAGAAATATAAAATTAGGATACAATAGCACAAAGATGATAAAAACACAAGAGGAGGGGAAAGCACCCAAACTTTGAGACCTCAGCTTCCTTCCAGTGTGTAGCCGCTGGTCTCACTGTGCACTTGTGATCTAACTCACCAGGCCCAGTGCTAAGCGCATTACTAAATCACTTCTTGTGAGGTGGGGATCATTAGAGGGGGTAAGTGGTTCCTTCCAAGGTCAGACAGCTGACAAATGGCAGGGTCTGGTGTCAGGCCCATGTCCACGTTTGGCAGCCAGGTAGTAACAACATGAAGCTGGCTCACTGTCTCACTCAGACCCCTGTCCACAAATATCATCAGGCCTAAAAGCTGAGGAAAACTCAGGCAAGAGGGAAGGGGTGTGGATCGTTCCTCGCCCAGGGTTACAGCATAGACAGAGGATGCCCACTGATGTCACCAGCCCTGCCCTGCCTCCCAGTCTCCACTCAACGATGTCACCAGCCCTGCCCTGCC
>NW_003852584.1:1141589-1147860 GCF_000181295.1 Otolemur garnettii
CAGTCTCCACTCAACGATGTCACCAGCCCTGCCCTGCCCCTCAGTCTCCACCTGGGCACTGAATCTCTGGTATCTCTCAGGACAGTTTCTGTCTCAGGTTTTCTGACTTAACACTGAACACACAGCTTTTGGAGATGGGACAAAAGATGAACTTCAGCTGCCAGTCAGCTAATTTCTATCTCTGGGAAGGAAGTCCCCCCAAAATCAGAAATATTTATTCAACCTCGTGTTTCCCAGGAGAATCCACACCATAGTATGTGGGAAAGAAGGTAGCATAAAACACAAGAGAATTGTAGCAGAAGTGGCCACTCCCGATATCCAATGCCCTGCCATGGTCTCAGGCTCCAGCACAAAGCCACAGCAGCAACAAAGGGGCAAAAGAGCCACAGTTCCCTGGGCCCCAGAGCACAGCACTGCAGGGACAATCTCAACAAGCTCCCTCAAGCCTTGATATGCCAATGCAGGACACCTCCACTTCATCAATGATAAAAGTGAAGACACTTCTTTACGAAACACTGTGAGACAGAGCCAGCAATACAAACCTGTCTGCCCGATCTCAAAACACCGTGTTCCTCCCAACTGCAGTACCAATTTCCACTTGTGACAGATTTCCAGAGCCTTGTGTTAAAATGCCAAGGAAAACCTACATTCCTACTTTCTTATAGGCATCATATGTACACACACACACACACACACACACATACACACACTCATATTTCTGGATGACTATTCATGGTTTAAGAGAACTATAAACTTGAGACTCTCTAGAAAGTTGAAACAATTATTTTTTTAATAAGAATGAAAATTTATGTTTTATTAGAAACAGCTGTTATTGAATTTTCCCTCTACTTCTAAGCCTTCCATCTGAGAGTCTACTGGTGCCAGGTGCTCACCTCTAGTCCTTAGAGGCACATTCCAAGCTATATACACCAATCACAGCAGGTGGATTATCTTTTTATCTCAGAATATTACAGGGGTACACATGTTTTGGCTACATAGTTTGCCTTTGTATATTTTAACTCAAAGTTGAAAGTGTGCCCTTAACCCAGAAAGTGTGTGATGGACCTAGTAGGTGTGAGTATACCCATTCCCTCCACCCTCTCCCACATGCTTGAATAAAAAAACATGACATAAGTCAGCCTCACGGGTAGTAGATTTTCTGGCAAAAAAACAAGGGGCTCTGGCGATGTCCGAGCCAAGCAAATCCTACACAAAGACTGCAGACTTGATTAGATCCTTCAAGGACAGGACAATGAACCATATGACTGGAGCAGGACATTCTTTTCACGTAAAAGGTAGACGCCTACATGATCAAAAGTGTGGAGAGACAACAGGGCACCTCTAAGGTTAACCCTCAGCTCTGTCACAGTGATACTTAATTCATAACAATATATCTATATTTGACTTTCTCTCATTCCTGGAAGACAGCTCCCAGAACCCATGCGGTTTCCACAGGAACAGATATCTTCATGTGTGCTGGGGGGATGCCTGGAAGCTGGGCTCCTGGATGGCTTCTGGAGGCCAACCACATGATTAGAGGGTAGGAACCTTCAGCTTCCCATTCCCATCCTCACCTGTCCCCACTTTCTGAAGGAAAGGGGGGCTGAAGGTTGAGTCAATCACCACCGGCCAATGATTTAGTCACTCATTCCTGTGACACAGGCCAGCAGAGGCTCTGACAGAATTTAGAGTTGTGTTTTTCTCCCTAAGTCAAAAGTAGTTTGACACCAAAAACTACTTCCTCACTAGAATAAAACAAGAAGACAGGCATTCCAGACACAATGCCATCCTGCCCTGATCACAGCAGTGCAAAAGTGAACAGAACTCTGGGCCAACAAAGGGTCAGCTTTTCAACGAAAAGAGAAGGTAACCAGAGTGGCCTAAAATGTTGTTTTAAACAACATTTAAAACAACTGCAAACGTATCTACTCTCAAAAATTAAACTAGTAACAGTAATTCCTGTAAAGTGGGTCTGGTTTGGTGAGAGGGGAGGTTATCATCTGGGTGTGTGCGTGGTGATCTGAGCACAAAGGCCACACCAGGCTGTTAACCTCAGTGCCCTGGAGCGTGGAGAGCACCAGATAAGTGTTTTCATTCTAAACCTTTGAAGATTTTTTATTTGGAGCAAAAATCATGTGAAAGCAGCACAGTTACATGTATCAGAGAGAGAAAAGGTTCAATTACAAGGCCTGGGTTTATGGGAGGCACAACCTGCCTTGGGAAATCGTACAACCTGCCGTTAAGAAGAGACTCCTAAAATTTCAAAAGCCCATACAGAGAACTTCCCTGAACTGCCTCAATCCTAAAACTATATACCATACCAGAGGCAATGAGATATGGCTCAGCTAAAAATGGCATGTCAATAGAATGAGGACACAACACAGCAAAAAGCACAGAGTCTAGAGCCAGATAGAACCGGGTTCAGATCCCTGCTTGGCCCCTTTCTGCAAGGTGCTTAGCTGCCCCAGGCATCATCTCCCACATGGTACAGAGGGGATAATCACACCTGTCTTGCAGGATAACATTAGAGGGTTCATCAAGGAATCAGATGAAGCAATGACAACAATGCCTGGTACAGAAAGCACACTCCATACATGGCAATGCTGGTGGCAGTAACTGAAGTCATCGATGGAACATCAGATACAGAACATCAGATCATGACCTTGACTGTCTACCTCACTGGTTCTCAACCTTCCTAATGCTGTGGCCCTTTAATACAGTTCCTGGGGGTCGTGACCCACAGGTTGAGAACCACTGCTCTACCTAGATCAGAAGTTAGCTCAATTCACAATTGCCAAGATGTGCTACCAACTCATGAATGGATTAATAAACTGTGATATAAGTATACCATGGAGTATTCTTCAGCCACAAAAAAAAAAAAAAAAAAAATGGAGACTTTATACCTTTTGTATTAACCTGGAAGGAGTTGAAACACATTCCTCTTAGTCAATTATACGAATAAAAAGTATCCAAGTACTCAAAACTAATATGAAGCCAGTAAATGTACAACTACATGCCTAAAAGAGAGAAAAACATAATTAAATTCAAGTGGAGGAAGGGGGAGGGGAGGGAAGGAAGAGGAAGAGGAGGAGGGAATGGGAGGACAGGGGAGAGGGGGAGGGAGGGGGATTGGTCACCTAAAGGGTACAATGTAAGGGTATACCTTGGTGAAGGGCTCAACTACAACTCATATTAATCTAAAATTTAAAAAAAAAAAAATCACACAAAGGCAAAGATTCCATCCATCTTCTTTCTCTAAACACATGAAACATGGAGAATCAGATGGGGCCAAATTAGGCTCAGTAGTTCCTGACTAAGTTACTGACCAACATTTAATTACAGTCAGCCTCACTGTGTAAATTTAACAACAACAAAAATCAAGTCAACAAACATGAAATTTGTCATCATACTAGGAATGCCACCCCAATGTACAAGGTATGTTTGATGTAGTCCTCAGACCCTGTTGTCTCTTTATGTCTTTAAAAAGTTTATTTTCTCAAATTAAATAAATAACCTATGTTCAGTGCAGGGAAAAATGTCCATTTTTACATTTTATGACCTTGTCTATACAAATGTCAGACCCCTACAAATCAAGGAATAGTTATAGGCTATAAATCACAACTCAGCCATCAAATCATATGACAATCCATTCCTTTTTGAGATGGGGGTCTCACTATGTTGCCCAGGCTTGTCTCAAACTCCAGGGCTCAAATGGTCCTCCTTCAGTGCCCCTCCACCCCCTCCCCAAGTAGCTGGGTACATTCAGGTACATACCATCATACTCAGCTAACAATCCATTATATTTCTAGAGTTTATATCCTCTCAAATGTGCGTAACTCTCTCACTGGGTCCTTATGACCAGTGATGAAGTTGGGCAGCTGTCCAAGAGGAGAGGATCTGATGACAGCAGTGATGGCAGCCAGTGCTAAGTGCTTGGCGAGGGCACTGTGCACACGAGCACTGCACATGCTCCGGCACTTCTCACCCACCTTCCCATTCCACACTGAGGGAATTGACCCTACCATCAAAATCCATACAAACAGGGTGGCACCTGTGGCTCAAAGGAGTAGGGCAGCAGCCCCATATGCCAGAGGTGATGGGTTCAAACCCAGCCCCAGCAAAAAATGCACCACCACCCCCAAAAAATCCATAGAAACAGAAAGTTTCATAATTGTCAAGGGCTGGAGGGAGAGAGGAATGACTGCCGGTGGGCACAGATTCCCATCGAAAAGTTCGAGAGTTACCCAGCAGTGATGGCTGTGCAATTTTGTGAAAACACTAAAGCCACTGTACTGTATACTTAGAACAGGTGAAGTGTGCAGATTAGGAATTCCATCTGTTGAGAAACACTCGAATGCCTAAGTCCAAAGCGTAGGTAGTACAGGCCATCCTTTCCCGCGCCTCCACCCCAGCCACATCCCACAGTTACAGCATTAGTCCTTCTAGCCAGGAATTTACCTGTGTACTTGTATGCACAGAGAAATACTTTTTTGTTTTCTGGTTTTTGGTTTTGTTTTTTGTTTTTTTGAGACAGAGTCTCACTCTGTCACCCTGGGTAGAGTGCCATGGCTTCATCGTAGCTCACAGCAACCTTGAACTTGTGGGCTAAAGCTATCCTCCTTCCTTAGTTTTTCTATTTTTAGTAGAGACAGAGTCTCGCTCATGTTCAGGCTACTCTTGAACTCCTGAGCTCAAGCAATCCACCCCCCTCAATCTCCCAGAGTGCTGGGATTACAGGCGTGAGCCACCGCGCCAGCCAGGACACCTATCTCATGTCCTCTTGCTGGCTCAGCTTTCCATGGAACGTAAATGGCGTCCCTCACTGTGCCGCTACCTTTCACTCCATGGCCTCTGCCAGCACACACATCAGCTGTATTCTAGCATCAAATCACGTTCTGTTCTGCCAGTATTATATTGATCCCAATTCAAAGAATGCCACAATCCAGCTTCATACCCTTCTCTTTGTGCACCTGTATAGCTATTTCTCTGGGAAGGACTGCTAGGAATAGAACTGCTGGGTCAAAGGGGGTGCATTTTAAATTTTGATCATTGACAGATTCCCACAGGGCATTCTGTGACCTTCAACAGCCACCTCACTTCCAAGTGCCTCTGCCTCCTCATTTATCAAACCAAGAAGACTCTCTTAGTCAGTTTCAGTTCTAACATCATTTTTTTAAACAACAAGATCCAGAGGAAGCATGACAAAGAGCTAAGCAGGGCTGGAGTAAAGGCACACACCTGAGCTCAGAGCTAAGTCACCTCGTGCAGGGAGGGGGCCTGGCTGAGGAAGCCCAGAGCAGGGAGCAGGAGAAGACAGATGCCAGGGGTTGCAACACCTCAACAAAACAAGACCGCATGCCGCCAGGGCTGGCAAGGTCAAGAGTGAGAATACAGACACCTCCCGCCCAGATGACAGAAGGCAGGTCACCCACAAGGTCTCTGCTTTGTGAAGAGACTGTTCCAGACAACAAGTAACACCAGCCAGCACCTCAAGCCACATGAGAAGGAAGCCCAAGGCTAAAGACACAAAGCCAGTCACAACCAAAGATTCAAGGAGGAGAATTTGTTAAGAAAAGAGGTTTGACTTAAAAAAAAAAAAAAAAGAACCTCACACAATTAATGCTGAGAACCTAACATCTGTCCCTGCTCCAGAGACCTGCAAGGGGAATAGTGAAAACAGCCCCCTGACACATGGCACGAGAAAAGCCCTCACCCCTGAAAGGCCGTAGCAAAGTCTGATGTTTCAAGAGGGTAAAGAAAGACAGGCTTACAAAAGAAATCACACTGCAAGCTCCCGTCCCTTAAGAATTCAGAAGAATGCCACGGGGTCAGGTCATAATGAAAAAAGAAAAGGGGTCACAGAGAAGTGCATGAGAAGCCCCAAGGTGGGAACAGAAGAACAAAGGAAAGTGGACACGCCCAGAGAGGAGGGACACCCTCAGTGGCTGTGTCACTGGGCCAGGAGGACAGCAGGGGACATCAATGTGCCTGTGACCCGAGCAGGGAGGTCCATTAGATCAGTGTGGCTCTAAATTATAGGTGGAGGACAAGGGGCTAACTTGTTAAAATGTAGATTTCTGGGCCCTAGTTCCCAGGAATTAATTCAGTGACTCTGCGGAGAGAACAAGAATCTGCATTTTAATAAATATTCTGGATGATCTGAATGCCCATTACAGTTTGAGAGCATTTGTGCCCTAAATTAAGAGAAAGTGTCCAAAAATCAAAGAAACTAGGAAGTAGAAAAAGCACCATATCCAAAGGCCCCCTCTGA
>NW_003852584.1:1148163-1150568 GCF_000181295.1 Otolemur garnettii
ATGGTACGGGAAGTCACAGTTCTCATCAAAGCTCCCAGGAGCCAGGTGAGGTTGGGGGTAGCAGTGAAACATCTTAGCATCCCACACACCAGGCAGAAACAGAGGGGAGGGGAGTTTGTTCAAGCTGGAGGGGGCCAGAAAGAGAGAGGAATCCCTAGCCAGTGACCACACCAAGCCACCAGGCCACGCTGCCTCCTCTCACAGATGGGGTAGAGCGATCTGACCATGACCACACCATATTTTTTTTAATTTTATTAAATCATAGCTGTGTACATTAAAGCATCATGGGGTACAATGTGTTGGTTTTATATACAATTTGAAATATTTTCATCAAACTGGTTAACATAGCCTTCATGGCATTTTCTTAGTTATTGTGTTAAGACATTTATAGTTGACACTTACTAAATTTCACATGTACCCTTGTAAGATGTACCACAGGTGTGGTCCCACTGATTACCCTCCTCCACTCATCCTCTCTCCTCCCCTTCCCTCCCTCTCCCCTTTCCCTTTCTTCTTGGGCTACAATTGGGTTATAGCTATAAATTGTTTCATAGTAGGGCTGAGTACATTGGATACTTTTTCTTCCATTATTGAGATACTTTGCTAAGAATATGTTCTAGCTCCATCCATGTAAACATGAAAGAAGTAAATTCTCAATCTTTCTTTAAGGCTACATAATATTCCATGGTGTACATATACCACAATTTATTAATCCATTCACGGGTCGTTGGGCACCTGGGCTTTGTCCATGATTTAGCAATTATGAATTGGGCTGCAATAAACATTCTGGTACAAGTATCTTTGTTATGATGTGATTTTTGGTCTTCTGGGTATATACCTAGGAGAGGAATTATAGGATTGAATGACAGGTCTATTTTTACATCCCTAAGTGTTCTCCAAACACCCTTCCAAAAGGGACATATCAGTTTGCATTCCCACCAGCAGTGCAGAAGTGTTCCCTTTTATCCACATCCACACCAGCATCTCTGGTTTTGGGATTTTGTGATGTGGACTAATCTTACTGGAGTTAGATGACATCTCAAAGTAGTTTGATTTGCATTTCTCTGATGATTAAGGACAATGAGCATTTTTTCATGTGTCTGTAGGCTGTGCACCTGTCTTCTTCAGAGAAGTTTCTCTTCAAGTCCCTTGCCCACCTAAGATGGGATCACTTGTTCTTTTCTTGCTAATACGTTTGAGTTCCCTGTGGATTCTGGTTATTAAATCTTTGTAGGAGACATAACCTGCAAATATCTTTTCCCATTCTGAGGGCTGATTGCTTGCTTTACTTACTGTGTTCTTGGCTGTGCAGAAGGTTTGTAGTTTGATGAGGTCTCAGTAGTGTATTTTTGATGCTACTTCAATTGCCCAGGGGGTCCTCCTTATAAAACATTCACCCAGACCAATTTCTTCAAGTGTTTTCTCTACACTTTCCTCTAGTATTTTTATACTTTCATGTCTTAAGTTTAAATCTTTGATCCAGTGAGAGTCTATCTTAATTAATGGTGAGACATGTGGGTCCAGTTTTAGTCTTCTCCAAGTCACCGGCCAGTTTACCTAGCACCAATTGTTAAATAGGGAATCTTTTCCCCAATGCACGTTTTTAATTGGCTTGTCAAAGATCAAGTAACAGTATGTAGCTGGGTTCATCTCTTGGTTCTCTATTCTGTTCCATACAACTACCTCTCTGTATTCGTGCCAGTACCATGCTGTTTTGGTCACTATTGATTCATAGAATAGTCTGAGGTTTGGTAGCATGATTCCTCCTGCTTTGTTTTTATTTCTGAGTAATGTCTTGGCTATTCAAAGTTTTTTCTGATTTCATATAAAATGAAGTATTTTTTCAAGATATTTAAAGTATGACAGTGGAGCTTTAATAGGGATTGCATTACAATTGTATATTGTTTTGGGTAGTATAAACTTTTTAAGAATGTTGATTCTTCCTAGCCATGAGCATGGTTATGTTTTTCCATTTGTAAACATCTTTAGCTATTTCTTTTCTTAGAGTTTCATAGTTCTCTTTATGGAGATCTTTCAGGTCCTTTGTTAGGTAAACTCCCAAATATTTCATCTTCTTTGGCACTACTGTGAATGGGACAGAGTCCTTAACTATTTTCTCAGCTTGACTATCATTGATATATATAAAGGCTACCAATTTATGAGTGTTGACTTTGTAAACTGACATGTTGCTGTATTCCTTGATCACTTCTAAGAGTTTTGTAGTATACAAAACACCAGTAGTATATCTGGTGTTTTCCAGATATACAATCATATCTATCATCTGTGAAGAGTGAAAGTTTGATCTCTTCTCACCCTATATGGAAACCCTTGATCGTCTTTTCTTCCTTAATTGCAATTGCTGAGACTTCCATTACAATGTCAAACAGCAGTGGAGACAATGGGCA
>NW_003852584.1:1152563-1164631 GCF_000181295.1 Otolemur garnettii
GTCCAGGGGACATTTTTAATCCTTTTGCCACTGTGAAAGTTGGAATTTGATCAAAAGTTTCTGAGTGAGTTTACTTTTGTGGTGGAGAATTGTGCTGGTCATTATGGAGGATAGGTCTGAGAATATCCTGGAGGGCTGGTTTAGTTATGGCAAATTTCTTCAACGTGTATATGTCATTAAAGTATTTAATTTCTCCATAATAAATGAAACTCATACAGGATCCTGGATTGAAAGATATTTTCTTTTAGGAGATTAAAAGTCAATGACCACCCTCTTCTAGCTTGAAAAGTTTCAGCAGAGAGATCTGCAGTCATTCTAATATTCTTCCCCTTGTAGGTTACAGTTTTCTTACATCTGGCCACTTGCAGAATTTTCTCCTTCATATTAATTTTGGCAAAGTTAATTATAACATGCCTAGGAGATGTCTTATTTGGTTTGAGTCATGCTAGGGTTCTGAAACCATCTGCTATCTGAATTTCAGAATCTCTTGGTATGTCTGGGAAGTTCTCCTTCATTATTTCATGAAGTAGAGCATCTGTGCCTTTTGAAGCAACCTTGTCACCTTCAGGAATTCCTATAAGGCAATAATTCTATATTAGTTTTCTTTGAATTATCCCAGAGCTCTCTGAGAGAATGATCCATTTTTGCTCTCCACTTCTCTTCCTCTTTGAATGTTTGGGAGCTTTCAAAACCTTTGTCTTCACTGTCAGAAATCCTTTCTTTTGCCTACTCCAGTCTGTTACTAAGGGAGTCTACTATATTTCTCAGATCTTTGAGGGCTGCAAGTTGTTGTCTCAATGTGTCAAAATCTTTGGTGATTTTGTCTTTGAATTCATTGAATTCTTGAGACAACTTTTAAAATGCTCTTTGAATTTCTAATTCCAACTTTACCTCCATTCTATTATTCTTATTTGCAATCCAAATTCTCAGTTTGATTTTTGACATCACAGCCTTTGTTTATGAATGGGATCTTCTGCCAAGTTGTTCCTTGGGGGAGTTGATCTACTCTGATTATTCATGTTACCAGAGTTTGTCCGCTAATTCCACCCCATGATTATTTTATACTGTTTGGCTAGATGAGCAGATAAGGTTAAGTTGGGTTGGGGGCTCCTGGAGTAGTGATTAACCAGTCCTTTGCCCAAGAGCTGGGACTGGTGTCTGTACCTTTTCCCCTAGAGCTTTGCAAAGGACCCAAACAGTGGTATGGCCTAAGGCACTGGGGACCTCCTTGGTGTGGTGGGGCTAAGAGGCTCTGTCTTGTTTTTAGCTGGTTTCTGTCCTACCCCAAGTGAATCAGTTACTCTGGATTGAAGTCTCAGCTGTGGAGGAATACCAGCAATTAAGTCACCCCATCCCCCACAGGCAACAACTGGGAAAGGACAATCAAACCTTCCCACCACCACACACCCAGGTTTCCACTTTAAATACTCCTTGGCCCAGTTCAAGAGATCCAAATCAATTGTACCAGTCAGCACTTGGTCTCAGGTGAGAGAGTTCAAAAGGTCTCCAGCAACTAGATAGCAGGGGTCTGCTGGCAGCTCGAGTATGACTCACTCCAGTGCTCCATGGAGTCAGAAGGACCCCCTAGCAAATGAATTAGTCTGGGAAGGTTGATGCCTCCTTCCCCTCCTTGCACTTCTATCACATCCAGTCACTGGTAACTCTGCAGGGCTAAGACCCAGTTCCCTCCAATGAGCAGATGCTCTAGGGGTTTGCACCTTCCTGAGTCACAGGAAGATCTATGTTTCCTTGGCCAACCCGCCACACTCTGCCACCATCCGGCAGGGGAGCTGAGACCTAACAACCTTGGGTGCTTAATGGAAGCTGGGGCAGTTCATTCAGTTCCAGCCCCGCCCCTGAGTGATGTTTACTGACATTTATATTTTTGTAGAATTTGTTTCTGTCCCAGCTATATTCCCCTACGGACCAGGCACTGTCTGAGTTCACAGAAACTGCAACTTAGCCCCGGTCTGTACTGCTGCCCAGAGCTGGCATGTCTGTTTCTGCTGCTCTCTGTGTTGGGGTGGGCACAATTAGAGTTCACACTTAGCTCTCAGTTCCTGCCTCTGCTCCCCTGCTTTTGTCTCAGCTATGATCCCCTAGGGGCAGGAGCTTCTTAGGCTCACTAAAGCAGTCCTTCTGACTCAGCCCCTCTCTGGGCATATGCCATCTCTGCACACGTGCTAGTCTCTGTCCCCACCACACTCCACTCAGGCAGGTACCGCCTCAAGCATACCCTTTACTCACAGGGCCTGCATTTCCATCCCAGCTGTGTTCCACCAGTGGCTGCTACCAGAGAAGATGCCCAACTTCCTCTGGTTGCCCAGAGAGGCAGGGAGTGTCTCTCTAAAATATCCCCAGCAGTGTGAGTCCCATTGTTCTCACTGCTGCTGCTGCTGCTGCTGCTGCTCTGTGCTGTGGGCACCACCTCTCCCTCTTCCATATGGCTCCCTCAGTTCACCGTCTTTTCCTTACTTCCGTGCCCCAGAATTAGCACAGACCTGCAACAGCCATGCCCTATGCACACCTCTCAAGAAAATGCCCAAGAATCTGGACTCCATGGGGCACAGGCTTCCAGACCTCAGGGTGAGAGTGGAGGGGAGTGCTGGGAGTTCAGAATTGCAGGTAGAGAATATATACAGTTTTATGCATGATGGGAGAGTGCCATGGCACACTGGTAGGTCCTCTCTGGGGAAGAAGTTCCAGTTTTTAGAGGGTCTCTCCCGTGGAATAAAGTAGGAGGATATCTGAACTCTGCTTGCTTATTTGTAGAAATATGTTCTCATGGGGGAGGGGACTCCTGTCTGTTTGGCGATGGATTCTATACCTACTATTTGTTTCCCTGGGGTCACAGCTTGCCTCAGCAGGGTTGATGTGCATTCTTCAACCTTCTCTCATAACTCAGCTTCAAAACATCAGCTTACTTGCTAAACTTCTGTCCTTTAACCCTCCTCCTGGAAGGGAGCCTCTGTGGATAGCTGGCTCCAGTCGGCCATCTTGCCTCCACCTGTTTACTGAGTTTTTCTACCACACCATATTTTGAATAATTTCCATGTACACCTGGAAGCTCAGTGCATTTTTCCCCCCAGGTGAAAAAGAGACCTTGATATATCTAGAACAATATAATAATAAATGACAAACCAGAGGCTATTTTGAAAGCCCACAGAGAAGTTGTATAGCCTTGACAACTTCCCAGAAAGTCTTAATTATATCCAGGAACTCAAAGCAAGAAAGTGCATGAGGAAGTGGGGCGGGGCGGAATCAGGGGGGAGGGGGGGGGCGTTTATAATATTCCAAGGTGGAGGGTGCAGTCCACCTCTCTCTCCGTCTGCTGATGGGGATGTCTCCTGTCTGCTGGGGAGTTCTTTCTCTACATTGACTATTACAGTGTGAGATACTGACATGGGCAGAAGTCATCCCCTGCTGGAGGGGGAGGAAATGTCCTAAAGGAGGCTGGATGTCCTCCAGAGTGTCTAATAAAGTATTAGATAAAAAGTAACAGTTTTAAGTGAGGAGCCAATTGAGGAGCTATGTCCTAATCCTTTAGAAGTCCCATATGACGTGGGCAGATGGAAAGTATTTCTCCCGCTTAGCTGCTAAGGTGGAAGTGCAGACGAGCACAGCTCATTCTCCAGAAAGGTTCTAGAGTTCTGACACTGTGTCTCACTGGTCTGCCCACATGCAGAGGTCTGAAGGCACCTGGATCCCACAGGACCAAACCTGCCAGGCTGTTCCCTTCTGAGCACTCACATCTGGTCTGTGGCAAATGAGCAAAAAATGAGGATAATTTCTACACACAAATAAACCTGAGCATGCCTTGGGAAAATCTCTTTTAGACAAGGAGAGATTGGGCCCCCCTTCTGAGGAGACCCCAGCTCTGTCATGGGGCTATCATGGGGGGAATGGCCAGTGCAGTGATGTGGCTCCAAGGGACCTCTTCAAGGAACAGAGAGAAGGCAGAGCAAGCTGAGCAAGGAGGTGGGTGGTGGTGACAGAACAACAGTGAGGCAGATCTCATAATTCTTCATGGGTGGGTGTGTGTGAGAGAGAGAGAGAGACAATCAAAGGTCCCTTACTGATCCTGCTTCCGTGACTGGCTACGGCCAGGGGAAAAGGGAGGTGTCATCTCCACACATTCCTTTATTCACCGAACTCAACAGACAAGCAGAGTCAATACTTCGTTAGAAGTCGGCAAATACAGCCCCTCTATGGGGTGCCTGGGAGGAACCTGGTCTGCTTCAACCCCAGAGGAATCAGAAGATTGAAAGCCATTTATGAAGGCCGGAACTATCAGGGAGGGCAGGAAGAGGAAAATCCAGGGAGTAGGTAGACTGTCTGGTAACTGAGATAAAGGGACTGCCCACCCCTGATGGATCCACCATACCCCTCCAGTCTGGCAGGAGGGGGTAGCCTGCAGGCCTGAGGGGCAGGTCTGGGGCTGCCAGATGCTCCAGACAGGGGTGGGAGAGGGCTCACAAAAGCCTTTCCTCCATGGAGATGGCAGCACTGCCCCCCAGCTTCTCTGCAGGGTACAGGGGTCCTCAGCAGTTTGCTTGTAATTTGTGCTTGATCCCTGTAAGCTTCTTCTTGATGGTGCCCTTGGAGCTGGCATAAATCATTTTGCTCTTAAGGGATGCAGACTCAGGGCCCAAAAAGATAAACACTGGGCCCTCCTTCTTGCTCTCCTTGGCATCATAGGTAGTGGCATAGACAGCATAGTGGCAGTCCTCAAGTGGAAGCTTCTTGACAAGGGTGGCACAGGGACATTGGCAGTCTGGCCCACATCACCTACCAGGATGTCCTTGCCCTTCTCTATGGTAAACTTCTTCTCTCCCTCACTCACCACCTCCTGCGCTTCTCCACCTCTGGCAAAGACTTGCACACCTTCATGACACTGGATGCCTGATGATGACTTCAGAGACAGCCATGCCAGAGGCCATGTCTCCAGAAGCAAGGGATGATGGCAAGGAGAACTAGGGCAGAGCAGAGCCACAGCAGCTGCTGCTGGAACCCAGCAGAACCATAATTTTCATATCTTATTCCCATGTGGAGGCAAAGTCAACAGAGGCTTTAAGCAAGGGAGGTGTGGGATGTGATCTGTTGGTCCAGTGACCTTCACATTGCTCCAGTTGCTATGTGAAGGGCAGACTACCAAGGAGCCAGGCTAGAGGAGAGGAGCCCAACCAGCAGCTACTGTGGCATCTCAGGCTACAGGCGGTGAGCCTGACCCACACTAGCGGCATTGAGACTCTCAGGATTGGCTAGTCATTTTTAGGATGCATTTTGGACCTAACAGAACTTACTGTGGATTACAAAAAAGAGACAAAGTACACAGAGAAACTAAGGATGACTCTCCAATTTTGGGTGTGAGCAACCAGGTGGTGGCATGTTTTAAGGTGGCAGAATGACTCCCAAGGAGGTCTGTGCCTGCCATAAAGATGCAGTGAACACATGGTGGCAGAAGGGACTGCGCAGGTATGATCAGGGTTATAGACCTAGAACTGGGACAGTGCCCTGGATTACCTTCATGAGTCCAACCCAATCACACAAGCCCTTAAAAGCAGAGAACTTTCTCTGGATGGAAGCAAAGAGAGGAGTGGCAGAAGACAAAAACAAAAGGAGGAAAGCAGGCAGTCACTCCAAGTACAAGAACCAGATGTGCTACTGCTGGTCCCAGGAAAACAGGCAGTCACTCCAAGCACAAGGACTGAATGTGCCACTGCTGGTCCCGGGATATGGGGTCTAGTGGTAGGGCAGCCCCCAGCTGTGAGCCAGCCTAGAAGCGAGAACTTCATCCTACAACAACTTGGAACTAAACTCTGCCAACATCTGAATAAGCAAGGAATGGGCCACCCCCATAGTCTCCAGAAAGGAACACAATTTTCCCAACACCTCAATTTAAGCTCAGTGAAATCCACATCAGACTTCTGGCTCCAGACCTATCAGATAATAAATCAGTGTTGTTTTAGGGCACTACATTTCTGGTTATACTGTTGTTGCAACAAGAGGTAACTGATGCAGTTGGGAAGACTGAGAAAGGAATCATGGTCTGCTGGGAAAAGCAAAGTTCTGTTTGAGTCACCATCAAAGCAAGTAGAGGAGGCAAGAAGGTAGGTGGCCATGGGCAGGTGGAACCCAAGCAGAGAGGCAGGGGCTACTCCTGCCTCCTCTACCATCATTCCCAGTAGGATGTAAGTCCCCTGTATTCAGGAAGTTGGTCTCCATTTTAAGTCAGATACTAGCACAATACATGACACATGCTTTATAAACAACTGTCGAATGAATGTCGATCTTCTCCTTTTTAAATAATTCTTAGGAAATAATCAGAGTATAGAAACAACTTATTGGATGGAAGAAAATATCTGCAAACCACATATCTGATAGAGTTGATATCTAAAATATAAAAGGAACTTAAATGACTAAACGGCAAGAAAACAAATAACCTAATTTAAAAATAGACAAAAGAAAAAAATAAAAATAAGTAAAAGGCTTAAACAGACATTTCTCCAAAGAAGAAACAGAAATGGCCGAGAGGTATGTGAAAAAATATATGTTCAACATTATTAACCATCAGCGAAATGCAAATTAAAACCACAATGAGATAGCGCCTTATAGGATAGAGAGGAAACACTGTCAGTGGGAATGTAAATTAGCACAGCCATTATGAAAAATAGTAAGGAAATTCCTCAAAAAATTAAAAATAGAACCATATGATCCAGGATTCCCACTACTGAGTATATATCCAAAGGAAAAGAGATCATCATGTCGAGGAGGTATCTACACTCCCGTGTCTACTGCAGCACTATTCACAACAGCCAAGATGCAGAATCCACCTCAGGGTCAACATGACCAGAGGAAGGAAATGTGGACTATGCACATTAAGGAAATTTTATTTGGCCTTAAAAAAGAAGGAAGTCCTGTCATTGGCTACAACATTAATGAACCTGGAAGACAACATGTTAAGTGAAATAAACCAGGCAATGTAAGGGCAGAGAGTACAAGGTGGTTACCAGGGGCCAGGATGACGAAAAGAAGGGACGGTGTTGGTCAAAGGTCTCAGTTGGGTGGGATAAATAAACCACGAAGGCCGACTGTAAAGCACAGTTACTAGTTAATACTGTATTGTTTGCTTGAAAATTGGTAAGACATTAGACCACAAATGTTCTCACCACAAACAAACAAACAAACAAAAAAAGATAAGTATGGGAAGTGATAGATATGGTAATTAACTTGATTTAATCATTTCACAATGTGTACATTATCAAAATACCACATTGTACACTGCACATATATACAATTTTTGCTTGTCAATGATACCTTAATACACCTAGCAGGGAAAACACAATTCCCACTCTCTATCTCTGCCATTCATTGCCGCATTCTCTGGCTCCTGTGGGAAACCAACCTCCTGAAAAAAGCCAGCTCCTCTTGCCACCTCTGACTCTGCTCTTCCTATTCTCTGGACAATGTTCTGCAGTTAAACGCTCGCGCGAGCGCGCGCTCTCTCTCTCTCTCTCTCACCTACCAACAGCTGCCACTAGATTATTCAGAAGCTCTGCCACCCTCGCCACACCTGTCCCCGTGGCAGTGCCCACATGTGCTCTTCTTCAAGTACGTTCTTCCCTCGGCCTCCATGACTCCACATTCTTAGTTTCCTCCCTTCTTCCCTGGTCAGTCCTTCTCCATCTCACTCCTACGCTGACTTTTTCCTTGCATCCTCCTAAGGTGGGAGGGCCCCAGGGCTCAGTCCTGGTCTGCCTACACACATTAGGAAAGCATCAACCAGTCTCTCAGGGCTTGAAATACCTTTGACGCAACCATGCAGTATTTGGGGCCCAGACTCCTTCTAAACTCCTGATACACACAATTCTCCTGACCCCCAGTGAATGTCCAGACATGTCACACTCAGCATCCCCACACCAGAACTTCTGCTTGGACCCCACAGAGCCACCCCCAATCAAGGGCCATTCTTCTTCTAATTACTTGGGACAAATGCCACAGAGTCATCTTACTGTTCATGCTCACATCTCGTGTTGCTGAGGATCCTTTTAGCTCCAGTGACCACATAAAGCCAGGGCCAGGACACATCTGACCACTCACAGCCTAGCCCAGCCCTGGCCAACTCTCACTTGGGTCCCTGCACCCTCCTTCAAACTCCTTCCTCTGCTTCCACACCTGCTTCCTACCCTCCAGTCTTCACACAGTGGTCGAAGCACACCTCCAAGACCCTGTGTGAGACAATCCCCTCCTCTGCTCAAAATCCTCCAGCCTCTTCCCTCTCACTCCCGGGAAATGTCACCTTCCCTGATGGCTCAAGGCCTTGGGGGATCTGACCACCTTGGAGCCTCTGTGAGTCCTCCCCACCCCGCAGCCCTTGCTGCCTCCTTGCTGTTCCTTGGACATGCCAGGCACGAGCCGACACAAGCCGTGTCCCCTCTCCCTGGAACCCTCTCCCATCTGGGCCTACACGGCCAGCCCTTCCCTCCCTGCTCCCTCTGTGCATAAACACCTTCTCAGCTAAGCTGATCCTAAGCTCTTTCAACCCCCACTCTCCCCACATCCCTCAGCCTGCATCACCTTCCCACAATGATATACATCATTTGTTCATCCCATTTGTTGGTTATCATCTGTCTCTCCTTAACTAGAACGTGACTCCACAGGGCAAGAATCTTTACCTGTTGTGTTTGCTGTCAGCCCAAATGCCTAGGATAGTATCTGACCCATTTCAGGCACTCAATAAATGTAGTATTTATTAAAATGAGGCATGAATAAAGGAATGATTTCCATCAAGGTGAATGCCTAATTACCAATGAGTAATGACCCAAATGACTCTGTGTCACCATCTCTGTATCTCTCATCTCAACCATGTGCCTGGCACATGGGAGTGGGGACAGAGAGGGTGTTTAGGGAAGGGCTACCAAATTAATCAATTGATATTCCCCTGGAATTTCCAAGCCCACAAAAGTGACCCAAATACTGACAGCTTATCCATATAGGTCTGGAAACTCCTCAAATCCAACACACAAGTCCCCCCACCACACACTCTGATACCAGGGCTGGAAGTCCAGAACATGAAAGATGACTTGGAATGCAGGAGTGAGACATGTTACGCTGGTGCTGAAGTGGGTCTGATGAGCAATTAGACAGCTGGAGGAGCCAGCTGCTCCCTTGCTGTGGGCACCACGCCGCCTGCAGAGGCAGCTGGCGGCCCAGTGAAGGCTCCCTGTGGCTGGGTGCCCAGAGCCCCTCCGATGAAGGGCTGCTGCCTCAGGGGTGTGAGCCAGGGAAGCGGAGCTCTGCCGGGACGCCTCAGCAAGGCTGTCAGCACCAGGCGAAGGCAGGAGAAAGAAAGGGTACAGCGGAACCAGGAAACAAGTGTTCGCAGAGAGAGCTAGTAATCACAGAGAATGAGCTGATTATTAGATTATGATCATGGTTCAACAAGTGCTTCCCATGAACCAAGCACCACACACTTCCTCACTGAATCCTCTCAATCTCATGAAGTAGGTCTGCTCCCCATTTTGGATACAGAAAAACTGGATTCTGGAGAGTTCAAGAAGCCAGTTGGGTGTAAAGAGGACCTGGGACTCAGCTCCAGAAGAGACTGGCAGTCACCAGCTGGTAGCCCAGACCAGAGCCTCCGGACAGCTCTCATTCCCCAGCTTCCACCCAGCAAGCTCATATGCTTTGGACAAGAGGGAGGGGAAGAGGATGGTAAAGTTTCCTTTAAATCTGTCACTTTGAGGTCTGAAATACGGTTTACGGACTCAGTTCTTTCTGTCTTCCAATTCTGCTTGCAGAATCCCTTGTGGTTTGAGAGGGAGGGAATTGGTAAAGGCAGAAGAGATGATTTGTGGTAGTAGGCTGGGCTTAGGAGAATGCTACTTTTGTTTTTGAAGGAATTAATGATAAACTCTTACACCCTTATGAAGCAATGACTTGTGTACCATAAAGTTGAAGGTCATTAAAAACCCCTAAATAGCAATCCACCGAGGGTCAATAATGTTAAAGGCCATTGTACCAATGACATTTATTGAGTTCTCTGCTGTTCTAAGTCCTTCCCACACATTAGCTCATTTAGACCCGAGAAAAGCTCTCTGAGGCAAGAACTTTCCAGAGGATCAATTTGAAGTGCACACTGGTTGAGTACTGTGCTCAAAGACAAGAAGCCAACAAGGGGCATGGCCAAGCCTCTACCAACCCAGGCGATCTGCCTGGAGACTACGCCCCAACCATGCATAATCTCAAAGGTGTCCTGCATCTTCGGGCTGTGCTGCCCAAGGCCCAGACGGCAGGGGCCTGGAGGTGACGTGGGGACCCTCAAGGAGCTCTGAGGGAGCAGCCCTCTCTTGCACCATCCTTCCCAGTACCCCATGACCTGCATGAGTAATTGCAGTCTCCAGAGTCAGTGATTCAGGCACCAGCCCAGGTACACTGCAAGTGACTAAGTCTCTCTGGAAAGAGAACCAAGTCACTAGCTACATCACGGGAGGCAGACCAGACTGCCTAGAAAACCCCTGTTTGTCTTTCTGCACTGAGAGCAGATGTCCTCTCCTTCAGGAAGCCTGCCCTGAGCCACCTAGGACAGATCTGCCCTCTGCACCTCATATGTAGGGGAGTTATAGTCCAAGGCTTCAACCAACTGTGCACAGATCTGCCCACTTTTTATCTCTGGCACAAAAATGAATGCTTAAAGAATGAAAGCAAATTAAGAGCCTGCTCCCAAAATACAACTTGAAGATATGTGTTAAGCCCTACACTGTTCCTCTGAGCCTATGTTCAATGGAGCAAATGAACAGGTAGTGGGTGAGAAGCCCAGCGCAGCAGGCACCATGAACCCTGCAGTATGAGCTCCCCAACTACCCAACCCTGTCTGTGCTTCTGGCCAGCTCTTGGCCCTCTGACCTCTACCTTCATTCCTTCTCCAAACTCTCTTCTCCCTGCCAGGCCCTTCCAGCGTAAGGCCCCACTGGTCATCTGTCCAGTTCCCACCTGTGGCTGTTCCCCTGCACTCAGACCAGCATCTTCTCCTCTGACACCCCATCTCTGTAACTACAAATGGGTAACATACCACTAGCTTGGGTCCCCAGTGGAGCTGGACACCAGCCTTCCCACCCTCCCCACCCTTCCATGTATGATTCGTTCAGCTGCCATGCTATTCTGTCTCTAGGCCAGGCCACATGTTCTCCCAGTTGCCAGGAACCCTGTGCCCGCCTAAGTCCATCTTACCCTGTGAGGTTCACTTTACGTTGTTTCCTGGAGGAAGTCTTCCCTGTCTATCTTACAGAAGCAGGTGAGGGGCTCCTGCTCTGGTTTGCCCTGGCTGTGGAGCTGCCCAACCCAGCTCATGCTTTTTGTTAAAAAAATTTTGTTAAGTCAAATACACATAGATCATGAATACATTCATGCATATTTGGTATATGCATCAGTACAATGTGCTGATTTTTTTTTATACAATCTAACATGGTTACATTAAACCAATCAACATAGATTTCACCTCATTTGTTTGATTATTGTGCCAAAACATCTATGTTCTCCACTTCACAGATTTGACTTGTACCCTTGTCATATGCTCCATAGGTGTGGTCCCACTTTTACCCTCCCTTTGTCAAGCCTCACCCCTCCCTTCCCATTCCAGTTCATGCTTTACTAGGATTGCGTCCTGACCTGTCAGCCTGCCTTCCCCACCTCCTGCAAGCCCTGTGAAGGGATCCTCCTGTATCCCAGAATCTATCAGAGGTCTGGGACCCAGTAGGTGTTAATAAATGTTGACAAATAATTAAGTGAATAAAGTGAAAGAGAGAAGCAGTGAATAAGTAACCTGATGACAGAACAGTTCATCACATATATGGGTTTTGGTCACCCAATAGCTTATAGAGTGTTCCCTATGCACCCAGATACAGTCTAAGAACTTTAACATACATTCTTTACCTAAAAATTCTCAATAACACCCCTATGAAATAGCTTCTGCCCATTTTACAGATGATAAAATCAGAAGCACAGGAAAGTTAAGCAACTTACCTATAATAATATAAATGAAGAATAATTAAGTTAAGATTTAGATCCAG
>NW_003852584.1:1164991-1184137 GCF_000181295.1 Otolemur garnettii
ACCCCATGGAGGCCCCTCCTTCACTGACTCTGGACCTGGCCATGTGACTTGCTCCAGCCAATGGGGCATTAACAAGTGTAAGACAAGCACAGGCTTACCCCTCTAAGAACTCGGAATCTACTACAGTATGAGGAAGTAAGCCCAAGCTAGCAGCATGGAGCTGCCATGTAAGGGGGAACCGAGGAACTCGGCCAAAGCCAGAGCTGAGGATCCAGACACAATGGCCTTTGCTGAACTGGCCCAGGCAGCCCCTAGTCATTAAGCCACAAGCCAAGACTTCAACCTTCATGGAGTAGAAATAAGCCATCTCTGCCTGAACCCCTGACTCTCAGAGTCATGAGTGAGCAACACTAGGGTTGTTTGGGAGGTGAGACAAGTGTAGTTAAGAGACACATCTCCTTACTTTCAGGAACAGAACACGGAGGCCCAGCATGGCCCTTCCCAGGTTTATTTAATGAGTAAATACTTCGATAGCTAGTGCTGTAGTATGCTAGTGTGCCAGTCTCCAGTCTGAGTACGTGCCCTCAAGGAGCTTCGGTTCTAGCAAGGAGTCAGAGCCACAAAAGCATTTTTCTATCAAGTAATGCTAAGAGCTGCATAGAAAAATAAAGCAGTGTGGTTTATAGGGTGCTATTCTAGATAGGACAACCTCTTGATAAAGTGGCATTTAAGCAGAACCCAGGGAGAGAGGAAGACAACCATGCAGATGGGGCGAAGAACTCTAGGCAAAGGGACAGCGAGAGCAAGGGCCTGAGACCACAGCAGGACAAGAAGTGAGGTGTAAAGGGTCTGGGGAGGAAGGGCAGGTCGTGTGGCCTGTGAGGGGCAGCTCAGGGCACGACTGTCTCAGGTAGGAAGGAAAGCCCGAGACACTGGAGGCCCCAACATGGTCTGACTGCTATTTTCAAAGGATCCCCTGGCTATAGTAGAGACCACAGGTCAGCAGAGCAAGGACACCAGTGAGGAGACTGCTGTCCAGTCCACGCATCTGATGACAATGAGGGCTGGAGAGGCAGGAGGACTGTGGCGCAGGAGAAGGTGTCCGCAGGGGCCCTTGTTCCCATGGTAATCCCAAACTGGTAAACAACACCCGAGGATTATCTACCTTTCACTGGGATAAAAATTAGACTCACCACCACTCTTGCACAAGTGCAGAGCTAGACTAGGAAGCAAAGCTGCCATCGCAGCTGGTGTTCTTTTTTAATACACATTCCAATAGCACCCCTGAGCATGTCATATGAGTAACCCAATCTAAAGAAAAAAAACTAGACTGGAGGCTACTGGGAAGTAGGGCTTTTGAAACGTTAATGGGGGGGGGCGCTAAACAATATTGTAAAGCTCTGCTGGGTAAGGCCATCACAAAACGCAGGCCCTGCTAAGCATGCTATAAATGGAACTCAGACCTGAAGAGATGCTGCACCTGTGTTGATCTGGCCACCAGCACCCCGCTTCTTACAAGTCGCTGGTCACCTGCATCGCCCACTTACTTGCTTTTTCTGGAAGAGGAGCTGCTTCTAAGTGGAAGATGCTCATTTTCACCCATAGAATCATCTCAGGGAAAAGCAGAAAGCAATGGCTATACAAACCACAGGAAAATTAAGTAAAGGCACGAAGACTGAAGGAACACACCCCGGCAAGAGTTTTATCTGGAAATGTGAGACGTGGATTCTTGGTCTGGTCCATTTTATCTCCTGCATCTCTCACAAATCCTTGGATCCTCTCCAAATTCTTCCTGTCTCCTGTGTCCCCAAGCACCACCCACCACCCTTGGCCTGGATGACTGCTGTAGAAGCCAGCTAGAAACCCCATACCAGCCTCTGCCTTCCTGAACTCTCCTTCCACGGTGCAGGGACAATGACCAGTTTAAAATGAACGTCTGCTCCTGCCAGCCTCCTGTTGATAACTCATCAAAGCTTTTCTACTTTTCTCAGAATAAAGGTCAAACCCTTTCCAAGGACATTAAGGCTCTATGTGCTCTGAGCCCATCCTGTTCCCCTCATTCTCTGAGGTCTAGAACAAGGACCTCTTTTCAGCCCCTACAACACCCTGCTCCCCTCATGCCTCAGGCCTAGTCCACAAGCCTGGGGAGGGAGGATGGACACCTTCTCCTTCAGACCTGAGCTCCAGCATTTCTTCCTCAAAGAAGCCATCCCAGACTAAGCCCTAACTCCCAGAGCCTTTAAAGCAATTACTTTTGACAGTAACTGCTATGGGGTGGGGGTCATTTTTCTCAGAATACCACAAACTAGCCCTTCTGGGCTGGTCATCCATAAAGGCAGAACTTTGACTCAGAGATTTAATGAGTAACATTCATGCTTAACATTAGTTTTAGCCAAAGACTGATCCCAGCTACAACCTACCCAGAAAGGAAGAGAGAATTATTAGCTGTCTGTCCTGGGGTGCTCCCATCTGCATCCTCGTACTTCCTCAGGCCTCCCAAAGTCAGATGCTGAAACTTCTGCCAGCCAGATGTTCTTGGAGACATCAGGAGATATATCCCATCTCTAAAATAAGGCAACTTCCCTATTTCCATATCAATATATAGCAGTCCAAATCATAAGACTCCAAGGAAAGGTCTACACCTTCTTGGTCATCACCAATGCTTTATGTGGAAAGTAATAATAATAAAAACAACAGGGCTTAATTAGACCAGCACTGTGTTTCCTCTCTGTACAAAAATCTGACTAATTATCCATTATTCATATCCCTATTGCACAGATGAGGCTACTGATTCTTAACAAAGTTACCAGCCCAAGGTCAAATGGATGATAGGTGCAAACACATAAGCCTCTCTCCCGATGCCTCTCAGTCAACATGGCTCCTGCAGTGGAAACTCTGGGTCCCCCAGTCAGCTCACCACTCCCCACCACCACCATCAAACACAAAGCCAGCCTGGCCAGAGCACCTAACACTAGTATGTTTCCAGCCAAAGAAACAGAAGACACTCCTGCAGAAAGAAGACATTTATGTACAAAATCACTGAGCAAGGGCTATGACTAGTTCCACAGACCACAAAGAAGAGTGGTGGCGGCACAAGCTGGATGACAAATCCATGTTCTTGTTTGATCAGAAAGAAAAAAAAATTAAATTTCTTTAAGCACTATATATATGCTTTTTTTTTTTTTTGCAGTTTTTGGCCAGGGCTGGGTTTGAACCCACCACCTCCGACATATGGGGCCAGCACTCTACTCCTTTGAGCCACAGATGCCGCCCTCTTTAAGCACTATATTTTTAAAAGATGTTTAAGAGAATTTTCTCCCTTAAATACCTAGAAAAACTAAGCATCTCCTATATCAGAAAAAAAACAAACCTAAACAAGAAGTTATCACTCTAGGGTGGCACCTGTGGCTCAGTTAGTAGGGCACCAGCCCCATATACGGAGGGTGGCAGGTTCAAACCTGGCCCCAGCCAAACTGCAAGAAAAAAAATAGCTGGGCATTATGGTGGGCACCTGTAGTCCCAGCTACTCGGGAGGCTGAGGCAGGAGAATCACCTAAGTCCAGGAGTTGGAGGTTGCTGCGAGCTGTGATGCCACAGCACTCTACCGAGGGTGACAAAATGAGACTCTGTCTCTAAAAAAAAAAGAAAGAAAGAAAAGAAAAGAAGTTACCACTCTAATTCAAAACTCAAACAGATAACAAGAGTTAAAGCAAAGTACTCAGCCAATACTGTTCACACTTACTGACAGCTTTACATGTAACTGTCACAGGACGTTACAAACATGTAAGTATCTCCACTCCTCAGGGAGCTTCTTATTACACCACTTGACAGACAAGGATACTGAGGCTGGAGGATATCAAACAATTCAGCCAAGGTCACTCAGCCCCTAGGGAGCAGCGCCACAATTTCACCTTAAGAACAACTGACTCCAGAACCCAAGTTCTCAACCATTACTTAAGGAATCCAACAAAAACGGGAAACTTTCCATTTTTCCCTTTAAGTTTACCATTGAGAAGTAATTTTTGTAGAGGAAAAAAATAATCAATGTTATCTCTTACTATAAGGAAAACATGCCCTTTCGGAGTTATTTTTAAAGCAATGTTAGCTACCTCCACTTAGGTGGCTCGTACCTGAGGCCGCCATCAAACACACACCACAATGAGAACCACTAATAAATTACCACAACAAATCTGGAAGGAGAAACGTGACTGTTCTTTTGAGAACACCAAACTGTCATTTCAAATTAAGTAACAGTAACAAACGGTGAGAAATGTGACTCCACTAGCAATGCACATCTGTGTTTGAACAGTGACTCGGGACCTTCCTTGTTAACCCATCCGCACCATTCCCTCTAGCTAAGGACAGTTCTTAAAGACGCTCCACTGTTTCTCAGACTGTGAAATACTCCATTTAGATATTAAAACCCACATCAGTATTGAAAAGATGATTTTGCTTCTATGAAGCAAAAGAAGCCCCCTCCCTACTGCATACTGATTTAGATGACTATATCAAGGATAAAACAGAGTTGTTTCTTTCATCCTTGGAATTCTAGACTCCACTTTGGCATCAAGGCAACACCCTAAAGCATCAAGAACAACAACCAGATCTAGTCAAAAGTTACCCAGCAACCACACATCCTTAAGAGTCCCCTAGCCTAACGTGTTCTTATTAAGCCATTAACAAATTCATCATAGAGGCATCAGATGACATCTACCAACTACAAAAAGAAACATCAGGCATAAAGAGCGACAAACCACATGGTGGCATAAAGGAAGCAACGAGGGCTCAGAGGGCCTGAAAGCTAAATGTCCAGTCTAGAAGTGAGACTCTGGTGATGCAGGGGCATGAAGCCTGGCCCAGTACCTGGTACAAAAAGCCATCAAACGCAGTCAGCTCACCCACTTTCGACTATGTGCATGGATCAGTGTGGGCATGAGATTCCACACCTGCATGAAAAGACACAAAAAGAGACACCAGGTGGCTCATGCCTGTAATCCCAGCACTCTGGGAGGCCAAGGTGGGCAGAGCTGAGCTCAGGAATCCAAGACCAGCCCAAGTTAGAGTGAGAGCCCATCTCTAAAAACAGCTGGGCATAGTGGCAGGCATCTATACTCCCAGCTACTTGGGAGGCTGAGCCCAAGAGTCTCAGGTTGCTGTGAGCAATGATATCACAGCACTACCAAAGGCAACAAAGTAAGACTTTGTCTCAAAAAAAAAAAAAAAAAAGAAAGAAAGAAAGAAAGAAAAAAGGCATGGTGGCTCATGCCTATAATCCCAGCACTCTGGGCAGCCAAAGCAGGTGGATTGCTCGAGCTCATGGGTTTGGGTCCAGCCTGAGCTAAAGCAAGATCCCATCTCTAAAAAATAGTCAGGCTTTGTGGCAGGCACCTGTAGTCCCAGATACTTGGGAGGCTGAGGCAAGAGAATCAATTGAGCCCAGGAGTCTGAGGTTGCTATGAGCTGTGATGCCACAGCACTCTACCAAGAGCAACAAAGTGACACTTTGTCTCAAAAAAGAGAGAGAGAGAGAAGAGAAATAAAGTCACTGCTGTGTGTCACCCACAGTCTCATTCAACCTGTGCACCACGACACTTGCAAGGGTGTGTGTGAAGTGCCACTCCCCCGGAGTCTCAGCAGCTCCATACTTCTCCAGAGACAAGGCTCCCAGTAAACAGGGATGGGGACAGCAGAGGATACTGAAAGAACCTAGCCACTAAATATCTGTCAACCATTTCATCTGGTACTGACTTCAAAAATATCACTCAGTTCCACTGCTAGAAGAACAATGATCTAATACGGATGGTCCCTTCCTAAGAGATTTTCCAGAATAATGCTGACTGCTGGTGAGAACCTAACCTCTACCAGAGCCACAGAGCACAGTGACTGGGGTGCTAAATGGACTTATACAAAGTTACAAAGTCTTAACTATTATTATCCTATTTAATCCACACGATTTTCTGTTGTAAGTACAATAGGTGAGCAAAGGAGCAACCTGGTGCTATGGGATGCTGAACAAACCCACCAAGATCCCTGAGGGCAGAACCAGGCTTGCACTTAAAGCTTGTAAATGGGTGGACCTGAAATTTAACCACACAACTATTCAACCTGATTAAATGCCCCACAGGTAGATGTACAGGTCCAAATGGGGGGCCCAAACAGGACATCAGCCTTCCTGAGCAGTCAACAGACATCTGTTAAGCCCACCAATGACTCAGTCACAAGGCCACTTGTGTGAAGGTTGGCACGACCTCCAAAGAACATAAAAATGCCACAGTAAGCCACAGAATGATATGCTGGAAAAATGCAAATGATAAGAACAAACACTATCGACTCTGGTGGGTTTTTTGTTTTTATTTTTTTGAGACGGAGTCTCACTTTGTTGCCCTCAGTAGTGTGCCGTGGTGACACAGCTCATGGCAACCTCAAACTCTTCGGCTTAAGCGATTCTCTTGCCTCAACCTCCCAAATAGCTGGGACTACAGGCACTTGCCACAATGCCCAGCTATTTTTTGGTTGTAGTTGTCATTGTTGTTTAGCAGGCCTGTGCCAGGTTCGAATCCAGCCCCGGTGGGTGTATGTGGCCAGTGCCCTAACCATTGAGCACAAGCACTGAGCCATCAACTGTGTTTTTTCATAATGAAATATATCATGACCAAACCTACTGCTTTAACTTATACTTTACCTACAGCCTGTTCAGAACACATGTCCTTGCTTCCCTTGCAAACATCCCTAATCAAGAAGACCCTGAAGTCCTCTCTTGCTGACCAGCTACCACCACCTTGTTTGGCAGTGGCACTCTGCATTTCTGTCCGCTCTGCTTCAGCCCTAAAGGAACTCAGCTGTTGAAGAGGCAAACAAGATGGGAAATATATCTTCATTTTCTGCTGTGCTACATTCGATTTCGATTTGCTGTTAATAAGCAAAGCCAGCCAAATCAGACATAGCTGAACTCCTGGGATTGAAGCTGTCCTCCATGAAACTGAACGGACTAATTCCCCCCAACCCTTGACAGAGAAAGCCACTCTGAAGGTAAAAAGACAAGTGGACTGCAGACATAATGCTCAGAGGATTCAAGGGCAGAACTGACCGTAATTCCCCTTCTTAAGAAAAAGTCAGGGCATTGGTAGCTTCCCTCACCTCCCCAAAAGTAAAAAGCCAAGGTCTAAGACTGTGCTCCACCACTCAAGCAATTCCTGCTGACTAGCACTGTACAGCAGGAACCAGACCCCATTCACCCAGCTTCTGGGGGAGGCTATCCTACTTCTGTTTACAAAGCCAATTCTACAACTTCCATACTCCACAGACTCTGCCCCGGGACTGGCACCAGCCCAGCTTCAGGGGGCACATGTGACTCAGGTCTGCCAATCAGATCCTTGCACCTCCCAGGCCTGCCAGGCACAGCTTCCTGGATGGGCACACTGGAGTCAGTGCAAGTCCCGCATCTTGTGAACAGACAGCTCCCCTGCACAGAGGCAGCAGCCCTTCCTTCTTCCACACTGAACTTAAACCAGAAAGGATCCTAGTTCTGGAACGCTGCAATCATCCTCTAGTTATGAGGGGAGGTGGAACTGTCTAATGACGGAACCAGCATGGAAGAGGACAGAGATGAGAGAGAGAAAGAGAGAGAGAGAAGCACCGACAGAGACAGACAAACCAGATCCTGGCAGCACCAAGCCCTTAATCAAGCCATTGCCTGATTAAGGCAAAACTTTTGTGAAATAAATCAATAAAACTCCTTTTAATATAAAACAATATTCATAATTTTCAGGGATCTTTACCTTAATATTAAACCACTTTTGTTATTTATAAAAATGAATTCTAAGGATCCACTGGGCTAATCCCAGACAAGAAATTTTCACTCAGTATTCATTATTCCTCTTAACAGCAACCTAGATAATTTAGAAAATTACAATTGGAATCCTTGTTAATAATGTTTTTTTATTTTTCTGTTTTTTGAGACAGAGCCTCAAGCTGTCACCCTGAGTAGAGTGCTGTGACATCACAGCTCACAGCAACCTCCTATGTCCAACTTGAGCTCAAGCAATCCTTTTGCCTCAGTTTTTCTAGTTTTAGTAGAGACGGGGTCTCCCTCTTGCTCAGGCTAGTCTTGAACTCATGAGCTCAAGTGATCTGCCTGCTTCGACCTCCCAGAGTGCTAGGATTACAGGCATAAATGAGCCACCAAGCCCGGCCGGCTTGTAATAATTTTTAACAGATAAAATTTGAAACTTCATCTTGAAAATGAACAAACAGTTAATTTTTTAAAGAAAAATAAGTAGGGAATTGTTCACCTTACTCACACATCCCAAATGGAACAAATCTCACACACACACAAAAAGTCAGAACACTGCCAAGGGTCAAAATCAGTATGCAAAAAAATCAAAGGGAAATAAATATCTGCCACAAGAATGGCAAAGAAATGCTATTTTTACAAATAAGGAGCACAAGTACATCAAAAACATCGAACAGAAAAAAATAGACAAAATTCGAAATTGATAATACACAGACTCGACACTACAGAACAGACAATAAAAGGAACAAATGGTCATTACACTGGAAGAAATGCAAACACTGCAGAAATACAAAACAAAACTTACACTCAAATTAGCAACAAGCTAAAATAATAAGACCCAGAACATCGAGGTTGAAGTCCAACCACTGTGTCCACACATTCTTTTCTGGGAAGATGTTCCAAAGTTTAACAAGAGTTAAGTGGTCTATTAATTGTCTTCATAGGAGGTGGCCCTGGAGAAATAATCAGAATCACAGACTAGCACACGGGCATAAAGACAGTCACCACAGGAGCATCAACAATAAAAACCAATACTGATGCCCAGCCACGGAGAATATGAGACAATGCAGCCATTAAGATTGTGCAGAAAAAATATTAAGAGACACTGAAATGCTCATGACATAATACTGAGTGAAATGAGAGAATGCAAAATGATATACACAGAATGACCTAAATTTGTTTTATACAAACACACCTGAATACAAAGAAAGACAAAAGACTGGGAAGACGAAATTTAAGTCTTAACAGTCGCTATTTCTGGATGATGTCTGATATTTTCTTTGTCCTGCTCCCGGTTTTAAATTTTCTCTCTAATAAATCTATATTATCTTTAAAAGAAGAAAATACATTTTATATACACTTTTCAGTAGAAGACGACTTGGTTTAATAAGCCAACATTTGGTAGACACTTTCTGGGTCCTGAGCCAGGCACTCAGGGGGACAGAAGCAAATGCGCCTGCCCTTAAGGAGTTCACAGCCCAGGGGGTGGCCTGCCTGGCATCCATCCTTACCTCCGTCTTTCATGACAGAGGCCCAGTTTTATTCAGTAAGCCCTCGTGCCAAGCTGAAAGACCACACTTCACAGCTCCCTTACATCCAAATGGCTCCCCTGCGTAAGCTCTGGCCAGGAAGACACAAACACAAGTTGGTATATGAGACTTCAAGAAAGCTCCTGAAACAAGGGACAGGTGGCAGACATGAGTCTTTTTGCCCTCCTGTTTTCTCCTATTTCCTACTTAGAATGGAGACATGATGACTAGAGCTTCAACAAGTATCTTAGACCAACTCAAAGACAAAAGCCACAGCCTTCTGGCAGATCAGAAAGCTAACACACACCAAGACGCTGGCACTGTAGCAGAGCCATCCACCAGCTCTGGACTGCCTAAGTCTGAACTTCTCCTTCTAAAGGAAGCATAAATGATCTTATTTAAGTCACCAGGACCATATCTTTGTGACCAGGAGCCAGGCACAATTCCAAACTCAAAGCAACAATATTATTATTGCAGGTTTACCACAGTGGTTTGCAAACTTTGCCTTAAGGAACCCCAGAGGTCCCCTGGAACTGCCCATCCAAAAGGCTGCCATGGAGTGCAGAGACAGAGAACAAAGAGGTGAAGCTCTGAGCTTCCTGGCCTTGATTTCCTCCCTTTCACAGGTGAGGTTCTGAAGATTGGGACAGGTGATTTAAAATTCAAAAGGGCTATGAATGCAAAAGAATAGAAAGGAAGGTCCCAAGAGGTATTTGTATACCACGTTCATAGCCACATTATCCACAAAGCCAGAAGGTGAAAGCAACCCAGAGTGCCTTCTGCCAGAGGAATGAACAAAGGAAATACGGCAGATACACAGAAAGGACATTACCGCCCCTTACAGAGAATGGAACTCTGGCACATTCTGAACATGGATGGACCTTGAGGATATTATACAAAGTAAAATAAACCAGTCACAAAAGGATAAACACTGTCTGACTCCACTTACGTGAGGTACCTGGACTAGTCAAATCCACAGAGATGACAAGGAGAATATTGGTGCCAGGTGCTATGAGGATAGGGATAGGGAATGCCATCCTCTGTGCCACTAGTTAATGGGTTCAGAGTTTGATAAAAGTCTTCTGGAGATGGATGGTGGTGATGGTTTGTACAATAAAAATGTAGTTGATGACACAGAATTGTACCCTTAAAAATCATTTAACTGGAAAATTCCATGTTATGTACGTTTTACTACAAGGTTGGAAGGTCATTGGCCCATGCCCCCACCCCCAAAGGAGGATACCCTCCCCTCTGGCTTGGAGGCCTCCACCCCCACGCCTGGCTTCGTTCGCCACAACTGCTATACTTGTCACAGAAACACACCAAAGTCGTCATGCTCATGGTCCCTGATGCTGGATTCTTCCTCCACCCCAGACCCCTATCCAGATCCTATCCAGGGCATGACTATCTCAACAGCACAGCAGCAGAACAGGCAGAAAGACACAGAGAACACAAAGCTTCCTGAATTGTCAGATTCTGGAGCCTCAGAGGTAAGTACGTAAAGCAGGGAAGACTGCACACTCCCAGGCAGAGTTCCAGCGTCCCAGCACCCAGAGGTCCTCCAAAGGACATGCTATGCCACACCAACCAGCAATGCGGGGAAATACTATCAGACTAAGAAAACTTCTTTTTCTGTCTTGTGGGGCTGGGAGGCTTCACACCTCCTATCCCTACCTGCCACCTGTCTGTCCCCCCTGATGCAGACAACCAACACATGCCTGAAACTTTACTGTGAGACTGAAGGTCAGCTTCCCAAGAGATCCCATAAGCATTCCAGCCGCCAGAGGTGTGCTCCTACCTGACCCTCAAGTTCCAGGAAAGCTCCCGCTGCCCAGGGCCTTCACTGCCGTCCCTATCTCCACCCACTCTCACAGCCTTGGCTGTCCAAGCACCAACCAAACTAAAGTACCATTCCAAGGGCTAGGAGACAATGTGCATCTCCTCTGAAGAATCCAGAGTCCAGCAGGGGGAATATACACAACCAAACAGTCATAGAAGACTGGGTGACAAGTGCCCAAATGTCAGCACTGGGCCAGGGAGCTGCCAAGCGGCAGACACTGCCTGTGAGCCAGGGCTTAGGAAGCCAGCCTGCGGGGGCTGCAACCACTGCTCAGAACCCTGTGACTCCATAGAACAGGGTTAACAAAAGCATCTTGTCCCGCAGGGCTGTTGCCCTGAAAGTGATGCCACCCTGTTGAAAGTGCTCACTGCCCTGCCTACGGCATAGGAAGCCCTGGTCAGCAGTGGCCTGTGGGTGGTCAGGGGCAGCACGGTGGCAGCAGTGACACGGTCAGCACAGCAGGAGGAGGAAGAAGAGTATTCACAGGATCCAGAAGGTCTTTCCAGGGCAGGTGACCCCTGGACTACATCTCCAAAGACATGGGAAAGCCACATGAAGGAGAAAGGGTCTAAAGGCAGCAGCACTGCAGAAAACACCCTTGGATAATCCCAAATAGCTCAGCGTTGGTGGGGCACAAAGGACAGAAAGAACAGTGAGAGACAGGAAAGGCCACACCTCAACCAACAGATAAAGACAACTGGCTTCTCCCGGCCACACTCCCTAGCCACCCCACGCAGGCTTCAAAGGAGCCTTGGAGGATAACTCAAAGCCAGCGTTGACAGCCTTCCTCTCTCTAATCCAGAGGTCCAACCAACTGGACACGTCAGCTGCTGGAGCACGGTTGATGGACATTTATTTAATGAGATTTGGGTCAGATTATTGTGAGAAAACCAGAGACAGAAAATCAAAACCTACAGTATTGGAAAATAAATACATAAAGCAGTTCTGGGTTATCTATATAACCAGAGGCAGCATGGGGGGGCAGGTTGAGAATGACTGGGTTTTAAATTACATATATTCTGCCTTCGCCACCCTACCCCTACAGAAAGAAGTTCTACAGAAAAAAGAAAATTATACTTTCCCAATAATCCCTAAATTGTTATTTATTTCTGAATCCATGTTACTATTTAGTTCCCTAAGGTTTCTATAACAGTGGCAAACAGAAGAGATTATAAGTCAGAATCTATACTCCAAACACACACACATCGAATTTACTACCTATGATTCCATCCACCATTTATTGTGTTTAAGTTTTCTGTTCAAAACACCAACTAGTTTCCCTTTTGATAAAAGAAATGTGGAATGCAAATCTTTTTTACCCAGAGGTTTTTCCATTTCTTCCCTCTGTGTTATTTTGAGTCTTGCCACTGAATCAGAAAGCGAGAGCCCTGAAGACTATCCCAGTGTTACGCAGGTGAACACGTCTCGGTCTAGGAAAGGAACCTGGGGAAATGGAAAGGCAGGAAGAGGGATTTCTATCACACAGCTCCTGACAAAGTCCAGCAGTAGTACACAGAGGAAAACGTGCCTACACTGCTCTATGTATTTTGACATGCCAAAAATATACCTCTGAATGCAAAATTGTATTGTTGCAGCTTCCTAACCAAATTTCCAACGAAGTACTGCAGGCCTGGGGGACAGACCCACTAGTAGCCAGCTAAATACAGAAGTACCGCAGGACACTCTGTGCCAGCTGGTCTCCAAGCGGCTCCGTCCAGCTCTAGGGCACATCAGTGAAGGGGAACCTAACAGTTTGTACAAATCTTCCCTAAACTCACTAAGCACTAGGGACGATCAGAGAGGAAAGAGAGCAAATCTGCTTCAGCTTGGAAGGAAAAGTTAAAGAAAATGAAAAAAGAGAGGTGGAGATTGTCAGAGAAATAAAGAGATCAAGCCTCAGAAAGAAAGGCAGAGAGGGAAGGAGGGAGAGGAGGAAATGAGAGAGAAGAAAAGGCAACATACAGAGAAAGAATGAGTGCCACACGTGAGAGAGAGATCGAAGGCCAGAACAGGGAGTCTGCGTCAGTCCTCATCCATTCCACAGGCACCTTCTGAGCACCTGCAGTGAGGCGGACCAGGGACAGACCGACCCTATGTCAACTCAGGCCTGGGTGCTGGGTGCTGGGTGCTGGCGCCAGAAGTGGGTAAACAGAGAGTGAACAAATAACCCCCCAGGCAAAAGACTCCCAAAATTGTTGAGCTGAAATCAGAAAGTGTTTAATCTCTAAAGTGAATTAACAGAAACACTGATTTAAAAACAAATTTAATTAGATGATGCCAAAAGTACAAGTGGAAAAAGGAATAACAGCTGAATAGAACTTTTATCAAAATCAAAACATGTTTTTCAAGGACACAATCCAGAAAGCACAAAGAATGGGACAAAGTATTGGTGAACTTGTATCTCTAATATCGGTCTAGTCTCTAGAACACACAAAGAACTGTTACTACTCAAAAATAAAAAAAGACAATAAATTAAACAACAGGCAAAAGAATCGAGAAAACATCTGTCTAAGGAACATAGGCACGTGGCCGTTAAGCACACGAGAAGATGCTCAACAGCGGCAGCGGCAGGAAATGCAAACACACCACAAGGAGCCACGGCTCGTCTCCCAAGACGCCTGGAGTAGGAAAGACAGATAGTAACACACATCTAGCAGGAGGAGGAATAACCCACTGCAACTCGTGCTCAGTGCTGGTAGGGAGGTGTATGTAGCCACTTTGGAAAATAGTCTGGTAGTTCCTCAGAAAACTACACATACAGAGTTACGATCTGACCCCGCTGCTCCCAGGTCCAAGCCCGAGGGAAAGGAAAAAGTGCCACGCAACACACACTTGAATGTTCACAACAGATAGAAAGGGGGACCCAGGCGTCACCACCTAACGAAAGGATAAACAAAACGCAGCATCAAAAGGAACGACACCGGGATGCAGGAAAGCTTTGCACTAAGTGAAAGGCACGAGCGGTGTAAATCCTGAACATGAAACACCCAAGCAGGTGTCCCCACAGACAGAGGCAAGGCGGTGGCAGCAGGGCCTGGGGTGGGTGGGAAGGTGAGCAGCTGCTGATGGAAACCAGTTTCCCTGTGTGGGGATGAAAATGTTCTAAAATGGAATGTGGTGATGTTCATCTCTGTAGTGTATTAAAACCATTAAATACTACACTCATTAGGTGAAGTGTACTGTGTAAATCACATCTCAGTAAAGTTGTTTTCTAAAAACCCAGACAAGGACAGTTCCTGCAAACTGAGCTGCCATCCCATCTCCCTCCAGAATGGTAGTGCCCTGAAAGTGAGGTCAGGGTCTCGGTCTTCCAGACAGAAAGCTGCCTGTGCTGGGCTTGAGAGGACAAGCCCGGGGATGGACTACTCCCCTGCTGACCTGAGTACCTTTCCACCCACGCAGGCTCAGGAGCAAAGCTCTGGACTCTTGGCATTGAGGCAGACAGTGGGCACAGAGGTGTCTCCTCAGGATAGTATCTTAAGGAGATAATACAAGTTGGTTTCTGTGTATTATCTCCTCTCCAGGCTCCCGCACGGGCATTTTTTGCCAAAGTTCTCCCTTGGACAGGAAACTTCCAGGGCCGACAGCCACCAAGCTCTAGCCCTCCTGGGAGAGTGGCTGGTAGGAAGATGCCTTTTAGAAATGAGGAAGGAAGAGACAGGCAGCAGTGCTTAAAGTCTAGGGCTGAGAGACAATGAAAGGACAGGATCCCCACGCTGTGCCAAGGGCAGGGCTCCCCTCCTGCAGACTGCACACATGCCAATAGGGAAGAATCTGGGGGTTCCAATGGCATCCATCCCCCCCGTTCAGCTCAAGTGGCAACCGGCTTACTATTTGTCAAGTAGCGCCATGGAAAGGGGAAAGTGCTCCTCAGGATCAGTCCTGAAGAGACAACTGTGCTGCACTCAGCCAGGGAGCAGGAAAAAGCAAGCTCAATGCCAGAAAGTAGCTGGACGCTTCCCAACATACTGGCTCTGCCCTGAACACACGCACCACCCCTCCGGCTGACAGACACTTTCAAGGTCCGTGGCAGACTCTGATTTCTTTCAGAGAAGAAACACACAGTTTGGAGGAAGGACTGGGAACTGGACCTCAGAACCCCTGTGGGAACCTCCCAGCTTAGAGCTCAGGACCAGTGGGCTGCAGCTGTTTCTACAGAGAACTCATGTCTGCCCAGCTTTCTCCACCAGGAGGCTACAAACCCCTGCCATCCCCCCCAAAAACATTCTGCTATGCACCAGGCATCATCTGCACATGAAAGCCCAGTGGTGAAGGAGCCCACAGTCCACATGGACAGTGAGTGTTACAATCCAGGAAGAAGATGCAAAGTCAACACAAACAACAAAAGTGCTGACGTAACAGCAACTGGGCCAAGGGTGACCATGAACAGTCCAACTGCCAGAAGAAGTAACCTGCAACCCTGTCTGCCCTGGAGGCTGAGAAACATGCCCAGGGCAAGACCTGAAGGACACAGGGTACTAGCCCACAGAGAGAGGAAAGACTTTAGTTGTTTGGGGTCCCCCCCCCCTTGGGGGCAGGTGGGAAAGGAGTTCAGGCAAAGAAAACAATAAATGCAAAGACCCAAAGAAGGAAAGGGATGCAGCTCTGAGAAACTGCAGAGACTGGGCTGGAGTGGCCAGAGCATGGAGGAGAGGGGGTCAGAGGAGGGAGAGGGGAAAGGGAAGAGGAAGGAGGGGGAAGGAGAGGGAAGAGCTGGGGACAGGGCGTGAGGCTGTGTCAAGGAGAAGAGACACCCCAGAGCAACAGGGACCCCTGAAGAGCTCTGAGGAGTGGCCAATGATATAATTCAGTTCGCATGTTAGGAACAACAGAACCCAGAAGATCACTCTGAAGTTAAAATAGGTAACAGCCGAGTGTGAGCTGGACTTGGCCACTCACTTTTAACTAGAATGCACTTTTAATACAATGCAGCAGAAGTGGTGGACTGTGCCCTCCAGACTGAGCCTGAGGAGCACTGAGCTTCCCCCTTGTTCTGTCCTAAATATCCTGCTCTGAAGGGGGCCAGGCCCAAGCAGCCACAGGGTCCACGTGGGAAGGAACTGAAACCTTCTGCCAATAGCCACCAGCATGAATGTGCCAGCCATTTGAGTGTCAGTCCAATCTGGCTGCTAACAGCAGAAATACCACCAACTGAGTGGCTTATAAACAACACGAATTTATTTCCCATAGTTCTAAAGGCTAGGCAGTCCAAGAACAAGGCCCTGGAAGACTCAGTGTCTGGGGAGGACCCACTTCTTCACAGATACCCATCTTTTCACTGTGTCCTCAGTAGTGGACAGGGGGAAGGAGCTCTTTGGGGTCTCTTTTATAAAAGCACTTGTCAACCATGAAGGCTCTACCCTCATGACCTCATCAACTCCCAAGGACCCCACTTCCAAATACCAGCACATTGTGGATTGGGCTACAACACAGCAATGTAGGGGTGACAAAACATTCAGTTAATAACATAAGTACCGTGAAAGTGATTTTCCAGCCCTAGTCATGCCTTCTGAGAACTGCAGCCCTCTTGACCCCATCTCAGGGGAGGAACCACCGCCCAGCTAAGCTGTTCCTAAGCTCCGGATCCACAGAAACATGTGAGATAATACATGTTTATTATTCTTCCAAGCCCTTCATTTGGGAGTAGTTTGCTCTGCAGCAATAGATAACACATGCAAGAACTATGCCTGTAGTTTCAGGGTTACTGGTGGGACTGCTCAGCCACTCCTTCAGAGACAGCCAGCTCAAAATCAATGTGATGAAGAGCTCTCATGCTCTTCTGTTTCAGACTTGTGTCTCCTCCACTGGCTGCTAACCTCACAGTGGAAGTCCTGGGCAAAAACTTACACCAGGACTCCAGAGTCAGGATCTGGGACATCCACCCACTGGGGAAACTCCATTTGGAGATCACGCCATTGCTCCTCCTTACTCAAAGGCTGAATGTACGGCAGACGTCCAGCCCCATTCCTATCTGAATGTACGGCAGACGTCCAGCCCCATTCCTATCTGAATGTACAGCAGACATCCAGCCCCGCTCCTGTCTGAATGTACAGCAGACATCCAGCCCTGCTCCTGTCTGTACGTACAGTAGACGTCCAGCCCCATTCCTGTCTGAATGTACGGCAGACGTCCAGCCCCGCTCCTGTCTCAATGTATGGCAGACGTCCAGCCCCGCTCCTGTCTGAACGTACAGCAGACGTCCAGCAGACGTCCAGCCCTGCTCCTGTCTGTACGGCAGACGTCCAGCCCCACTCCCGTCTGAACGTACAGCAGATGTGCAGCCCCACCTCTGGCTGGGAACGGCTTTTCTTAGTGTAGAGCTAATAGCACATTTAGCCATCAAAACTGTAACCTTAGTTTCATTAACACCAGGATCTAACAAAACCAGCTGATTGTGGCCAAGATTTTAAAAAATAATAGCATGATGGTTTAATGCCAAAATACTCTAATGTCTCAATAGAACCTATGAAGAAAGATTAAAATTTTAAGGGATCAGCCAGACACGGTGGCTCACACCTGGCACCTGTAATCCTAACACTCTGGGAGGTCAAGATGGATGGATTACTCAGGTGTTTGAGAACAGCCTAAGCAAGAGTGAGACCCCGTCTCTATTAAAAACAGAAAAAACCGATCAGGTGTTGCGGTGGGCACCTGTGGTCCCAGCTGCTCAGAAGGGTGAGGCAGGAGGATTTCTTGAGTCCAGGAGTCGGAGGTCGCTACGAGCTATGATGACACCATGGCACTCTACCCAGGGTGACATTGAGTGAGACTCTGTTTCAAAAAAATATATTTTTTAAGGTGTCATCAATATTTTTTGTTTGGAGGGAGTTTTGGGGTAAAGCAGTACAATATTGAGGTATTTCCTTGTTGGTTTGATGTCATATCTCTCTCATAGAAAAGTGAAGAGATTTTAATTGCATCAAAAAAGATTTGGGTTAAATCTTTTAAACAATTAGACTATAACCTAGTAAATAAAAGGTGTGTTGTTAAGTCCAAGGTTCCCAGCTCCCAACTCCCACACCCCTGACACAGTGACGATGGTGCGTCAGGCCTGGGAAGCTGGCTGCAGAAACAGACTCACTCTGAGCTTCTCCTTCTCTCCTTGCAGCTACTCCACACAGCACGCCAATCTTCCCTCACCCTTCTGGCTGTGGGTCATCAGATCCTCATTCCAGAGAGGATACCCCCCCACACCCTGGAGGAAGGAATGCTGATGTAACAGAAGCTTCCAGAAAACCCAGGAGGACTGAATTGAAGGAGCTTCCCAAACAGCTGGACACATGAAGATCCCTGCAGGGTGGCTCACCTGTGGAGGGCAGGAAATATCTGTGCCCCTTCCCACATACCGGCCCCCATGCATCCATCGCTTCTTCTATATCCTTTGTAATATCCTTTAAAGTAAACCAACACATGTAAGCATTTAAAAAAATTAAAATAGATAACAGATACAGAAGCACTTCACAAGCTTGAGGCACACCAATGTGAAGCCAAGAACAAAGACGAAAACTGTCGAGTTCAAAATCCCTCCTAAGCTGCAGCCCCCAGGTGCTAGGCTTGAATCAGCTCACAGTATCCGATCTTCACAAAGGAGAGCACTCAGAGAACAGTACCTCAAGTTCAGAGAAATGGTGTGCTCAAGGCACACAGCTCAAATAAGGGTCCGCCAGCATTCACACTCCAGCCAGCCCGATCCAGGAGCCCTTGTCTCGCAGGCACCCAGGGCTCTCACAGAACGAGCACTTAATTAATGCTGCAAACCACCAGAACTGCTTCTGCACAGGCTATATACAGCTTGTTCCTTATTTTTACAGCCCCTCCTTTATTTTTAAGGAGGAGTAATGGGCTCCACACAGCATCAAAGTCCTTGTGGCTTTGGGGAGAATTACACTCTCACGGGTCACCGATTTCCTGAAGTTTCTACTATCCCACTGTGAAGCTCATCTGGAGATTAAAAATCAAAGCCATTCTTTTGTTTACAGAAGGAAACATAAGCCCAGGATTGAAGCTTTAAAACCACATCTATTACCAAAGTAATTATACCGCAG
>NW_003852584.1:1187476-1212864 GCF_000181295.1 Otolemur garnettii
TGATATAGGTCTGTTCAACATTTCCACTTCATTCTGGCTGAGTCCAGTTTAACCTTTAAATGACTTATTACAGGGGAAAATAAACTCTTGGGCCAAAGTAACAGTTGTGGATTATAATACTCATTCGGATTTGGTTTTCCTCGCCCCCCACCACCACCACCAACCTAACTCAAAGATAAATGTTTGGGGTCATTCAAGGCCTACCACCCATCCATAGTTTAAAAAACAAATGCCATGGCACACACCTGTAGTCCCAGCTCCTGGGGAGGCTGAGGCAGGAGGATTCCTTGAGACCCAGAGTTTGAAGTTTGCAGAACGCTCTGATGACACCACTACATTCTAGACGGGGCAACAGAATGAGATTCTGTCTCAAAAAACAAAAAAAATGCTGTAATTTTTCTACTTGCAGCTTTGCTTAATCTACCTCAAAGTATACTAGTATGTCCTCTAACATTGACAGACCTTTCCAACATTTGGGCAGGAATGAAAACCCACGTGCAGAATAATACAGTCTCCACAAACAGGCTATCATTAGAGAAACAGGATTAGTTTGGACTTTGCAACTCTGCTACGGTCTTTACCAAGGTATCTTTCCTTGGTACTGCCAGGGCCAGCAAATGAATTTCTAATGAAGACAACATGATTATTTGAAAACTGAAAGCTTTTTTTGCAACTGATAAATCACTGCTTGACTCTTTGCCTAACAGAAAACCAAAAGTAATAATGTTTCTTAAGTTTAAGAATCAGCCACTGAGATAAAAGATCAGCCAAGAAGCCATCTTTCAAGGCACTCTGCAAGAAAATTTGGATAACAAATGAAAGCTATCTTTTTTACATTCCAGCCCAGACTAGAGTGGAGGGGCACAATCATAGCTCACTGCAGCCTCTAACTCCCAAGCTTAAGTGACCCTCCCAGATTAGCCTCCTGAGTAGCTGAGACTATAGGTATATGCCACCGTCGCCAGCTAACATTAAAAAAGTTTTTTTGCAGAGAGGGGGTCTCGCTGTGTTGCCTAATCTGGTCTCAAACTCCGGGCCTCAAGTGATCCTCTTGCCCTGACCTCCCAAAGTGCTGGGATTACAGGTATCAGCTACTGTATCTCGCTGAAATCATCTATCTTTTAACATATTTTTTTAATTTGAACATCCTAGAACAGAGGTGTACAAGACATGGCCCTCAGCCCAAATCTAGGCTGACATCAGCTTTTGTAAAGTTTTCCTGACACTCAGCCATGCCTATTCATTTACATAATGCTTTTGGCTGCTATAACAGCAGAGCTGGGTAGTTGTGACAGAGACCTATCTGACCAAGAAAGACAAAACTATTTACTGTTTGTCCCTTTACAGAATAAAGTTTGCAGAACCCTATCCCAGAAAGAACAAAGGCAACTCCTTTGACTTTCCTCCTGGGTCAAACTAGCATGAGAGACAGAACTGGACTCACTAATAGATCTATACACAGAGTTCACCAATAAGGTAGAACCACAGAGCCAGCACATTATCCCACAGAGACTGTCCACACAACAAAAGTAAGCCTCTATCCAAATAAACCCCTGTCACGACAGCTCTCCAAAGAACAGAAAGTATGGTTTTTTAAAAGTTACATGACAGTCCAAAAAGATACCATTCTTCAAAGAAAATTTTAAAAGATGAAAGAATGGTAGGAAGCATACTTATTTCAGGCCATCTGATGTGGTCCACTGTGGATAGGTAAAAAGCATTCCTATGTACACTGGCAAAAACTCACTCTGAATCCAGCTGGCCATTTGACTTCAAGGAGATCAGAACTGTCTGCCCTGGCTTCACTGTGTACACAACGTGGAGACTGGTCCCATGTGTTCCTAGGCCCACACCAGGCCCTACGCCGCAGGTGTCTCCTCCACACTTCCATTGTTCATTCACACATATGTTAAATCACATTTACTAAACACCTACTGTGTTTCCAGGTACTGTGCTGGTGCTCTGGGTCTGGGGGCCAAGAACACAAACAGGAAGCCTCCCACTGTGGAGCAGACACACTAGTAGAGAAGCTGAAAACCAGTCAAACAGCAAATGAACAGCACTAACTGCGAATGACAACAAGTGCTACTGAGAACACCTGGGACAACGGGGTCGGGGTGGGGGCACACTGCTTTAGTAGGAAAGCCAGGGAAGGTCACTCTGAGGAAGGGAGGAGCAGCTGGCCCTGCAAGGCACCTGTGAGTGGGGGAGAGAGGAGCATCCCAGACCAGGGGAGGACATTAAGATGGGGCTCTCTGGAGGCTCCCTCAGGTGGCCCGTGGGGGTCACAACACCTCCCAGAGCAGATCATAGCTCTGTGCTCCTGGCTTCCCCACATATTGAACAGGAAGACTCAGGAAGACAGGGACTCAGGTCTGTCCCAGCCCTGAAGTGGGAAGAGCACAGCATGCTCTAGGAACTGACATGAGGCTACATGGGCACAGAAGAGCAGACCAGGAGGAGGGAGAGAGGCACGAGACAAGGCTGGAAAGGGCAAAGCAGCTATGTCAGGTGGGGCCTGGAAGTCAAGGTAAGGAATTTGGATTGATTTCAATTGCAATGAGAAGTCACTAAAGGGTTTTACACAGGGAAGAACCCCAATCATAATTTTATTTTTCAATAAAACCCTATATTGTGGAGGATGGAGGAGGTGGGAAGCCAAAGTAGAGGTAGAGAGACCAGGATGCCACTGCTGTCCAGGTAAGAGACAACAATGGTCCCTGCTACACGTGAGGTAAAGTGGCTGAACTTAATCTCAAGCGCCTAATCTGATCAACTGTAAGTGGCCACCTGGGACACAGTGCTGAGAAAGATTCAGAAGCTTAGACAGGGCTCAGTGGAGATAAGTTGCCTGCTTGATTAGTGATGCCTGCCACAGGAGCAGGAGGGAGAGCACCAGCAGCTTGTGTCAGTACCAGTCCTCTGTGTTCAGATGCAGAGCATCCCAGGGCCTCCCACGCACGCACACACGTGTATGCAACTTACCTGGGGGATCTTGTAGAACTCAGACTCAGACTTGAAGGTCTGGTGGGGTCTGACATTCTGCACTTCAACACGCTCCCAGGTGATGGAGCCAACACTACTGGTCCACCAATCTCACTCTCAACAGCAAGGATCTGCCTCCCCCACAGATTTGCCTTGCATGAGTCCCAGTTCCCAGGGCCTGACGCTGAAAGGACACTCAACAAACAGCAACTGAATTGAGTTGGTCATTTTTAGGTGACTTTCAACCCTCAGCTGCTATAAAAAGAACTCTGAGAAACACCAGGCAGCTGACAATAAAAAGCATTCACCACCCCCGAATGTGCAGGACACGGCAGTGTTACTATCCATCTTCTGTGGTGCTGTACCTCATTGTTACCAAGTTGACGATCACTTGGGTGGGGGTAGGGACCAGGGAAAGAAGTGAGAAAGGCACAAAAACAAGGAATGTGCTTAACCGAGCTGCCCCCAAGCAGTGACAATGTGCACACTAAGTTCTGCAGGATGGGAAGGAGGAGGGAGCCGCCACCACACAGCCCAGGAGAGAAGCAGCCCACCTGCCAGACTCCCAGACCTGCCGGGACACTGCCTCTTGCAAAAAACGCCATAGGGGAGTTTGCATTTTCATGCAGGAGCCCACCACAGTTCTGCACCATAATCCCAAATAATCTGAGCATTAGCCTAGTTGGAATTTCCCTCCCAAAGACAGATTCAAGTCAGATCTAACTAAGGATCCTAGCCAGACCCTGCCACCTGCAGATGGAATCAGCTAGCCAGTAGACTTCTTGTTCAATAAACACTGCCCAAATCAGTCCAAGCACGCACCTTCCATGGAAACCCCAGCCCCTCTTCTGAAATAAATGGAGAACCTGTGGCTCCATGTGGACCTTGTCAGCCCCTTGAGTGCCTCCCATCAATTGGTCTGCAGATTCTTATCTCTCTCTCTCTTTTGCACTCACAGAATAACAAAAGCTTTAATTTTTAAAGAGTTTACCTTAATAGTGCACATTCATTTTCAGGGGGTCATTAAAAAATCATGAGAACACTCTCCTGTTGCAGGGAAGTGATTCATGCTTTCTGCAAGCATACACCTCACTTTTGGGCCTCTCTGCTGGTTACAACATCCCAAACTCCCAGACAAGATTAATTCAATTTATTCTGCATTTTTCTAGTGGCTGCATATTAACATTAAACACACACAGCACTGTTCAAGTCTCCAGAATGTTGATCAAGACTATTCTTCAGAAAATATAAGAGTGAAAACATTGATCATCACTAGGATTAATTGCTGGGAAAGAGTGGGCCAGCACAGAAATCATTTGTACGCAAGGGAATTACGACTTTTGATGAATTCTCCTCTTGCTAGAATGCCAGCAGATAAGGGCTGGATGCTGGCTAGTTTCCCAGGGTAAAACACAGAACTCAGTTGCTTTATCTATCTATCTGGGGTTAGTTAAAAGGCAGGAGAGCCTCTTCATTAACTCTGGTGTATTACTGTAAAGTTAACTACAATGAGTGTGGCCAAGAAAACTGGAGGCTTGATGGTAGAAAGTCAATATTTGTTTAAGGACACATGAGAAAACCTTGCTGAGTTCATAAATAACAACACTTGTTTGGGCTTTGCTGAGATGTAGTCAAATCTGTACACCAGCTCCTCAAATCTCTAAGCCAGTGGTTCTCAACCTGTAGGTCACAACCCACAGGAACTATATTAAAGGGCTGCAGCATTAGGAAAGTTGAGAACCACTGCTTTAAGCAATTCAGGAAACGACTTTAAACCTTCCAAGCTGCCTCTACACCTTGTAACTTGTACCTGGGCTGACCCAGATGTGTATTACAAACTTTACATGACATGCCCACAGCCAAGTACCAAAGATGCCTTTCAAATGTAGGTATATTAGGCTGGGCATGGTGGCTCACTCCTGTAATCCCAGCACTCTGGGAGGCCAAGGTGGGTGGATTGCCTGAGCTCATGAGTTTGAGATCAAGACCAAGACAGAGACCACCCTGAGCCACAGCAAGACCTCATCTGAGAAAAACAGTCAGGCATTGTGGCAGGAACCTGTAGTCCCAGCTACTAGGAAGGCTGAGGCAAGAGAACTGCTTGAACCCAAGAGTTTGAGGTTTCTGTGAGCTATGACACCACAGCACTCTACTGAGGGTGACAAAGTGAGACTCTGTCTCAAAAAGAAAAGGTACAGTTGTGATCTGGCTTTCATAAGAAAGTGTGAGTAACTATAAATTGGTTTCATAAAAGTACCGAGTACATTGGATACTTTTTTCCATTCTTGAGATACTTTACTAAGAAGAATATGTTCCAGGTAAACATAAAAGAGATAAAGTCTCCATCTTTTTTAAAAAAATATAAATTTGTAACAGCAAATTCAATGAAATTGACTCTTTAAAAAAAGTAGATATATTAAGACTTCAGCCATCTTTATCTGTGGTCAAAGGCAATGTTAGTTAGAATAATGTATATTATGCCAGGTATGGTGGCTCACAGCTGTAATCCCAGCATTTGGAAGGCCAAGGCAGGTAGACTGCCTGAGCTCACAAGTTCAAGACCAGCCTGAGCAAGAGCAAAACCCTGTCTCTAAAAAAAAAAAAAAAAATAGCCAGGCTTGTGGTCTACACCTATAGTCCCAGCTACTTGTGAGGCTGAAGCAAGAGTTCGAGATTGCTGTGAGCTGTGACACCACAGCACTCTACTGAGGCTGACCAAGTGAGACTCTGTCTCAAAAAAAAATTAAAAAAGGATAATGGATGTTAGAAGAGTATTTTCTATTTTTAAAAGATGGGATCTCACTGTGTGTCCCAGGCTGGAGTGCATGGTGCAAACATAGCTCACTACAGTCTTGAACTGGGCTCAAGTGATCTTCCTGCCTCAGCCCCTCCAGTAACTAGAACTTAAGGAATGTGCCACCATGCCTGGCTAATGCTTTTGTAGAGACAGGTTCTCTCTACAGTACCCAGGCTGGTCTGAATCCCTGACCTCAAGCAATCCTCCTAAAGTGCTGGAAGTGCAGGTATAAGCCACTGTGCCCGGCCTAGAAAAGATTTTTTTAGAAGTAAGAGGCAGTCAAAATCTACAGGCCAGTATGAAATGGTGTCTGCACAGCCTTCCCTGGCTAGAATACAGAGTAACATCCAGAACCCTTTTGCAGGTGGGGGCAAGGAGAGCCAGGCTTGATTCTGAACGGTTCTGCTCAAACGCAAGCCAGGAAGACACCAAACTACTCCCCAGCTATAACAATAGGCCACAGGAGGAGCAGCAGAACGTACCACGTGTGGCATGCAAAGAGACAGCATGGGGTGGGGGATGCCCAGAGCCCAGATGGGAAACAGGATGAAGGCAAAAGAGGCACCGTGGCTCAACAGCTAGGGCACCAGCCACATACACCAAGGCTGGCAGGCTCGAACCCAGCCAGAGCCTGCCAAACAACAATGACAACTACAACAAAAAAAATAGCCAGGTGTTTTTTAGCACCTGTAAAATAGCGTGGGCACCTGTAGTTCCAGCTACTTTGGAGCCTGAGGCAAGAGAATCGCTGAGCCCAAGAGTTCGAGGTTGCTGTGCACTGTGACACCATGGCACTCTACCAAGGGCAACACAGTGAAACTCTGTCACAAAAAAATCAAAAAAAAATTTTTTAAAGGCAACAAAGAAAAGCGAGTCTTAAAGGACGTTTGCATGAAGTATTGTAGGCAGACTTGAACCTCTCAGGTGGGCAGATCAAACATTTCTCCCAGTTCATGTCCCCATTACAGCCCCATCACCAGTCAGTTTGAATCTATCAGGGTTGTTCCTCTTCCCGAACCTTCTGTGTGACCTTGGATGAGTGATGTGAACTCCCATCCAAATTGTAAATTGTGTTTACTCATTTGCATAATGAAAATCACAGTAGCACCTGTCTATATAGGACAGATGTGACTAAAGGTTAAACATGTAAATGTATAGTTCTTAAAACAATTCCTGGCAAAGAGTTAGCACTACTTAGATTTTAGCCTTCAATTTTTTAATCACTCTTTCTACCTAATGTTAAATGGTCCGGTTCAAAGATAAGGAGATGGAACAGTTCATGCCTTCGACACTGCAGGTGAGTTGAAAGGAGATTGTATGGTCAGTTATGTCCCCTTGCAATAAGCAACCCTCTCCAGTGGGAGGTCCTCTGCGCTCCTGAGGAAGTAGGAGGAAGAGGCAGACGGGGCCAACACACACAGCATCCTGGGACTTTCTAGCATGCACAATGGAATGCTCAGTCTTCCTCTTCCCAAGGCTCCCCACAGTCACCAAGGTTAAGACCAAGAAGCAAGTTCATCCCTACTCACCACGAACATCTTGCCTTGTCACCCTCTGGACCCAAATGAGATGAGGTCCTAATTTTTCAAGCTGGATTGCCCTCAAGTCTCTCCCCTCTTCATTCAGCCGCCTCTGAATTAGTGCCAAGCTTACCATTCTTCATAAATATCAGAGATTACTACAGCGTGCCTCACAGAAAATGCTGAGTGGGATGGAGGAGGAGAGGGAAAAAAAACTCTCCATCATACAATTCATATATGGGTAAGAACTACAAACAATTCAGGGCGCTAAAATTACTTTTCTTCTCTGCCAATGAAGACAGGGTGAGCATCACGGCAGACTGTAATAAAAGCGTGCTTAATGTGTACAGCACATATTTATTCATTTTTAGAAAGTTTGCAATGCTTCCACCCCCCCCCCATAAAACCTGACCATCCTACTCAGTTTCTATTCTTATCCCTTGCTCATATGCGTAATTTTAACACTGCAGAATATAGCTAGCCTAAGAATATTTTTTTATAATTATACCCATCACAGGAACTGTCAGTATCTAATGAAGGATAATTTCAGCTATTATAAGAAGCTTAAAAGATCATTTTCATGAATAATTCGTAATATGAATCATTAAACTCAAACAATGTCAGAAAATTCAAAAAAAAATAGAAAGAAAGAAAAATATTTTAGGTGCCTAAAAGTAACCATCCCTTTAAGGGTAGAATCCAGTTTCTGACGTGAACAGAAACAACACAACACGTGGGGCCTACCAGCAAGTGAGGGGAGGAAACATGGAACTCAGCTCAGGTCACTCGCCTCTTTCAATACTTCAGCAGGTCTTCCAAGACCAAGGTAAGATCTCAGCCTCCTATCAGGTCACACAGATTCCTTCTGCTTGACCCCTCCAACTCATCTTGTACCTGGTTGCTCTCGCCACCCGATCAGTCCCTCCAGCTTCCCAGGGCTTCTATGCCCATATATGCACTGCTTTTCCTGCCTCCTTCAAGGAAGGGATCTTTCTGGAAATGAAACAAACCTACACTGGCAGCAGAACCCACACACATAGCAAAGCATCTTCCTGGTTGACTGATGACCAGAATCCAGCTGTACCTGCACCCCAAACTTCTCAGCTCTGCAAAATAATACACGTTCTTATTGCTGGTTTACATTGTGGTTTGTTTATATTGGTTTATATTGTGTGCCAAAAGTGGGGGCGAGGATCTTATTAGTGAAATAAGGCTGTGGACCTCAATAAACCCTGAAGTAATAGAAGAATCTCAGTTCCTAAGGCTGGTCTAGGCCAAAGCCAGCAAAGCAGAACAGTCAGCAGAGGATGCAGTGGGAGCTGCAGCCAGGGTGGGTGGCGGGGAGTCAGGGTCAGTGTCTGAGTGGCTGGGCTCAACTCAAAAGAGAACAAATCACCTCTGAGGGGCCTCGGGTGTTGTCTATACCACATGGTGGTGGCAAAGCCCCCAAATCTACTCCTTTCAGGGAAACACAGAGCCCAGAAGACAACCCCTATTTCCCAAGGAAATTACCCTGTATCCTACTCTGCCATTATAAAGACATTTTGTGTTAAAATCCACATGAATTTTCAATTAGAGGAAGGATATTTATACATTAAGTAAAGAAGAAAAAGGAGAAGGGCCTTAACTAGACAAAAACATCAAAATTCTTAACTAGATTATAACATTCCAGAATATTATCCCTTTCTACAACACTACCGTGTTCAAACAAGAGATTGTATCTCTTTAGTGGAGTAATAAAAATAATCAATAGGTCATGGCTGATGTTTGTTAAAATGGAATAGAACAGTAGATAAAATGTCTGTTTTGCATGTAGTAAAGGTAAAATATTGTAACAAGAAGGCTATGCCTCAATTACATATGCACAAATGTGTATGCTTAAAAGTACATTTCTTTCAGAAAAGTACATTTCATAGTCAGAAAGGATTGAAAGCCACTTTTATAAGAGATGTTGAATTTTTTTAAAAAGACGTGAAATCAGAGGTGACATCTGATAATATAACATGTTGATTTCAAACCAAAAGGTGAAGGAAGGGTCCTGCACCTGCCCTTTCACTCAGCAATCACACTTCTGTACATCTTTTCTAAACAAAATAAAGTCCCCAGGAAATAAGGACATGTGCCTGCATCCGAGGTTTACTGCAATACTGTGTGTCGTGGCAAAAATTTGGAAACATCCTAAGTGCCATTCATAAGGAATGAGCTATAAAATTAAAGAAAGAAAAATATTTTAGTCCATATTAGATGGACTCTAATATGCAGATTAAAGATGATTTAGATCCACATTAGTTGATCAGGAAGACAATTCAGGAGTGTTAAGCGATATTCTGTTCCCTGGAAAAGGCAACATACATGAGAGGCCTACAAACTTTTTCTTTAAAGGGCCAGATGGTAAATGCTTGGGCAGCTGCATATCCAACTCTTCTGTAGTAGCTCAAAAGCAGAAGTAGATAGTACTTGGTGAATGGACATGGCTATGATCCAATAAAACTATTTTAACAAAAAAAGGTGGTGTACATATGTATGGTTTGCCAATCCCCGATATAGTCTATGATCCCATTTGTTGGAAAAAATAGGTTGAACAAGTGTATGTATGTTTGTAGAGTATAGATTTGTGTAAGGTTGTACACACCAATTGCCCCTGGTTATCTAAAAGGGGTAGCACTTGGGGAGGGGACTGTTTCCTTCTTCATCTATCTGTGTGTTGCTAGGCTTGTTGTAAAGAACATACACGTACATTCTTACCTTAAAATTCCAATGAAGTATTACAAAGAAAATAAGGAATACAAACTCTAGAAACTTTCACTGAAACCGATTCTCTGTAATATATTTGACCAGTATTTTTTATCATTGCAAATAAAAGCCTTCCATAATTCATATTTAATTGTATGCCAAATGTCATGCAAAGAACTCTCCAGGCAGAAATCGTCCACAAAAGGTGGAAAGAGTAATAACAAGTCATGGGAAACCAAGAAAATAAATTTATCCTTCTCTCCCAATGAGGGACTAAGTGGTACAGGAAGAGGAGTCCCAGACTGAAGCTCCTAAGCCTGGGGCCACTGTGAAGTCAGCCAGGCAGCTGCTACACATTTCACAGACTGGGGAAAGGGCTGAGTTCATGCCTTCCCCAAATGACATGGCAACTGAGCACTGAGCTAAGATTTGGGCCTATGTCTGAATTTCAGTTTAATCAAATTATCTTGGCATTGATTAACAGCTGAGGATAGGACAGATGCCCATGGTAAATGCAGTCCTTGATGCTACAAGGGCACCCGGGATCCACATGGAAGTAAGTATAGAACAAACCAACTGACACCTTGTTGCTTAAAGGTAAAGAGAAGGGCGGCTCCTGTTTATCCCAAACGGGGTGAGTCGGGATAGAGACACACCATCATCTGGAGTTGAGTAGAGATCACCTTTCACATTTCTCCACTGAAATTCACTCCATTACTGGCAAAAGCAGACCACCCCCCACATGGCTTATCAAAATCGGAGCAGCAGAAATAGCTGGTGTCCCTTAATAGCCATTCTTTCTTTCTTAACAAGAAAAACCCAATTTTTTGCTGGGTACGTGGGATACCTGGGCAGAAAACAGTGCATGTTTCCCAGCATCCCTTACAGGTAGGTATGGCTGCAGCAAAGTACACTTGCAAACTTAGCAATAGAAATTATCCAAAATGATATGAGAGCAGACTCTGGGGAAGCCAGGTAATATGCCCATGGTCCCAGTCCTAGCAAAGGACAGAGCTAGAATTTTCTGGGTTAAAACCCATGATCTACAAGGGTTCTTGTACAAAGGTTCTCAAGATCTCCTTGCTATAAGGCTTCCTAGCGTAGGCTGCATAATGAATTGTGTCCTATTTTCTTCTGGAAGAAGTGAGGAAGGGATAAAGCAGCAGCAACCAGCCTGCATGGACCCCCAACCCTGCCTCCTGTCACGCCAGCCTGCATGGACCCCCAACCCTGCCTCCTGTCACGCCAGCCTGCATGGACCCCCAACCCTGCCTCCTGTCACGCCAGGCACATGTATAACTGGCTGCTGACAGGTGCTTGACACTACTATGCCATTGCCTGATTTTCCCATTAAAATTTCTACCAATCTTTGTTTTTTGTGCCATCTGCTTTCCTCCTACCTATAAAATGCTCATGTGTCAAATAAGGGGGAAAGGGTCGCTAAGCCCTTCAGGCAGGAGGTATTGTCCCAAGAGTGTATAGGGCCAGATGCCATAACTATCTGAAAAGCTATATTCTAAGATATTTATAATAACTACGAGTTTACAAATGATTTTTTATTTTTTTCCTTTTCCACTTGTCTCTATCTTTTTTAATTCTCTACAATGATTATGACTTTGATTTTTCTTTCTTCTTTTTTTTCAGCCGAGGCCAGGTTTGAACCCACCACCTCCGGTATATGGGGCTAGCGCCCTACTCCTGTGAGCCACAGGTGCTGCCCAACTTTGATTTTTTAACAAAAAGAGAAAACACAATCTGTTTTCAGTCAATAAGTTGTTGAAAAATAATTTTAAAGCAAGCTGTGATGCATTCAGCAGCTGCTTATGGTCCATGGGTGTATGCTTGCCTGCTGTCTATTCCACACCCTTCAATGCATCCGGAAGATGGTTAAGGCCACAGAAGCAAGGCCTCACAGCTGTGCCCAGACCACTCTGCTAGTGGCAGTGTAACAAGGAAAACCAGATGCAAACGAGGACGGGAGTGATTAAGGGTAGAGCCCCACTGAACCTAACTGGCTCCACCTGTAGCAGAACGGGTTTTTTCGGTGGAGGGGACTGGTGAAGTCACTGAGGAAAGAGTCAGAGAGAAATTAAAGGGTAACAGCCTAGCAAAGTGAGAAATTCTAGATACAGCACAGGGTATTCAGTATTCAATTATTCACCTACTGAATTCTAGATACAGGGTAACACTGGTCCAGTGCACACACAGCTCAATGTCCATGCTCCATCAATTCACTCAGACAGTCACTCACTCACTCACTATCTACCAAGCACCCGCCAGGCACCAGGCACTGTTTTAATAATTAGGCACACTAGTATCAAAGTCAAGTTAACTTCTACTCCCATGAGCTTATAGCTGGCTAATGTTTCTAGACTATGCCATGAAAGAAACCAAAAATTAAAGTATAAGATAGGCAGCAACACTAGGAGGGCAGGGAAATCCCAGCGGGCTCCCTGCAGCAGTGGATCTGACCAGTGCACAGGGTGCGTGCCAAGCAGTGGGAAGATTACAGACCGAGTGAAGAGAAGGCCTGCCACACAGAGGGATGAGACGCAAAGAATGCAAGTGAGACATAAACCAAAGAAAAAACCCAGACCAGGAGACAGGCTTTGTCTCTTTAAAAAATGTCTATTTTCCATTCAGTCTAACAAAAAGAAAGCATTCACACAAGTTACTCTCAGCTGAGGTACACGGCATCATTACCCACTCAAGCAAAGCAAAATGACCAGTTGCCTTATGAAAGCTGTAATTAGAAACTTAAAACAGAGCAGTTTTCAAAATCAAAGTGGTATTTAACAAAACAAGCCACCTGTCAGCTTCCAGGAAGGAAAGAAGCTGGAAACCAAACAAGACACTGACTGACAAACTGCACGAGGGTAATCACAATGCCAAGACAGCCTTAAAGTGAGGACGACCATGATAAACACAGGTCTGGCCTCAGCCTCGGAGGAGGGTGCTGAGGCACTTCAATTGCCCTTGTTTTGTTTCTGGGCCTTTGTTTCCTACCAAACAATAAAAAGGAAATGAACAAAAATCATGAATCAATACTTGATATTTCCAGGCAATTGCTTCTGCAACCACGTGGGAGTAGAAAGCATTCTGTCAGAGATAAAAACAGGTTGAGCAAATAAAACACCACCCGTTATACAGGTCGCCAGAGTGACATGGGCCACTTCTGGAACCAGGGACTGGACCCCCTTGCAGCCATGGCTCCGTATCTTTGATGAAGCTTTTCCCAGTAGTGATGGCACAAAGAAGCGGCCTGGGGGGCACTTAAGCACCCTTACCCCTCCCCCACACAATTTCCATCAGCCTCACCCTCCCCAAAGCCAGCAGAAGTGGGGACGGCTGGCTGCCTACCCAATATCCATTGTAACCTCCTTTCCTACAGGCCAATTAAGCAACCACATTTTCCAGCCTTTCTTGCAAGTGGGATGGTCAGAGAGCCAGGTATAGGGGCGACCTGTTCAGGTAGGTTTTTGTTTAAAGGTCAGGAAACAAGCTAATCACACAAATACTGTTTTATCAGGATAATGGATTACAAAGCTCTCAAAAAAGTTTACTCTACAATTGTCATCGTAATTATTCACCTACTTTCAGAAACCAATTTACAAGTGCCTGCTAATGTGCCTGGACACTCTCCCAAATCCATCTCACACCCAAAATAACATCAACAATTGCCTGGCACTTCACATGCCTCATCACTTTTAAACATCAAAGAAATTGCATGAAGTCAGTATTATCATCCTTGTTCTTCAAATGCAAACACTGAAGCTTAGTATTCCATATTCCAAGACACAGAGCTAGTAATGACAGGGTGGAGATGCAACCCAGATGCCCCCGACCAGAAACCCTACCTTTCCCTCATGCTCTGTGACACCTGCCAAGAGCATGCTGTGTCTGCACACACCCCTGCTCCTGAGAAGCGGTAAGCCAACAGCTCTGTTTTTCCAAGGCTGATGTCCAGTTCTAAGCCCCTCCCACCCTGTCCTGGCTCCCCAGGTGACAGATGGCACATGGTCAGGGGCCAGTCATCAAAGAAGAAGAGATGAATGGGATGGAATTTTCTCAGGATTAAGTTAAAAGGTAGATTGGGCAGAGGCTGCCCACATAGGCATCTCTAGGTCCACTTGTCACAGGCAAGCACTGGGCTCCAGAGAAACGCCTCTAACACGTCTGGAAGAATCACCTTAGGAAGGGCGATGAGAAGCACAGGGGTCAGCACAGGCCTAGCAGATGCATTCCAGCCAGAATCTGGGCTTGGTTGCTTCCTAGATGGAAGACGGCAATGATTGACTTCATGTGTCAATGTGGCCAGACTGTGGCATCCAGATACCTTTGGTCAAGTGCCACTCTAAATGACACGGTGAAAGTATTTTAAAAGGAGAGTAACAATAAAATCAGTAAACTTTAAGTAATGATTATTTTCCATGATGTGGGGCAGGCCTCATCCAATCAGCTGAAGATCTGGGGGGCGGGGGGGCAAAGAAGAGGGAATTCTGCTCCAAGACGACAACCTTTAGACATGAGCTGCAACATCAGCTTGTCCCCAGGTCTCCAGCCTGGAGACTGATGCTGCACATTCAGAAGGCAACAGAGTCACAATCACATGGGCCCGTTCCTTCAAGTATAAATCAGTCTCAATCTCTCTCAATCCCTCTGCCTCTGTCTGGCTCCAAGCACATCCCCACTGGTCCAAATCCCTGAAGAACCCTCACTAGTACAGTGATCCCGAGCACATCTCCTGCTCTGAGCCCTGGTTTCTTCCTGTCTGTAAAAAGGAACAAAAGCACGTCCTCACAGAGCTGCCTGAGGAACAGAAATGCTCAGTGAAAACCTGACCTAGGGCCCAGCACATGGCAGGTGCCTGACACAGGGGAGCTCTGGTTACCACTGGCAACCAAGGATTCCTCTAGGTGGTCACAGGCCTCACAGGGAAGGCTGAGCTATGTCACAGCCCTTATCTGTAGTCGTCTTTGTTTACATGTTCAGTGTCTTTCTCTCCTGTCAGTGCAAGGGTGTGCCTACCGTGTTCACCAAAGTATTCCCAGAACTGTGCCCTGCACTCAGTGCCTAACACTAGCCGAAATAGCACCCCGACTTTGCACTCTGCCCAAAGCAAACAACCTGACTTCTCAAGCCACCTGGTGGGTTCAGAGCCTACTGTGTTTCCCCGAAAATAAGACCTACCCAAAAAATAAGCCCTAGCAGGATTTCTACGCATTTGTTAAATATAAGCCCTATCCCGATAATAAGACCTAGTGATGGGCATGGCTATGAAGCCTATCAGGATACCCTCGCCATGCATTTTGGGGCAGAGAGTAAGACATCCCTTGAAAATAAGCCCTAGTGTGTCTTCTTGAGAAAAAATAAATATAAGACAGTGTCTTATTTTCAGGGAAACACAGTATGTCACAAGTGAGGGAGACGGAGAGGCAACTGCTTATGAAGACTAACTCCATGCCAGATGCCCTGCTGGGAACTTTACATAAATTGTCTCAGTTCGTCTTCAAAACAAGGCTACAGTTGAAAATGATGCCCAGAAGGCAGTTATTTTAAGTAGAAAGGGAAGCAAGGATGAGGTCTCCCGTCTATACATTTAGAAAAAGTAAAGACTGCTTGAGGGTCAGCCCATAAAACACACACAAAGCAGACAGGAGCAGAGCTACACAAGGGAGAGGGGGGTGGCCAGCCATGGCTACCGCTGAGGCAAGGATGACCAGCTGGAAGAAAAGGCAAGATTCAGAGGTAGCAAAAAAAATGGGCAGCAGCCCAGTGCCAGGTGGCCCAGGCCAGGGGCAGAGCTAGCTCGGGCCAGGAGGAGTTCAGTGCATCTCTCAGCTCTACTTCCTCTGTGTCGACTCCATGCTCAGCCAAGATTGCTGAGTCCCTTAAGCAGAAACAGAGGCACCCCCACCCCAGCCTCACAAGTTCAAGTCCAGCCAGTAAGGGAACATGCCTCTTTCAATATCTCAGCAGCACTGTCAGGGCAGTGATTGGATCTGACTGAGACATGAGCATCCCTGATCCCGGTGCCTGGGCTGGTGTGTCCACCTAAACCACAGGGACTAAAGGCTGGGCAGAGGGGTTTCCCGAAGGAAAACCAGGGCCAGTTAGTAGAAAAGGGGTACTAGATTCCAGGAAGACAAAAAAACAGCCAATATCTGGCTCAACACCTGTAGCTCAGCCACATACATTGGAGCTGGCGGGTTCGAACCCAGCCCAAGCCTGCCAAACAACAATGACAACTACAACCAAAAACTAGCCGGGCATTGTGACAGGTGCCTGTAGTCCCAGCTACTAGGGAGGCTGAGGCAAGAGAATTGCTTACGCCCAAGAGTTTAAGGTTGCTGTGAGCTGTGACACCACGACATTCTACCGAGGGTGACATAGTGAGACTCTGTCTCAAAAAGTAAAAAAACAAACAAAAAAAGCGCCAACGTCAAAGATGCCATATGCTCACAGGCAGTTAGATGTCAAACCAGGACTTTAACACAAGCTGATTCAGCTCCAGAGCCCACACTGTGTCCGCCAGCCCACGCTACCTCTCTCAGCCACACAGAGTCAGACTGGCAGGCTCTCAGGAATCAAGTCTTCCTGCTCAGCAGAGCTCCAGCTTCCCAAAGGCATGCTGCCTCCTTAAGGATAACATACAAACAGGAAATGCAGGGGGAGGAGGAGGAAGAGGGATGAGTGTGCTCACACCTAAGGGTACAATGGAAGGGTAAATGGCACACGTTCTAGGTGGGGGGCACAACCACAACAGGGACTCTTCCTAACAAATGCAAATGCTGGGGCCAGAGTGGTGGCTGACACCGGTAATCTTAACACTCTGGGAGGCTAATGCAGGCGCATTGCTTGAGCTCATGAGTTCAAGACCAGCCTGAACAAGAGGAAGACCCTGCCTCTAAAAACAGCCAGGAATTCTAGCAGACACCTATAGTCCCAGCTACTTGGGAGGCTGAGGCAAGAGGATCTCTTGAGTCCAAGATTTTGAGGTTGCAGACAGCTATGATGCCATGGCACTCCACCGACAGCGACAAACTAAGACTCTATCTCAAAAGAAAAAAAAAGCAAACATTATAACCTAATTGTCTGTACCCTCACATTAATCTGAAACAAAAAGATAAATAAATAAATGTTCAGTTAGCTGGAATGATTACCAAAAAAATGCAGAGCAGCAGATAAACGAGGTCTAACGGATGCTCTTAACCAGGAAAGGGAGAGCAGGGAAGGCTGGGCGGCAAGAATGCTGGGGCCACTGCTGGTTCCACTCCTCCAGAGTGGTCCTGATGAGACATGTGGTGGGCAGCCCAGAGTGTCCCCTGGACCACCCACAGCGCCTCTCAGGCAAGAGAGTGAGAGGACAAAGGGCAGTCTTCCCTACTCTTAACACTGAAGGGGGTTTGACGTTGGCTTTGAAAAGACCAGAACAGACCTCTAAAGCTTCAGCACCAATGGCAAGAGGTTCAACACATCTCCACAGTCAGAGGGACACAAACGACACAGAACCCGACCCCCTGCCAGGCTGCTCCAACTTCCCTTGTTTCTGTTCGCACCCCCTTGTTTCCAGATTTGGGATCCAGTAGCTAAGGCCACACTCTGCCCTCCTTTCTCTGGGATCCAAGCTGTCACTGAGTCTCAGACTTCACCCTACATGGAGCCTTGAGTTTCACAGGGAATACCTGCCTTACCCACGTATCCATAGACAACTAATGTCACCTAATGTGCCCTTTTTCTCCCACATAAGTGATGGATTTAAAGGGGAAGCTAGAGGCACCTTACAGAAAGGGGTAGCTATTATATGGTCTTCCAATGTCACTGCTACCTACCACGTAAATGACACCAGGACAGACTTCTAATAGTCACTGACAAAGCTAAGTACATTCCTAAAGCACAACCTAGCAGCACAACCATCTCCATAACACGTTAATAAATGACTCAGTATGTTTGACAGACACATCTCTACCACACACGTCAAATGCGTGCCCCAGAGGGACAGCAGAGATGGCCAGCTGTCTACCAAACCTCAGTGCTCCCCTTCTGCAGGACAGGGTTCTTGCCGGAAAGCAGCTGCCCAGCCAGACATGACACTTCCCAGACCTCTCTGCATCCAGTCAGGGCCATATGGCTGGTCCTCAGGAATGGGATGTGAGCAGAGGCATGTCCAGCACCTCTGAAGAAAGGCAGAATGAGAACGCTGTGTTCCTCGCCTCCAGAAGAATGTACCATTGCTTCCATTTCTCTGTTACCCTGAAATCCTTCCCAGGAGCCACCTGGATAAAGCCTGGTGAGAGCTATTGAGTACTTCTTCAATATAAGGAGGGAAAATCACCCACAAGGTACTAAGTCCCAGACTGTCCCCCTCGTATAGTCAGAGTCCAGCAGAGTAGACAGAGGACATACACACACAAGACGTGATCATAAAATCAGTCATAACAGCAAACATCAAATGCCAGACTTTGGTTTTTGCTCACAATGACTGCCAAGGGAGGTTAGGAAATTGAAAGAGCAGTGCAATTAGATTTCCTTAAGGTGACAAGAAAAGGGCTGGATCTTCTGAGGAATCCAACATCTGGGCCTGACCAAAGATGAAGGAAATGACATTTCTAAGCTCAGAAACTGGATGAGCCAAGAGTGGGGGCTGCAGAGTAGTCAGGATGGGGGATGGGAGGCACGCCTGACTGCGAAGCTGAGAGAGCAGCGAGAGAGAACGTGCGTTCAGTGGAACGCTCAGTGGAACGTGCGGCTGCAAGGATGGAGATGAGACCTGATCAGCACCCACTGTGGATCTTTGTGGGAGGCCAGAGGTGGGGGGCCCAGTGAAAACACTGTGTTAACCTCACAGTGTGGTCTACACAGGAGACTGCACTGAGCCCCACTCCCCCACCCCCAGTCTCCTTAACTTAATGGTGCCCATTTGTGGCCAAGGCCAGATTCAGAAAGAAAAAGGTACTCTTGACTAACTCACCAATGTCTGCCGCTGGCCAAGAGTCAGAGCATGGGGTAGATTTGTACTCTATTTGCTGACCTTGGATGTCACTAACTGGAAAGTGATGCACTCCAACATGCACGCTGGGATCTTCTGGGAAATGTAAAGAAAAAAAAAAAAACTCCTGCATGACTTCCACTATGGATTCAATGGGTCTGAGTGGAGATGGCACTGGGGTCTTTTAAAACTTCTCAGGAAGCCAATACAGAGAAGCACTGCTCTGTGGGATGAAAGGATAGATAGATAGATGGTTAATAAGGAAATACGAACTAAAATAAAATCTTAAGGCTCCCCATGCCAATGGCTGACTGACTGGCCTTCCTCTTGGCCAAAGGGGCCGAGCCAACTCAGTTCCTAGCCATGAGAAAGGAGACTGGACATGCCTCATCACCCCTCTCTTCTTAGAGACGTCCTTTGTGACTCATTAACAAGCCTAAGGCTATGCAAGGCTATCTGCAGGTCCTAAACATTCATAACAAACCGCTTTAGTCTGGGCACGTGTCCTGTAGTTTGTCTCTGTTAACAGATTATCATTTTAATTCAGCATTCCTTTTTGCTAATCCCTGTTCTATGTGCTGTCTCATTGTCAACTGAAAGAATCTTTATAAACCCACCTATAACCCACAAGCCACCACTTCCAGAAGTCTCACCTTTTGGGGCCAAACCAATGTATACCTTCCACTTATGTGTCTATGACTTTGCCTATAATTCCTGTATCCCTGAAATGTATAAACTCAAACTGTAATCCCGCCACTGTGAGTCCATTTGCTTATACTCTCTTGGGCATGGCTCTGGGTCATGGTCCTCAAATTTGGCTCAGAATAAACCTCTTTAAATTATTTCACAGAGTACGGTTTCTTTTCCATTGACAGAAACTAGTAGAGAAGAGAAGTACTCTCTCCTGCTGCGGTCACTGGGAAGACTAAACCTACCACAGCCGGCAGCCTCTTGCCAGCTAGAGAACACCTGGCTGAAAACAGAGCCAGCACACAGTGGGGTACAGGAGCCAGTGTGTGGTGACCGACAGAGCTGACTGTGTGCACCTCCTCCCTACTCTGTGTTGGGATGTCGTACTGGGAGTCTGAAGTCAGGTGCAGCAGGAGGATTTACACCACCGAAACCTGCAAACACCCTAAATCAGGACTTGAAAGAGAGAGAGAAAGAGAATGCTGGTTATTAAGCATTTGCCAGCATATCACTCAAAAACAAAAAAACAAAATAAAAAAAAAAGCAGAGAGATGGAAGAACAAACAAATAAAAGAAAAAAACACAACTCCCAATGATATTGTTTGATCCTTGGATCAAATCAAGCCTGAAGGCTGATACTCCAGGACTTGTTTTGCTTAAGCCAGATAAAATTAGATTTTATGACTCTTGTAATCAAAAGAGCTCTGAATGATGAAACTACAGCAGAGTCAAAGTCAAATGCCAGCTGTGGCTGTGAGACACAGAACCTCCATGTGACCAGAATAACCTGGTTGGAGGCACAACTGAATGGTACAGTTCCACAGGGCAGCACATTTCTGCCGCCCGGGAATAAAGACCTGTGGATCTTCTGGGTCTGTTTTCTAGATCCCAGACTCTGATCCAAGCATGTCATCTGAATTACATAATGGAACACTTGACCATCACAACAACATATGAAGTATATATACTATCCGAATCCTAATTTTATGACTCTAAAAAGGGCTCTGAGAGGTAAAGTGAAAAAGTAAAAATAATAATAATAGCTATTGTTTATTGAGTGCCTATAGAATACCAGCAACTACATACTTTCCTTGTATTAATTCATCTCACTAATGAAGAATTAGGTATTATTACCTATGAGGAAGGTACTATTACCATCCCATTTTACAGAGAAGGAGACTGAGGCACAGAAGGCCCTCACAGACACACTAACCTACTCACACCCATTGCAGCACATAAGAAGAAGGAGTCTACAATGCTTCCCGAGGTATTGGCTGAGACAGCCATTTTCTTGGGGCCTGCTGCAGGGATTAGGATGAGGGGGAACCACTGGAGATAGATGCTGCCTGTGGGCAGAAAAGCTGTGCATTCTGACACTGCCTCACTCCAGACACTCAGATGCAATGGAAGCAGCATCTTTAACCACAATCCTTCCCTGACCTGGCCGTCCTACATGCTCCTGAGAGTCATCTCAGTAGCTGCAGTCCTCACAGTTCTCACTGAAGAACCTCCACACAGAACCACGTTTCCATGAGAAGACTCAGCCTCACTCCCCGCACCCTAAACATACCTGATGGGTGAGATTTAAACATGAAATCCTCCCCTGAACCCTCTTCCCCAAGAGTTCCCCCAAAGAATAAGAAGCAATTCTGAAGACTCAACAATGCCACACAAGGGAGGCTCCCAGGTCTAGACTTGGAAGGCAGGAAGGCAGGGCAGGGAGTGTGACTCTTGGTAGAGGTCAAGCTAGAGTCTCGGTCAACTATCAGAAATAAAAATGTTATTTTGATCACCAGTTATCTGATTCCTGCATCTGTTTCCTCCCAAGAACCTGAGGGAGAAAGAGGAGATCCACAACTAATTATAAACTGAAACAAAGCACCATTTGCAGCCAGCTGCGGCAAGGTGAGCATGAGGCCTGCCAGCAGCTCACACGATGGCTGCCCCGTGACACACACCTGCCAGGACCAGCGCTCCTCAGAACTCCATGACGAACCATGAGCTAGAAAAAGGAAAAGGCCCATGTAAAGAGCCAGAAGCTGACCCAATAGAGGACTTTTTCAAAGCCTAGAGAACGTTCCGTCTCCAAGGGATGAACGCATTTCCACCAGATCTGATGCCACTGAACAGCTAAACCAGCCAACTAGCTCCTCCTTTTCTGGTTCACTAAACAGCCAATCGGTGAGCCTCGAGCTTCTCAAGTTGATCAGCCCGGAGAGAGAATAGGCCTGTGCATGAAAGGTGGGCCTAAAGTGTTCTTCTGGTTGTACCATGCTGTCTGTGTACTTGGCTGGTCTGGGTCTGCTACTAAGAGAATGAGCCAGTCTTGTCAACATAACCCATTTGGTGTCTGGCCCTAAGGTGACTGACCTGCTCCAGAGACCCCTCAGCAAGCTGCTAGAGGCCTCTACAAACAGGAAGCCACCGTGCCACACGTCTTGTTTTAAACTTCAGCAGTAAGCCACAGGTGACAAGTGTCTGGAGAGTGATCTGCTCTCTCGCCAGACGTTAAACTGCCCTACACTGTCTCCAGGGAGAGGAGAAAGGACATCCAGGGTCCATGACAACAGAATTGCTCAAACGCCCAATAAGAGTGGCAATGGAAGCTGGATTGCCAGGTTAGCTCCTTGTGGATATGGCAGCTGTGATGGCTCACCTCTGATCACAGAGGGCGCGCACAGTACAACCTGCTCCAAGACAAGAGAGACCCAGGAACAAAGGCATGGATGTGCTTTCCAGAGCAGGCCCTGACGTAGGAAAACAGCACTTCCGTGCTGAAAAACCCAACCTCACTTCCGGACCACATTAAGAAAAATACAGATCTTTCAATCAGATAATGAAGCCACCCAAAATTCTACTCCATATGTTGCTGGGTCAGTCATGATTTTCTTGGAGGGATATATTACTCTTTAAAAAAAAAATGAGAATCTGAAATTTGATAACTGTAAAACTGAAGGCTGTCAACAATCTATTCTAAAAATCTGTTTTAAGTTGTTTTTTTTTTCCTTAATTCTGGAGGCATTTTTCCACAAGAATGTAATAATGAAGGCAAAGGTGAGGATACCAGAATAGCCCTCAGAAATCTATTCAACCCTGAAGGCATCTGGGGCTTAAATGATTTTTCACTCTTTTCCCTACTGATGCGCTCACAATTTCATAAGCAACTTCTTGCTAAAAATAAAGAAAGAAAGAAAGAAAAGACTCTCAAACTAAAAATCTTGTGGGAAATATGTTCTTGGTTCCTACCCAGAATTTTGGAAGCTAGAAGATGTTTCTGGGTCCATCCCCAACACCAGGAACTGAGGAAGTTGTAGATCAAGAAAGGATTCTCAGGCCACTCGTGCCTATAAACCCAACACTTTGGAAGACTAGACAGGAGGACTGCTTAAGGCCCAGAGTTCAAGACCAGCCTGGACAACATGGCAAGACCCTTGCTAAAAATTTTTTTTTAATTAACCAGGAGTGGTGGCACATGCCTCCACCATGGCTCAGCTACTTCCAACTCCCAGACATCCAGACCACCCACAGACTGGCCAGGACATACACAATGGTTTTCAATAAACAAAGGCAGCAATTCACTAGGAGTTGATACTTAAAATTAGAAACAAACTGTTGAAAGGAGGCCACTATGCAATTTTTGAATGAACTGTCTTTTATTAAGGCTGTTTGGAGTCCTGGGCATCTAGCTAGTACTCACTAATATTTGTGAAGTGAGGAGCAAATTTCAAGATTTCCCCAGGCAATAATAAGGTACCTGCACACACCCACACTTGAGGGTTTTCATAAAGACCTTTCACTGAAGGAGGAGTTGCAGACGAGGTGACATGACCTAAACTCCATGGTGACGCAGTTTACTGCTGCTGTGGGGCAGAAGGATGAGCTTGAGCATCTCCTGCCAGTGCCTCCCAGAAAGGCTGACATCCAGCTTTGGTTCAGAGCATTCAGGCTGGGTTTTGGGAAACTAGAATTCCTGTAATCCCAGCACTCTAGGAGGCCAAGGAGGTAGGATCACTTGAGCTCAGGAGTTCAAGACCAGGCTAAGCAAGAGCAAGACCCCATCTCCACTACAAATAGAAAAATTAACCAGGCTGTTGTGGAGGGCACCTATAGTCCCAGCTACTCAGGAGGCTGATTTGAACCCAGGAGTTTGAGGTTGGTGTTAGCTCAGCTGACACCATGGCCCTCTAGCCTGGGCAACAGAAGGAGACCTTGTCTCAAAAAAATAAAAGAAAGAAAAAAATCATTCCATACATTGTAGGTCCTTTGTGCCCATTTAGGGAGAATCACTCTAAAAATCCTTCTAGACAGAAATGCATTTTGTAGTGTAGAGGTTTTCAAATCAATAGCAAGTCCAGTAGTGTTTCTCTCCCCAGGTTTACTTTTCTTATTATTGTGGAGGCAGAGGAGAATCCACAAAAGATGGTGGCACGGCGCACAGCTGCCTGCGCTGCAGTCACTCATCCTGACACGCTGTCTACAGCCTCCTCCTGAATCCACCACAGCAACTCCTAGACGCAGGGTCCTAAGAAGAAGCATGTTTTAATGGCCTCCCCAGGTAACTCCTCTGCATATACTAAAATATAAGAATTTTATAATGCAAAGAACCAGGGATTTGGAGGAAAATGCAAGAGTTCATTTCCACCCCCAGATACATGTACCAGCCCCCTAAGCTCTCCTAAGCCTCCAGCAACAAGCCTTTTAATATAGAGAAAAAAATACCTACTCATCACAGGGTACTGCATCAAATCAGAGCACATTTAAACTTGCATGAAAAGGGTAAAAGGCTAGACAAATATTATTCACTCAAAACGCATAATGAATATAATGAGTGACTGTAAGAGTCAGTAGCTGGGAGAACAGAAATGAGAAGTGAAAATTCGCAAGACCAACATATATATAAAACTCTGCATAAGGAAATTAATTCAGAGCCATGATAGCATTATCCGTATGGAAAGGGCAATGAGCCCACAGAAGTAGCCATGATTAATTCTGCACTTGCAGCCTCCTCCAGACTGATCCTGGTTACAAACCAAACATGAATAAAGAACGGCATGTTAGCATAAAGGTATCACCACCATGTTGATCCCAATCAAATGAGGCCATAATAAAACACACGAGCCTCCAAAACCTTCATGTCTTTATGACATTACTATGTAAGCCACATCCAGATTCCTACATTCCAGTGCTTACTCTACTGTAGGCATTATGCAAAGTTGCCTGGATGGATTGCTTCATGAGGTAGGTAGGTGCTTTCAAATAATCCCACTTTACAGATGAGAAAACCAAGGTACACAGAGAATAAGCAACTTAACCACAGCTGGGGATTGAAACCTGGTCAGCATAAGTCCAGGGTGCTGGTTCTCCACCACGTCAGTATTCTGTTGCTTTCACCCCTGGCCTGGTGTATGAGCAACCCCACAAAGCTCACTGCATTGCAAGTGTCTCAAGATTCTGGACATAAAGTTCCTTAAGGACACAAATTGGTACAGCTGCTGCTGATAATCTAGCAGGTGAGTCTTGCACTATCAGTTACACATTTAACCCTCCTAATTAAGTTCCCAGAATCCTGACCATCACTGTTCTTCCACTTCACCCACGTGCGTGCTCATTACACGTGGAATGTCTACAATGCACCATGCTCCAGTTACAGGGAACAATGACACAGCTCAGCCCC
>NW_003852584.1:1212991-1222771 GCF_000181295.1 Otolemur garnettii
AGGTACAAGAATGTTAAAAAATATATTTAAAAATTGACAATTTAGACCCAAGGTGGGGAAAAATCTGCGTAAGGAAAAGAACACTATCTGCACCTTTAAAACATCGCTTGTGTTTTAGAAGAAGTGCTCTTTCACGACGGAGATAAGCATGAACTGGGCCTAAGGCACAAAATTTCAGAACACTGACTGGTGCAGTGCTTGGGCTGTTTGAAACCAGCAGTCTATTAGGTGTCTATTCAGTGTCAGCCACGGGCTAATATTCTCCTCATTTACAGAAACGCATACTAAGTAGACAAGAAAACAGAAAGATAAAGAAGAAAAGCAGCTGACCAAGTCCACACCTCCCTGTAAAATAATATACAATGGAATATAAGAACTCAGGCTACTGAATTCACTCCCTGTGTACACTGGCTGAGGATGGACCCTAAGGACCAGAGGAGAAAGCCACCACCTGCTGAGTATTGAGACTTCACAGGCCTCATTGAATCAAGTATCCATCCATCCATCCTTCACCCGGTGAAGAAAGGTAGAGACCCTGTAGCACTCTCCTCAGTTTACAGGAGAAGAGTTGAATAGGTAAGGTCTCTGACCAAGGTCACAGACCACCAGTAAGACAAAAGGCCAAGATTCAAAGCCAGGTCTCCCTACTCCCAGGGCCCACAAGAACTTTGCTCTGCTTCTTTTTGGATTTTGTAATGCCAGATACAGGCACCCCTCCCGTATCTTCTGCCTGTGCCCACAACTCCCTTGAGGGTCTTCAGCCTGAGTGCCTGTGGTTCTCAACCTTCCTAATGCCACGGCCCTTTAATACAGTTCCTGTAGGTCATGACTCATGGGCTGAGAACCGCTGCTTTAAGAAGAGTAGAATTTTTGTCTTTACAAGCAATGAAATGAGCTTAAGACTGAGTTGCTTCTAAAATTATAAAATTAAAAATTCTCATTGCAAAATACTCAAACACATTTAAGAAGGAACGAGCTGAAACCCCATTAACATTTTATATCCATCCTTATCCTGTTTCCCCCAGGCATGCACACACTCTCTAAATATAATTTTTCATGGATGAAACATCTTCCATGCTTCATTAATTTTTTGTTTGTTTCTTTGAAGTCTTTTTCCCCTTGTTTACGGCTTCCCTCTAGTAACCAATGAGAAAAAACCCAGTATATAAATTTCACTCTTTCCTCTATATTCAGATAATCACCACCCCAACACACTCAGTTTACTTTATCAGACGGGGTTAAATTATAAATTATTCTGCAACGAGGTTGTCTCATTTATCAGTTCACCATAATCACCCTCTAGCTCAGCCTGTACACAGATGGAAATACCAGTGTTGGTACAGACACGCCACACACTCACTCAGTAAACCACTCAGGGCCCATCACTGGGTCTGCGTCGGCCTGTTTTCAGTACATCTGACCACACCTCAGCTCACAGAGGCAGCCCTTGCCTTATGTGTTGCTTTCTGCACTATCCTTCCCCAGAAAGAACATCAGCATCAAAAGCAGGAGCGACCACACACTAAGGTGCCGCTGGGGCCCTCCACATTCACCTCAGAGGCTCTGTGAAGAATGAACCCAGGAGCAGCAGGCTCGACGGACCCAGGAGGCCGGCTTCAGGGTTAGGTGTCTATCTTCTTTGCTATAAACCAGGGAGGGGCCAGGGAGGGGCCGGGGAGGCACAGCACAGGGCAAGAGAGAGCCGCCCGACTACACATAAGGGTGGCATTAGCACACACACTGCTGAGTGGTGAGGTCATGGGGCTTTTATTTTTAACTTTTTTTTTTTTTGGTTGTTCAGCTATATTCTATAATTTTCTATAACAAAGTAACATTTAAAAACAAAAAATATTGCTACTGCCACTCTCCTATAATTTTTAACTTTCAGAAAATGCTACGAGAGATGATGAGGCTGCTACGGAACAGGTCCTCCCTGCATCCCCTTCTCTCACCCGGGCCGAGGCCCCTCCCTGCCTTCTCTGTGCTGTTGTTGTGTGGCAGAGGCGGCTTGTGAGGACAAGGCCTGTGAGGACAAGGCCTGTGAGGACAAGGCCTCTGAGACCTGTCCGCCACATCGTGGGGCAAGTCTCTCCTCCACCTCCTGGGACTTCCCTCTTCTTGAGCTCTAGGGGTCTACACAGCTCAGCTGAAGATCACTCCTCCATCCCTGGCTCTGTTTACAGCCAACGGAGTGACTTCATCAAATCAGCATTCCATCTGGAAAAACACTTAGGAAAGTTGGAGGAGGCTGTGCTATAGTTGCTAAGGAACCTGCAGATGAAAGGAGCCACTGGGGTGCCAGGAGGGCCTGACCAGCTGCTCCCCACCCCCACCCCAGAGTGCGTTGCTGGCTCACCAAGGACGGCTGGGACATTGCTCGTCCTCTGTGACCAGTCAGTGACCCATCTGTGAATGGCTGGGCTCTCCCCAAGGATAAAGTCCTTCAGTTGTAGACTCACACCTGCCCCAAACAAGAAGCGGTAGTTTTGGTGTGTCCCTGGTGATTACCATGGTGATGACAAGGCAACCACAGGACAGAGGGGACACAGCGTCTTTCCCAGCCCGCAGTTGCAGTGGGAACTCAACCTCTCCCACATCAACCTGCAGAGACCCCCACTCCCTATTGCTGCCTCTTCAGCACCCATCCAGTGCTTCCCACGTGTGAAGGGTGGTTGAATCCAGCTTCCTCAGTATCCAACAAAAGGGAAAAATACAAAGAGAGTGAACCAAGACAGAATCTCTCAAAGGCACTGTGTCCCCAATGCCACTGGAGGGCCTCACCAAATCTTTAATACTTGGGCATTTCTTCTGTTTTTTAAAAACTGATTTTCCATTTACTGCAGCAACATAAAGAATCCCTTTAAAATAAATCAAAGTTTTCCAAAAGTGAGTGAATTTAAAGAAAAAAAAAGTAAATGATAATGCCAGTTACACACAGGTGTGACAAAAACCATAAATGTGGTACACAGTGACTGACATTAAAAGGGATCTTCCTTTTAAATAAAATAAAAGGTATAAGGAGAAGATGTTATGAAATACACTTCCCAACTATACTCCAGGTGATGAGGAGGAAAACAGGAGATGAGGGCTAAATAAAGTCAAGAAACCGTAGGGAAGCTCTCTCACCCACCCTCTCCTTCCCAGGACTTTGCTAAACGAGGTTAAGGAAACTTTCAGCTTATCCAGCTGAAGCCCCTGCTACTGACCCCCTCAGACATCTCACATATGTAAGCAGCTGGTCATAGGTGAGCTTTGAAAAATACGAATCAAGAGCTACACGTCTTCTGACCCAGTAACTCTACTTCTAGGAAAAGCACTCAGAACAGAAGTCTTAAAGACACATACGTGAGGAGACAGTGAATACAGCAGAAAGAAACTGTCTACAAATTAAGTACCTGACAAGAGAAGAGTGGGTAGATAAATTATGGTACATCCATCCACCTACAACAGGACACGACAGAACCGTCAAAGCCATGCTAAGTGCGTTTGTCACCATGGACACCAATGAGTGACACAGCAGAGGGCGAAGTGCATTTACTACGACCCCTCACATGTCTGCAGGTGCATATTTGCATAGTAACAGGGTTCATTTATAGATGATGAAATTACAAGAAAAATGCTTTATTTTCTCAACAACATACTTTACTAGAAAACTTCAAAAAATGTATCTAGAATAAGATTAGACTACTAGCTCGGCACCTGTAGCTCAGTGCCTAGGACGCCAGCCACATACACCTGAGCTGGCAGGTTTGAATCCAGCCTGGGCCAACTATAAATAAAAAATATCCGGGCGTTGTGGCAGGCGCCTGCAGTCCCCGCTACTTGGGAGGCTGAGGCAAGAAAACTGCTTAAGCCCAAGAGTTTGAGGTTGCTATGAGCTGTGATGCCACAGCACTCTAAGGAGGGCGACACAGTAAGACTCTGTCTCAAAAAAAAGATTAGACTACCAAAAGATCCCACATCACACTTAATGGTTGAGGACAGTGTTTTATCCCCCACCCACCCAGGGCTGAGAAGACGTCAAGGAGGCCTTCCTATGCCACTCACATTCAGCACACTAGGTTCTAGCCAGTGAAATAAGCCCCGAACCATGCACCAAAAATTAGCATCAGATTAAAAAGAACTAAAACTGTCCCTGTTTACAAATAATGTGATTGTCTGCATAGAAAATTCTGAAAATCTACCAAAAAAAGGTCTTAGAATAAATGAGTTTTTCAAGATCATGTGATACAAGGTCAAACAGAAACACTAACTGCATTTCTATACACGACCAATGAGTAAGTAAAGAGTCATGAAAGGAACCCTTGATAAAACTTCCAAAAGGTGAAATGCACTGATGTAAACAAGATGCGTCTAAGACCTGAGACTAAAAACTATAAAATACTGAGGAAAGAAGTCAAAGGAGAGATTAGACTCATCACCTAGAAGACTCAAATAACTAAGGCATCAATTATTCCCCAACTCATCTATAGACTTAATGCCAAGCCCAGCCAAAATCCCAGAAGGATTTTCTGTAGAAATATTCTAGCTGATAATAAAATTCACATGGAAAGACAAACTATAATAGCCAAAATCATTTTGAAAAAGAAGCACAAAGTCAGAAGACTCTCACTGCCCAATTTTAAAACTTACCCTGAAGCCACAGCAATGAAGGTACTGCAGGACTGGCAAACGAGAGACACAGACCCACAGGACAGAACCAAGACTCAAGGAATAAACCCACTCAAACACAGTCACACGACTCTTGACAAAGGTATAAAGGCCATTCAGGGGAAAACCGGTCAGTTTTAAAGCAACTGGGTATGCACATGCAAAAAATAAACTTCAACTGATACTGCACCTCTCATACAGCATTAAATCAGATCACAAACAAATGTAAAACAAAACCATAAAGTGTTTAGAAGTAGAAAATCACATCAGAGTTCCTAGATATAATATCAAAACCATGATCCATAACAGAAAACAAATGTCCAACTGCATCCGCTCTATGAAAGATAGCGAAAAGCCTGGAAAGACAGGAACAGACCAGGAAAAAGTATTTGCAGAGCATATAGACAGTAAAGTGCTTGTATCCAAAATACATAAAGAACTCTTAAAATTAATAAAATCACTCTGTCAAAAGGGGGGGAGGATTTGAACAGACATACGAACAAAGAACATGACACGGACAGTAAGCAAGCATGTGAAAATACGTCAGCATCAGTCAAATACACACCAAAGGCACAGTGAGATGTCACTACAAATCTATGAAAATGATCAGAAAAAAAGATTTTAATGCCAACACCAAGTGCCGAGGAGAACGTGGAAGAGCTGCAACTCTCATATGTTGCTGGTGGAAACCAAAATTAATTCAGCCACTCTGAAAAACAGTGTGGCAGCTTTTCATAAACACATACTTGTGATATGATCCAGCAATCTCACTTCTGGATATTTTTCCTAAAAAAATTATCGTTCACACAAAAATCTGTGCACACATTTCTAACAACATTATTCATAATCACCAAAAATGTCTCTGGACAGTTGGATGGTTCAACAAGCCATGGCAGGAAATCCACACAATGGAAAACTACCCATTGACAATAAGGAAATGCACCACTGACCCTGAAGCAACTTGGACAAACCTCACAACAGTTCGCTAAATTCCCCAAAGGCTACACACTACGTGATTTCAGGTATAGAACTTCGGAAGGGGGAAGCGATGAGGAGAGCACGGAAGGTAAACGCCAGGGATGGGCAGAGGGTCCGACTGCAAAGTGGTGCCAGGAGAGAATCTCTTGAAGTAATAAAACTCAGGGATTCTGATGTGGTGGTAGGGGGTGTTCTGTCCATTTGGGCTGTGATAACACAATACCACAGAGTAGGAAGCTTACAAACAGAGGAAACTTGTATCTCAGAGCTCTAGAGACTGAAGTCCAAGACAGAGGTGCTGGCAGACACAGCGTCTGGGGAGGGCCCACTTCCTCACAGACAGCTGTGTTCTCACAGGGTCTTCCCAAGGCAGAAGGGGGCAAGGGAGCCCTCTGGGGGTCCCCTTGATGAGGACACTAAGCCCACTCATGAGGGCTTCACCTTCATGACCTAATCAGCCTCCCAAAGGCTCCATCTCCTAATATGATCACCTTGGATGTTGGGATTTCAACATGGGAATTTGGGGAGAAGCACAAACATTCATTCCATTGCAAGGGGCTATATTAATCTATGCATGTGTTAAAAGTCACAGAACCATACATTCACTTTTTTTTATATATATAGAGACAGAGTCTCACTTTATTGCCCTGGGTAGAGTGCCGTAGCATCGTCACACAGCTCACAGCAACCTCACACTCCTGGGCTCAGGTGATTCTCTTGCCTCAGCCTCCCAAGTAGCTGGGACCACAGGTGCCCACCACAACCCCCAGCTATTTTTTTGTTGCTATTTGGCCAGGGCCAGGTTTGAACCCTCCACCCTCAGTATATGGGGCCAGCACCCTATCCACTGAGCCACAGGCGCAGCCCAGAGCTATACATTCTTTAAAAGTAAATTTCTCCCTATTCAATAAATGCTGGTGCTGGGAGAACTGGATAACCACACGTGAAAGATTAAAACTGGACCGGCACCTCTTACCACTTATAAAAATTGATTCAAAATGGCTAAAAGATTTAAATCTAACGCATGAAACAGTAAAACTCGTCAAAGAAAGTGTGGGGAAAACACTTGAAGATAACAGCCTGGGGAAAGATTTTATAAAGGAGACTTCTGTAGCAATTACAACAACAATAACAAAAAACAAATAAATGGAACTTAAACTGCAAAGCTTCTTTACAGCTAAGAAGACAACAACCAAAGCAAACAGACAACCTTCAGAATAGGAAAATATATTTGCATATTATGAATAGGACAAGAACTTCATAACTAGGATCTATAGAGAACTCAAATTAATCAACCAAAAAAAGACCTAACAGTCCCATCATCTCTGGGCAAGAGACATAAATAGAACCTTCCCTAAAGAAGACAGACGAATGTCTAACAAATATATGAAAAAATGCTCATCGTCCCTAATTATTAGAGAAATGCAAATCAAAACCACCCTGATATATCACCTAACCCCAGTGAGAATGGCCCACATCCCAAAGTCTTAAAGCAGCAGATGCTGGCATGGATGTGGAGAGGAGAGAACACCTTTACACTGCTGGTGGGACTGCAAACTAATACAACCTTTTTGGAAGGAAGTGTTGGGGGCGCTATGGTCACCAGCACCACATGCAGGACACAGCCAGTACATGGATTGAAAGTACAAGCCTTCAAGAGGTAGGCTCCCCAGAGGTGCAGGAGAGCCAAGCCTCCGAATAACCTCCGTCATGGCTGCAGGAGAGCCATGAGCTACCTCCGCAGTAGTTGTTTATTGAAACATTATACCATAGGTATGAGCAGCCCCACGCACCAAGACTATGTGCTTTAAGGATCACTACATGCTCTTTCCCCATGGGCTCGACTCTCATCCTGATGCACCACAAATGTTCAAGGTGCAACACCTGCTAACTAACAAGCGACTTATCTCAACTCATTAGAGCACTAAGTTACTTGAGGGCTTGTCTCCAGGCTGGAAAACATCTCTAGGCCGGCCAGAAGACCATCCCGCTCCCAGAGCCTCCTTCAAGAACAGGCAACCACTCCTATAAGCATGGTGCTCAGTCTCCTATAAGGAAGTATGGAGAATCCTCAAAGAACTCAAATTAGACCTCACATTTGATCCTAAAATCCCATTACTAGGCATCTACCCAGAAGAAAAAAATCATTTTAGCATAAGGACATTTGTACTAGACTATTTATCAGAGCTCAATTTACAATCACCAAAATGTGGAAACAGCCCACCAACCCAGGAATGGATTAACAAACTGTGGTATATTTATACCGTGGAATACTATTCAGCCATTAAAAAGATGGAGACTTCATATCTTTTATAGTATCCTGGATGGAGTTGGAACACATTATTCTTAGTAAAGCATCAGAAGAATGGAGAAGCAAGAATATAATGTACTCAATTCTAATATGTAGGCAACAGATGATCTAATAAATGGTGGTGGGTAGGGGAATGAGGGAGCAGGGAGAGGGCAGAAGATTGGGGGATGGATGGTCATGGTGTCTGACTTTTGGGGGTGGGACACAATTATAAGAGGAACTTTACCTAACAAATACAATCAGTGTAACCTAATTCTTTGTACCCTCAATGAATCACAAACAATAACAATTTTAAAAATGAAAAAATGCTATATGAATTAAAACAATTTTTTTTAGTTAATGAAAACAGAGTAAATTAGAGATGCCAGAGTCACATACACCACTGTGGCTGCCCAGAAGACAATCCAGAAGCACCTCCTGCTGCCCAGCACCCATAAGACCAGGAACCTAAAGAGACAGCATAAAGCCTCAGCGGTGGTGGGAGCAGCACTACCTGGACTCTCACATGGTCCTCACTGGGTATCAAGGACAGTGCTATTCTAAATGCTTCTGTGTTGGGCAACCTCTAGACTGTGCCCTGGTGATCCTGGTATCAACAAACACATAGAATATTCACGTCTTGAATGCGAAATGGACTTATTCACCTCTAACAGCAGAAGTGAGACTGTCTCTTCTGAGATCAGTCATAAAAAGACCATGACCCCCACGTTGAATGCCCTCTGGCTATGCTCTCTGTCTCTACGCCTCTGGGATTACCAGCTGCCCCATGCTGAGGACACTAGGCAGCCTCTGGAAAGCCCAAGAATGAGACCTTCCAGCAGCCAATGAACAAGCTCAGATTCTCATGTAGCAGATGCCCCAGCCCCAGTGGAGTCTTACAAATGCCTCCCCGAGTAAGAGGCACCGCAGAAAGCCATGTCCAGACTCCTGACCCACAGAAACCACAAAATAGTAAGTGGTGTTTAATCTGTTAAATTTGGGGGTAACTTGTTATAGCAACCAATCATTAATACATCTTTACATATGCAGCTCATTTAATCCTATGGGGGTAACTTTTGCCCCAATTTTAAGCCTAGGAGCAGAGAGGGGGGAATTACAGAGTAGTCAAATAGCTTGGCCCAACTCAACTAAATTTCTCTCACCCTCCATCCCCTCGTTTGACAAAGTGAAAGTTTAGCAGTCTGAGTAATTTAAACGTAGCCAAATTCACACAAGGTTAGTGAGCTCTCTAGACCTCAGTTTTCTCACCTACATAACAGGAAATGCTCAGGACCTCAATGAGATTGTTGCAGAAAGTCCACAACCCACTTAACAAGTGCTTTTCCACAAGCTCCTCTGTCCCAATCCCGGGTTCTGTTTAGATAACAGAATGAACGGGGAAACAAGACAGCGTCAGTCTCTACCCTCAAGGAGGAGACTCACAAGGGAGAGGTCTGGCCAGTCACTTAATAAGTACTATGGTTTTGGATAAAAGCATGCTATCAAAAATAAAGCAAGAAATACAGAGTAAGGGAGCGTTTGGCAAATGGGAATCTGAGAAGGCCTTTCCGGAAGATGACCAGTGAGGCCGGTGACGATGGAGGTAGACAGGTGCTGCTCCTGGTGTTGCTGGTAGACAGGGTGCTGCTCCTGTGTGCTGCTCCTGGTGCACACAGACCACTGGGGGTCTTGTGAAAATGCAGATTCTGACAGCGTGTCTAAGGCAGGGCCTAGGGCTCAGCATTTCTTTTTTTTTTTTTTTGAGATAGAGCCTCAAGCTGTCCCCCTGGGTAGAGTGCTGTGGCATTACAGCTCACAGCAACCTCCAACTCCTGGGCTTAAGTGAGTCTCCTGCCTCAGCC
>NW_003852584.1:1222791-1226328 GCF_000181295.1 Otolemur garnettii
CCCAAGTAGCTGGGACCACAGGCGCCCGCCACAACGCCCGGCTATTTTTTGGTTGCAGCCGTCATTGTTGTTTTGGCAGGTCCGGGCTGGGGATTTGAACCCGCCACCTTAGGTGTACATGGCTGGCGCCTTAGCCGGTTGAGCTATAGGCGCCGGGGCTCAGCATTTCTAATAAGCTCTTAGTGGTGGTAATACTGCCAATATGAGGCTCTAGGCAGAAGAAAGAGATAGGAAAAAGCCAAGGCCTGCCTGGGCTCTGGCTCTTGGGGCAGCCAGGAAGGCTGGAATAGGCCTTAAATCGCGAAGGCCCCTGGAGCTGCAGCTGGCAGTGGGGATGTCATTCTCAGTGTGAAGGGCAGCCAGGAAAAGATACTAAGCTGAGAATGCAGACAGGCTTTATGGGAAGAGCAAAACCAACTGAGGATGGAAATACAAGAAGCTGGCAAATCAGGAGGCCATTGTGGCCAACCAAGGCAAGAAATGGTAGTGGTCAGGACTGGTAAGACTGCTCACCTGTCCGACTCCCACTACCAGCCCCAAATGTGCCTGCTGGCTGCCCTGGGGTTTTCTTTAAAAGCATCAGGAAAGAAAGCAAATCATTGAGTAGGTAGCAAGTACCTCTCAAACAGCTTCCAATGACTACAATAATTAATGTTTGCAAGTCAAAGCAATTATGCCTGCCCCAAAGTCAGAATAAACAACCAGCAACCTCAGACAACACCACTCAAAGGATAATTAGTCAAAACAAAACTAACAAACCTGTGTAAATGCATTTGGTAATTGACAGGCACCAAAACACCACACTAAGACACACCTACAGGAATTTTGCGTTCCCTAGCCAGGGAAAAAACCTCAAGGGTACCCAGGATCTGGTGGGTGCCAGAAGCCACCAAGGGTGACCACATCCAACTAACTAGAAGAATAGAGCTAAGTGGCCAGACTATGCCACGCCCTGAGGACTGCCCCAAAGCAGGCACCAACAAAAGGTAGGAGGGGCAGCATAAATCACCCGGCTTTGTGGCATTTGCAGCCACCACTCCTAAGTCAAGCTCACTGCAAAGTGACACGGATCAAACTATAAAATCCATTTTCCCTATACTGTGCATATTACTGTCCTCTGATCCCCAACTCCAACCCCACCACCTTTTTTATCGGGTTAATAGGAGGGTACATACAATTAGGTTACACTGTTTACAGTCCCAGCTGCACTTGTGTCCTTCTCCCAGGAAGGGTGCCATTAGCTAGGAACTCACCCCCCCCTTTTTTTTTTTTTTTTGAGGAATTATAATCTCTCCGGCCTGCTGCTGTACTGGTCTGTCCTTTACAGAGCACTCTGCATCCATATCCTTGGTCTGCACCATGACACTGCTGCTACCAGCTACCACTTGTCTAGCTCGGGAAGAGGAGAGGGATTCACAGGGCTTTTTAGACTGCAAACCTAAATACCAACATGAAAGCTGAGTGACTTTCCTTGCAAGCAACAAACCAAAAAGTGGCAGAGCCAGGATTCAAACCCAGACAGTATGACTCCAGGGTGGGAGCTAGACAGTATTGTGAAACAATCATCAGGGCTGGGGGAATAACACAGCCAGCCAGCACCTCTGCAGTGAGGGCTCAGGGCAGGAGGGGATGAAAGAAGCTTCCCAGAGCACTCTCTCCTACAGCCACCTTAGGGACATCCTGGGCCTCCACCCAGGCTGCTGCCCCCCACCCAATCCAGTCTCTCCAGGCTGGGCCTGCCCTGTTCTCCGCCTCCCGCAGCTGCTGGGGCTCCCAGAGCAGCTCAGACAACCTCCCCAAACAGCCTCCCAGCCCTATATGGGTGTTGGACCATCGCAGCCCTGCCCTGTGGCCCACCCCAGGCAAGCTCTTTACGATACCTGTTTGCTGAGGTTGCTTTGCTTCTCTGCCTGCAACACCCCCATCTGCCCCAGCCCCTGCTAAACAAATTTCGCCAGAGTCTCCTCAGAGGCCACCTTCTCTCTGAAGCCTTTCCTGCCAACCCCACTTCCATTCTACCCCCACATATCCTAGACAAGTTTCTCTCTCAGTAAGTCTACCATGAACCCCTGGCCTGTGCTCATCTCCCCATACTCAGACTGTAAGATCCTAAGGAGATGGCTGTGCCGTATTCCCCTTGTTTTGGCCTCCTCACTACTGTTCACATTTGACTGATGAGGAAATGGAGGCGCGACAGGGTTAGTGACCAACCCTGGTCAACCAGGAGTAGAACTGGGGTTGGTATCTGAGCAACTCCAAAGTCCACACCTTTTGACACCAGGCCAAGGTCCTTCCAGATGCATCCAGACCTTGGGGGATCTCCAATAAAAAAATTAGCATAGAATTTTATCCAGAAATTAGCTCTCCACACAGCCCCGCTCTTCTCCATTTCCTGAGCAATTTAGTCTAGGCTATAAGAGATTAGTTAGCTTATGAGGCGATGAGTTAAATACCTGAATATATTACAGACAAGAGCCTAAATTCTTACTGTTGGAGAAGAGTAATAAATATGTAAAGTAAGAAAACGAGAAGTCAGTGTTTTGGATTGGAATTCAAGGTATCACTGTGAATTCATGGAAACATTTCAAAAGGACATAGAAGCCAGCTCATAAGGGTTTCCACTGGACCAATCAGGGACAATTTGAGCATCAAAATACTGACAGTAACAGATTATGAGTTACTGAATAAAACTGAAACCCATGAATCCAAAATGAATGGGTGGGAAGTTTAATGTGTAATAAGATATTTATGGCTCCAAAAACCTCCCCACAAAATACTCATTAATTGCAAAGGGGAAAGAGTAACTTTACAGTGGAGAAGGGGGCAGACACCCTCTTAGTTAGGGGCCAAGGTTAGCACCATCAGGAATGAAACAAATTGAAACCATGCGCCTCCCACTGGGATGCCCAGGGAGGTGCATCGCCTCTGCAATGCTCCTGCCACAGATGCACAAACTGTGTCAAATGTAAGGAAACACAAACAAACCAAGCGGAGGACTCTGCAAGATAAACTGGCCAGAACATTCCAAAGAGTCAAGGTCACAACAGTCAAGCACAGAGAGAGAGAGATTATTCCAGCCTGAAGAGACAGATAATTACATGCAAGGTGTCATTCAGGATTCAATCATTTTGCAAGAAAAAACATTATTGGGATAACTGGTTAAAGTTGAGCATTACATAGGGATTAGATGGTACAAATGTGTTAGCATTGATTTTCTAATTTCGATTGTTGTAATGTAGTTATGAAGGAGTATATTTTGCTTGTGGAAAACATATACTAACATATTCAAAAATGAAAAAAAAAAAAAAAAGAAATAAGGCCAGAAATAGGCTCCTGCCTATAATCCTAGCACTCTGGAAGGCTGAGGCAGGCAGATCACTTGCGCTCATGAGTTTGAGAACAGCCTGAGCAAAAGCAAGACCTCATTTCTACTAAAAATGGAAAAACTGAGGCAAGAGGATTGCTTGAGCCCAAGAGTTAGAGGTTGCTATGAGCTATGACACCACAGCGCTCTACCCAGGGCAACAGCTTGAGACT
>NW_003852584.1:1226388-1241070 GCF_000181295.1 Otolemur garnettii
TCAATAATCACGAACTCTGGGGTGGAGCCTGGAATCTGCATTTTAATATGCCTTGAGGACACTGCTGGGCCACACTCCAGCCCAGGAGCCACTCACTGCCCAGTGCCCTCCTGCCATACCACTTTCAGTCAAAGACCCAAGCACAAAATATATTCCTTCTTAAGATCCTGTTCAGAAAACAATGATGCCCACCCATACACAAGTCTGAGTACTTTTCCTTTCTTTTTAGTAGTTTTCTCTAACAAGATAGGCCAAGGGCTACCAGGAACCTCTGCATTTCTTCTTGGCTGTACTCTGGCTTGAGCTATGTGGCATCTTATCTCTGCCAGACGGAGGGGCTGGGAACAGGGAGCTGTAAAAAGCTTGTTTGATTTTTAGTGCTCTCGGTTTCCTCACCCCCATTATCATCATTTCTCATTAGCCACCTGGTCAATCCACTCAGGAGGGCACGCTGGTCCCTACATTGCATGCCCACAGGGAGGGAAACAGCCAACTCCTCCAGCAACTCACGAAGGTAGTTAATTGCAGATGACACACACCTGAAATATACTGAGCACAATGGGAAAATCTCATGGCTCCAAATTTAATAGCCAAAATCATAGTTGACTCAAAACTCATGTAGTTACTTCTCAGGGCACTTATTTATCAAGGAGGAAGCTCACTTCAGTCCTTTGTGCCATATTAAAAAGTGTTTGCTCTGAGGTCTGACGTCCTGGTGTGAGTCCTCACTCTGCCTCCATGTGACCTTGGGCAAGTCACTTAACCAGTTTTTATCACCTATAAAGGGGATAACAAAAGTACTCACTTCCGAAACTATAGAGAGAACTAGAATAAGTGTGTGTATAACTATGAATGTGCATAAAGTGCCTGGCATACAGTAGGCACTAAATGAATGTCAGCTGTTGATTTATTGTCATTATCATAATTACTCATAAATTGTAAACCAGGACTCCACCTCTCTCCGCCTGGAGAGAGAGGCCTAGGGAAGAGCCTGGAATGATGCTCAAACCTCACCTGGAAGCTTTCTACATCAGGCACCCAACACTGGTCCTCTGCGCCACCCCCTCCCTCAGCTCCCTCCCATGCAGCCACCTCAGCCTCCTTCTCAGAAGGTCTGCCTGATCTCCTGTGGCTGGCGCAGACCCGTCTAGGGAAGCAGCGTTTCCCAGGTTAACTGAGCTTCCACGCAAGCCAGTTTTGGAAACTCTTAAGGTACGGCCCAAGTGACAACTTACCCTTTGGAGGAGCAAACACAAACAGTACCACTGCAGGCCAGGAGTGGTGGCTCACACCTATAATCCTAACACTCTGAAAGGCCAAGCCAGGTAGGTCCTTTGAGGTCAAGAGGTCAAGACCTGCCTGAGCAAGAGTGAGACCCCGTCTCTACCAAAAATAGCCAGGTGGTATGGCGGGTGCTTAGAGTTCCAGCTACTCAGATGGCTGAGGCAGCAGGATTGCATGAGCCCAAGAGTTTGAAGTTGCTGTGAGTTACGACGACACCATGGCACTCTACCCAGGGTGACAGAATGAGACTCTGGCTCAAGGGGAAAAAAAAAAAAAAATACCACTGCAGAAAAGGTAAGTAAACAGAAGAATGGGTATGCAAATAAATATCCTTAAGACAGACAGACAAAAGAGACAAACAGGCAGGAGCAGCAGATAGAAATGACTGGCAAGTTGCTTCCTGATGGGCCCCAAGAAGAAGGCGAAGTGGACGGCAGAGTGAGTGTGACAAATTGGAAGCCTACCCCAGAGCTTTCAGGCCCTGGGCCTGGAGGAGCAGGCAGGGAGCAAAGGAAGGAACAGGCTGGGGGACACACACAGCAGGACCTGAGTGGTATAGGTAAGGTGACCAGATTTTAACATTGGTAAAGCAGGACACCATGGGGGGGGGGGGCACCTGACAACAATGTAAACTTTGATAAGCAGTTCTCGATAGTCAGTTCTCAACAATTATTTGTTATTATTAAAGTCTAACATTATAAAATTAACAAAAATAATATAAAACTCATATCCTGGTGAAATAGCCACATAGCAGCTGAAAACTGTATATTCCCTTCCTGTTCTCCCGCGTTCCCCATCTTGTCCTGCATTCCTTCCAAAAATCGGGACTTTTTCAAAACACGCTGGACGCGGGACAAATTGTTAAAAAGCGGGACGTCTGGTTACCTTAGATATAGGCCCTGTGGAAGCAGAGAGCACACACCCCTGGGAAGGAGTGTCCATGACTCCACCCAAGCACAGGGAGTACAGCCCTATGTTGCCCTATCTTCCAGCTTTTCAAGAGCAGCTGGGAGTCAAAGATCTTTAAACACTGATCCACAATGTGTTAAAACACCTCACACACCAAACATGTATTAGCCACAGTCTGCCGGGGCCACCAGGGGCTGTGTCTGCTCTTGACCGTGACCTCTTGGCATTGAGTTTGGCCATCTGTGAGACCAAAAGTCTACTTGCTCATAAGTGTCCCTCCATTAGGCCAAGAAGAAATGAATGAAAAGCCCTTGAGATCCTGTCAAACACACATAACTGTGATGTAATCATGAGAAAACAGCTGACAAACCCAAATTGAGGGATGTTCTACCAAGCATTTGGCCAGAAGAGGAATTTAAAAAAAAAAAAGTCAAGGTCATGAAAGACAAAGAAGCTATGGAGCATTCCAGAATAAAGGACATTAAGAGGCCAGATCCTGGATCAGGCAATGAGAACAGTCATAAAAGGATTAAGTGGCCCAAAAGGTGAAATATGAATACTGCACTATATTGCATGAAAATATAACATCACTGTTACATTTTATAATCACACTTTAGTCATGTGAGAAAGTATCCTTGCTCTTAGAAAATTATATACTTGAGTATTCGGGGTAAAGGGTCATGACATTTGCAACTATTAAATGGATCAGGACCAGGTGCTAGTACTTGTAATCCCAGCACTTTGAGAGGCCAAAGTGGGAGGATCTACTAAGGCTGGGGTTTGAGACCATCCTGAACAATATAGCAAGACCCTGTCTATTAAAAAAAAAAAAAAAACATTAAAAGATCAGGCAGGCCCAGTGGCTCGAGCCTATAGTCACAACTAGTTAGGACACTGAGGCAGGAGAATCCCTTGACCCCAGAAATTTGAGGTTACTGTGAGTTATGATTGTGCCACTATACTCCAGCCTGGATGACAGAGCAAGATCCTATCTCAAAAAAAAAAAGAAAATGAAAAAAAATCATGAAAGAGAGAAAGATAAGTTTGTCTCAAATATGGCAAAACACTAACAACTCATGAATCTGAAGAAAGGGCATCCATGTATGTATATAAAAGAACACGAAGTTCTTTCACTAGCTCTGCAATTGTTGAGAAAATATAAGATTACTTCAAAATAGTAAGTTTATTTGTTTTTTTGTTTGTTTGTTTTTTTGAGACAGAGCCTCAAGCTGTCCCCCTGGATAGAGTGCTGTAGCTTCACAGCTCACAGCAACCTCCAACTCCTGGGCTCAAGTGATTCTCCTGCCTCAGCCTCCCAAGTAGCTGGGACTACAGGCGCCCACCACAACACCCGGCTATTTTTTGGTTGCAGTCATCGTTGTTGTTTGGCAGGCCCAGTCTGGATTCAAACCCTCCAGTTTAGGTGTATGTGGCTGGCGCCTTAGGCGCCTGAGCCTAGTAAGTTTTTTTAAAAATGAAACTCCTTTAGAAAAGAAAAGCTCCCAACCAAAAAAAAGAAAGTTTAATAATAATGGCCCACACAGTAGGGTTAAAAGGATTAACTGAATAGCTCATAACAGGGAATGAAAAGCCAAGAAAATGTGCTTGGTAAATATAAATATACAGCATATTAAATACTAAATAACATCTCAAAATAACAAGGCCTAATTACCAGTATTACTTGGATAAATAACATGGTTCAGAGAGGTGCATTTCACCTGCCTCCTTTGTGATGATTCAGGCAGGGCCACTGAGATAGAACCTAGAGAACCCTTGGAGGGGTATCATGTGACAGGGAGGTACAATCACTATTATTATCTTGCAACCTACATCTGAGGAAAGGGGGAAAGACCTAGAATGGGTCCCTTTCTGACAATGATGTCTGGAGACTGATGGGCTGCAGAGCTGTTGCTACTGACACGTTTGGAGAGTGAGAAATCCCACATCTGAATAACAAAGTAAAAATTCAATTTGGCTCTCAAGTAAGTCACAATAGTCTGTCTCATCAAATCTCAGCCTCTTGAGACCACAGACAGGAAACAACATGGACTATGAATAAAGCAAGGATGAAAAGATAACAAAATACAACAATGGAGGTCAAGTAGACAGAGAGAGAGCAAGAGAAAAGTTACCAAAGGAGGGTGTATTACTATCTCTCACCTGAACTAAAAAACAGGCCAGGGCCAAGTGCAGGGGCTCACCCTGCAATCCTAGCACTTTAGGAGGCCAAGGCAGGAGGATCCTTTGAGCTCAGGAGTTTCAGACCAGCCTGAGCAAAGCAAGACCCTGTCTCTACTAAAAAATATATATATATACAAAAACTAGCCAAACATGGTGGTACATGCCTACAGTCCCAGCTACTTGGGAGACTGAGACAAGAAGCTGGCTTGAGCCCAAGAGTTTAAAGTTGCTGTGAGTTCTACCCAAGGGCAACATAGTGAGACTCTGTCTCAAAAAAAAAAAAAAAAGTCCCATGTAGCCTGTCTGACTTGCAGCCATGCTCAAACATGTACATTGTTCTTGATATAGAAAATCTAGTGGAATAAACCACATTTCAGAGGAAACACGATTATTTTCTCCTTGACAGCTAATGACTGTAAGAGTTAATTAACAAAGCAAAAAGAAAACAAGACTCCTAGAAGCTGTCTCTGCTGCTGGTCTACCCTTGATGAACACGTTTTCCTGCTATGTTCCGTTCCACCCCACACTTTGAAGATGAATTACTGACAAACTAAGAAAGATGTTTCTAAATGAACAGAGTGTGTTCTCAAGGCTCCAGGCTCTCAGCAGAAAACTCAAGAGGGCCAGGAGTCTCTGAGGATGGCTTGATCAGTGCCCAAACATGAATGGATCCTGGTGGACTCCAGGAAGCTCACCAGACATGGCGAGTTTGCAGACCAGGAGGGGACCAGATGCCATTTGTTAAAAAGGTGACTTGAAACTCTAAAAAAGGCTCAGCGCCTATGGCTCAAGCGGCTAAGGCCACATACACCTAAGGTGGCAGGTTCGAATCCAGCCCGGACCCGCCAAACAACAATGATGGCTGCAACCAAAAACAGCCGGGCATTGTGGCGGGCGCCTGTGGTCCCAGCTACTTGGGAGGCTGAGACAGTAGACTCACTTGAGCCCAGGAGTTGGAGGTTGCTGTGAGCTGTGATGCCACAGCACTCTACCCAGGGGGACAGCATGAGACTCTGTCTCAAAAAAAAGAAACTCTTAAAAAAAAAGGCCACCATAGCAGGGAGCTCTAGGAGGTCCCAATCTTTATTGTTTTTATTTGTAACATAGCTTCTTGTTGACCAAGATGTCTTTATAAGCAAGAAGTTGGGCCTGTCGGATCTCTAAATCTGCAACGCACAGCATGGTGCATGGAAATTAACTGCCACAGCCGTCTGACGCCACCTCAGCCACGGCGATGAGGCGATGTGTGGGCCCCGTGTGAATCCTGACACAGTGGGGAGGGCTATAAAAGACACTTTGGAAAAAATTAGGGGATTGTGAATGTGAACTATACATTAGATATTATGAAATTATTGTCCATTTTCTCCAGCAAAGTATTATTATGGCAATGCAGGAAAATGTCCTTGTTCTAGGGAAATAAATGAACAATGATTTAAGGGGGAAAAAAATCATAACACCTAAAACAACTTTCAACAAGTTCAGAAAAATATATACATATACACATGTATCTATATTTTGTATCTGTTTGTGTTTATTCATTTATTTAGTAAAATAAAGTGGGCCAAACATGGTGTGGCCCATGCCTGTAATCCTAGCACTCTGGGAAGCCAAGGTGGGTGGACTGCCTGAGCTCAGGAGTTCAAGACCAGCCTGAGCTAGAGCGAGACCCATCTCCAAAAAAAAAAAAAAAGAAAAAAAGCTAGGCATTGGGCAAGCACATGTAGTCACAGCTACTGAGGAGGCTAAGGCAAGAGAATTGCTTAAGTCCAAGAGTTTGAGGATGGTATGAGCTATGTCGCCATGGCACTCTACCCAGGGTGACAAAGTAAGATACTGTCTCAAAAAGAAATAAAAGAAAAATAAAGTAAAAATAAAGACAAATGTATAAAATAATAACAGTAGATCTAAGTGGAGGGCATAGGTACCCAAGTTTCTTTTCAGCAGGTTAAAATGGAAAGTTAGGCAATTTTTTGAAAAGTAAGAAATGTCTGATGAGTAAATAAATCTACACACAAGGCTCAAAATGACATTGCTATGTCCCAATGAGGGTGAACAGATACAGCTAACTTGGGCTGGAGGTGACTGGTAGGGCTTCCTGTCCTGAAGGCTGAAGGACTCAGCCCTTCACCACAACTCCCAATAAAGAGTCCCAGATTAGCTGGGAAGCTCTGCTCTAAGTGGAAAGACAGCAGGCGCCATCAGAGTAACTACTTTTGTGAAGCAAGAGTCGCTCTAATCCACTGTAATCAACTGGCTTATTACCAACCACCTATTTCACTTCAATTTCACCCTCCCTGGCAGCTTCCTTCCTTTGTGCTTTGTTTGGTGGGATTGCTATTAATGAAGGATTTATTAGTATTATTTAAAATGGGATTCTGAAATGATAGCAGCATAATTTTTTATCTCACTAAAACCCCACCACAATAAAAAAATAACTAGATAGTAAAACCAAAAGCCCATAGGCAGCATTTGTAACAAAGTGAGGTGACAGGGTAACCCCATGAGCCCTGAAACATGAGCAGGTGAGGATCAGCTGACCAAACCACAAGGCCTGTGTGGCATCTGCACAGGCAGCTGATGAGAGGCCCAGGGGAAAGACTCCCCAAGTCACCAGCAGTGCTCCCTAGAAGGGAGACACGGGTGAGTGGGGAGCTGCAGTGAGGCAGAGAGTTGTGTCCCCTCCCTGGTAGGTGAGCACGCAGAGGGAGGAGAGGCCTGGGCTGGCCTCCGTTAACCCTCAAAACCGGCCCACTGACTGGGAATGCCTTCCAGGACAGGACACTACCTGAGGAAAAACCAGTTACAAGCATCTTCGTAATGTGCAACTTACACTCCCAGATGGGCCATTACAGGTAAATGTACCCGTTCCAACTTACATGCAAATTCAACTTAAGAATAAACCTACAGAATATATCTTGTTTGTAACCTGGGGACTGTCTGTACGTGAGTACAATTGTTACCAAAAGTCCATGAAGCCCCGTCAGAAGAACAGACAAAGAAGGGGAATGGCAGACTGATATCTTCAATATTTTGAATCTCAAAGCATCACATTCCCTGCTCACAGCAGAGATGCAGAGCTTTTAAAGTTACGGCCCTCGTTCTAGGCTACCATCATTTAACTGCAGTTAATGATTCTAATCTCCCATCCCTGAGACCCCTGCCCACCTGGGAGGCCCACCAGGCCCATCTCAGACAGTGTGGAGAACAAAAGACATTCCCTTGAGGTCCTGACCACCACCTGCAGGATGCAGGTCTTCCCTTCCAAAGGGGGGAGAGTTTTTAAGAGACAGAACACATTTTTGCTGTTTTTCCCAGACCATTTCCTCTGTTACATATTCCCCACTCTCAATTTTACAACTTCCACATCTACAGGAGAAGGGTTAACTAGTCTGTCAACCTCAGAAAATGATGAGCAGTAGAGACACAGAGATGTAGAAAAGGAGAGAGCAAAAAAAAAAAAAGCAAAGCAGGGGAGGGGGAGAGACCAGCCAGGAAACCTCAGAAAATGAGATGCCCAATACCAAAATACCACAAGAAAACAACAAAAAGGAGTTCTGCTCCCTCAGCCACACTCGCCTCATTTCCTAACTGCACATAAAGAAAAGCAAGACGTATCCAGATCAAATCTCATGTTATGAGAAAAAAAGAGCCTAAGAAGTATCTATCTTTAAACAAGAAAGATACGCCAGAAATACTCAAGTAACTGTAACTTCCAATTTCAAAACAAGTTGTTAATACAAAAATGATACAAGACACGAAAGAATATACACCAGAATTAGAAAAACCTCAATGGAGGTGACAAAACTCATGGAATTAAAACATTTCAGAAATGAAGACCAACCTAAAAGAAACACCCAGGCAGTGAAAAACATGAGCGTCTTGAAAAATGCAAATGAAGGGGTCAGCCTTGTGCAAAAATGACAAAATACCTAATCCTGCAACTTGATAGTAAAAGTTAAAGACTGATCCAATAAATTGTTTTGCCAATAGGCACCCTACCCCACAGGAGTTGTTTTAATCTCCTTTTAAACATTTTGAGCCTTGTGTGTAGATTTATTTACTTTTAATCTACAACTTCTAAAATGAGCTGTATAGACAAAAAAAGAGATGTAAATCTTTCTCTTTTGAAATTATTTTTGAGAATCTGTTTTTTAAAGCGTTGCTGAGTGAACAACAGGGAGGAGCTTCGGGCTTCAGCCATCTCTACCCAATTCCTGCAGTAATCCCCCATCTCCAAAGAAAGTTGGGGGGAGCCAGCTCTTAAACTCTGACTCTGGGCCCAGCTTGTTTTTCTTACCTACCTGCCACTGAGAAGAAAGAAAGGATGCAAGTCTCTCAACTTTATCCCACCACCTTACAACCCCCTTACAAGCCAGGAGCTTCTTGATCCCGCCCCGAGTGAGAATTTCTTCTTTTCTCTCTCTGAGGCCTCATCATCTTCTTGCTCTCTCCCCACCCCCTTTTCCTACCACCTTTTACTGCTCTTCTTATAGGAATATACAATAAATTTTATACTTTTTTATCTTACTCTCGGTCTAGAGAAATTCTTTTCTCATCTCACAAGCACCTACTGAGTCTTCCACCCTAACACTAAAAGTAATGCACTAAAAAGATTTGCAAGAAAGGAACAAATATTGAAGACAGGTGAATGATCCACATACAGAAAACAGAAGCCGCTGGAGAGGAAAACCAAAGGGAGAAATACCAGGATTAATTAATAAAAAAAAAAAAAACCTTTGCTGAAATAAAGAAATTTGAAATTACATTAAAGGTACACCATGTACCTGAAACGACTGACTCTGAGTGAATAACAGGTGTGTTCTCAGAGAACAACAAAACTTTGGAGAAACAGAAGAACCCCTTTGGACAAGTGCCTCCCACAGGAAAGAAAATTAGATTACCACCCAAGTTTGATAGCAAGGCTTTGAGAAAATGTAGTAACCACACTTAAAATACTCAAGAAAATCTGATCTAAGGATTTTTAGGTCAATAAAATTTATTTTCAAGTTTGAAGAGCACAAGCTAGTAACAACATGTAAGAACTCGAGGAACAGCTATCCTCATAAACCCTCCCTGCAGAAATTTACCACAGATTAAGCTTGAGATAACTAAAATGACTAGCAGGATAGCCACAGAGAACTGGCGGAAAGCATTAAACAAACTTACAGAACTAAAACTAGTCCAGGATTAAAAGGGAAAGAGTGAAGTCCGTATCGGCTATATACTCGCGTAACGGAGATTCAGAATGAAGATCTTCTAAGAATGGAGGAAAACAGGGACAGTATTTGCAAACACCTTTATGTGTTCTTAGCAATTATATTGCAGTAGTAGTGTTATTGTTATTCTGAGACTTATAGATATCTTCACATAAGAATAACTGTATTTAAATAACTATTCCCAAATCAATCTCCCCCCCCCCAGAAGTCACCTGAACAGTAAATGAAATATAAATAAAATTTCGTGTAAGACTTCTAGAGGAAACTAAGCAATTTTACTAACCCTCCTACCTCAGAAATTATATATACACGTGCATACATATGTACACAAAAACATTTATTTTATTTTTTTTTTTTTGAGACGGAGTCTCAAGCTATCCCCCTGGGTAGTAGTGCCATGGCATCACAGCTCACAGCAACCTCCAACTCCTGGGCTCAAGCGAGTCTCCTGCCTCAGCCTCCCAAGTAGCTGGGACTACAGGCGCCCACCACAACGCCTGGCCATTTTTTGGTTGCAGCCATCATTGTTGTTTGGCGGGCCCGGGCTGGGGATTCGAACCCGCCACCTTAGGTGTATGTGGCTGGTGCCTTAGCCGCTTAAGCCACAGGTGCCGAGCCAACTCATTTTCTTTAAACCACAATATTGATACAACAGTCTCAGAACAATACCAATACTACTATTAGGGCAGGAATTCAGAGACGGCCGGGTGTCATCTAGCCAAACATTCTCCGCATACAAGTGTACAGAGAAGAGGAAACACCATTCAAGTTAGACAGAACTCCACAAACTGTCTGAAAATCTGGATACTACTCCAGGGCCCACGAAGGCGGGTGACCACCATTGCAGGGATCGCCCTTGTGTTGTGAAGGAGAGGGCCTGTGCCATACTTTGGAAGGTCCTGTTTTCACTCATCTCTAGTCTCCAAAACAAAAAGACAAAAAGTCTATTAGATGAACTTCTTGAATATTAGGGTCCTATGTTGTCCTTAGGACCACAACACCTTTTTCTTCTGAATGTTTAGCCCTTTGTGTCCTGTGTTGACTTAACAGATGATGACAGGCTGGCTGGTTTGTGGAATCTCTAGAGATCTGGCTCCCATCCTGACTGAGGGTTTCGCTCCGTGGAACCAAGAGAAATGGCGTCTCCAATGTCAATCGCAAGTGAACACATCTCAAACCTCCCAACTCTGTGCTGCTAACAGTTCAAAGCTTCTCCCAGCACCAGAGCCCTTCCAATACAAACCCACCGACCCTAGCAAACAGAAGGGAGCTTGACCATGAGGGACCAGAGGAAGCCCCCAGCCCTGCCAGCCGCTCTGCCCTGCAACCACGAAGTGCTCATCCTCAGGGGGTCTCTGCCCACCTTATCCTCTGGAGCAGTGGTTTTCAACCTCGTGGCACACTTGAACTGATAGTGAAACTCTCGCAGCACATTTAAATTATGTTGATAAAAAAAGAGTAAAAAAAAAAAAGACTATACTTACTATGTTTTGCACATCTTTCGAAAATAATTGAATTCATGATCTTTAAAAATTTTCGCAGCACACTGGTTAAAAATCACTGCTCTACAGCTCTGTAACTTCCGACCTGGCAATTCCTGCCCTTGGTTCCCTCCCCGATGTCCACGAAATATTCAACAGATGAAACTAAATGACAGTGGCCATGATCAGCAACTCCAAAAATGGTGAAGACAGGGAAGTCTCAGACAACGTGGACTGTGGGTTACAGCTAGTTAGACAGCTGTCTCTCTTCAAGTAGACGAGAAAGAGAACAGCAAAACATGTCACATCCAGGGATATGATTCTTGTCCAAAGACTCAAGCTGATAAGCAGCAGAGCCGGGATTTGAACTGCTCCTGTTAAGAGCTGGCAGAGGAGACATTACTAATAGCATATGGTTCCAGGGAGGGCTGCCATAAGCAACACCACAGACTGCAGGGCTGAAACAACCAAGTTCTTTCTCATAGTTCTGAAGGCCGAAGCCCCAGACCCAGGTGTGGTGGGTGGTTTCTCCTGAGGCCTCTCTCCTTGACATGCTGACGGCCACCTCTTGCCTGAACTGTCACACAACCCCTCTCTGCAGCGTACAGACCTGCAGTCTCCTCTTCGAAAGATGCCAGTCCCATCAGATAGACCCCCACCCTCGTGACATCATTCAACTTTAATTATGTCTCTAAAAGCCCAATCTCCAAATATAATCACAGTGAGAGTCAGGGCTTAACATATGTATTTTGAGGAGACATAATCAGTCCTTAACAAGTAGTGACCCACTTCTGACAAGGGACCAATGCCTACTGTAAATTTTAAATAGAGGAAGTAAAATGCAACCTAGTAACAGCTTAGATTATCCTTGAACATCAATCCTAAAAATAGAATAATCCCCCAAATAATTATTCTCAAACTGATCTCCCTTTAGATTTCACCTAAACAGTAAATGATATAATTAACATTTCTTACATCTCTCAGGAGAGGACACTAAGCTATTTACCAACCCTCCTACCTCAGAGACAAGAGAACTGGGTTTTAAAAAGCATTGATAGTACTTTCAGTTTATAGAACCATTTTCCTCCACTCAAAAATCCAAAGAGCAAAACTGCCAACACAAAATCTCCTTGAACGTGCTAAGAGGAGGGGAGAGCTTTGCAACTGTCAAACAAGCCGCACAGCACAGATCCCACCTCACGTCGTAACCTCCCTAATCTTTCCATTATGCATCATTTATAAAGCACCAACGGCATTATTACATGCAAAACAAACCTATTCCTTTTGTTTTTGAGTGAGCTTTGACGATGAATTCTTTAGTAGTGGTTTAAATGCTGCCTTCAAAGTTTGTGAATGTCACACAAGGTAGTTTGTCTGTCATCGGTAATTTCTCTTCCAGCCCAGCTTGGGCCAACGGGGAGCGAATGCTGTGGCAGAGTTGGCCAGACCCAGCGTAAGTCTCCCAACCTGCCATCTGCCCACAGCTAACATGGGTGGGAATAACTGGATTCTTTCACCTTTCCCTCTGGGCAGAGGTCAGGGCTGGATATCTCAAAGGACTTACCTTGCCGAGATGGGACTGTCTCCTCCTTGTCTTGGGTGATTACAAGGCAAACTGTGGGCCACTTGCTCTCGTGGTGGACTTCACTCCACTCACCCTCCCGTCCCATAATGCCTGCAGCTCAGAAGCACCCAGGAGATGCTCCACCTCCTCCCAGGAGACGCCATGAGAAGCAGGCTCTGTCGCAGTACTAGGGGAAGCAGCAGTCTGCGTTCTGGAGTCTGAGATGGCAGCTAACAGGAGCCTAAAGTTCTCAATCAGAACATTTTTCTAAAGTTCCCAGATTTGCTTCTGCTGAACCACGAACAAATAGCAGAGGGGCAGCAACACACACCCAAGAGTAAAGAGAATCAAAAACAATTCTAACAAATAAAATGTCTCTACAGACATCTCAGAGGCTGGGAAATGAAGTCCTTCCTTCTTCCAAACGCTTGAACTGGCCCCAGAAGCAGCAGGTGTTTGGCTGCTCGGTGGCAGATGAGCGTCTCCTGATTTGGATACACAGGAAGCTGCATGATAGAATGGGACGGGGCTGGAATTTGGAGCCAGAAGACACAGATTCAAGACCTAACTTGCTATGTCAGTAGTTGGCAAACACAGGCCAAGCCCGACCACCACCTGTTTTGGTAAACGAAGTCTTCACATGTATCATCTGTGCCTGCCATGAAAGTTGATCATAGAAACTGGGCCATTCAACTAAACTAACCACCCAGCTAAAGCAGACCTGAAAGGCCAGAGGGAAAAGAACTCAAGGCATAATCCACTGCTTAAAGACTGTCATTCTCTGCAATTCTGGCTGCTGAAACTGCCTCCTGTAACCTGAAACGAGCTCTATCTAATCGCTGCTGAAACTGCCTGCTGCAACTCTAAGACTACCCCCTACTGTCATTCACCAGCCAAAGCTTGCCAGCTCCCCCAAACTTTGCTGGTTCTAATGAACTTTCTTGTAAAACAGTAGGTAACATTTCTCCTTATAAAACCGCCAACCTTCTCTTTGTTCTTCAGACATACTGAAGAACAATTGGCCTGGTGTGTATATGCCCTGAATGGCAATTCTTGCTTCATAAATAAAATGTTTTGAACTTAGACATTTCTCTCTGTGTTTTATTTGATTTCAACACCGCTTTCACACTGTAACAGCAGAGTTAAGTAGTTGCAACAGAGACCATATGGTCCACAAAGCTGAAAGCATTCACCATCGGGCCCTTCACACAAAACATTTCCTGACCCTGCACTGTGTGTTCTTTCTTATAAATTACTTCATATCTTTGCATATCAGTGTCTATGTTCCTTAAAATGAGAATTGCATGACCATCAGTCCTTCCTATCTCAAACAGTGTTAAAAATCAAACTCCTGATAACATCATACTAACATCATACTAAGAATGACAATTCTTTGGGCCTGTAATATCTACCAGGCAGGGTTCTAACAATGCTTTGCCAGGGTTATTTCATTTAATCTCTACAATAACTCTGTGTGGGAGACACTGTTATAAACCCATTTGAAGGACAAGGATATTGAGACTCAGAAGTGAAGGGTGATGGCCAAGATGGAACCTCTAGTGGATGGTGGAGCTGGGCTCGAGCCAAACTCCAAACCCATTCATGTCCCCTCTAATCCAGCTCTGTGAACATGGGGGTGCTGCTCAGTACAAAAGAGAGAGGACCGACCTCCTGTCCTCTGGCCTGCCTCCATGCTTTCCTTCCAGCCTCACCCTTCTGTTCTTCCCTTCCATTCCCTTCCCCCCTTAAACTGCCAAGAAAGTCACAACCTTTCATTTAAGAAACATATATGTGAAGGCACCTGTAGCACAGTAGTTACGGCACTGACCATACAGACAGAGGGCAGTGGGTTTGAACCCGGCCTGGGCCTGCTAAACAACAATGACAACTGCAACAAAAAATAGTTGGGCATTGTGGCAGGTAGTCCCAGCTACTTGGAAGGCTGAGGCAAGAAAATCACTTAAGCCCAAGAGTTCGAGGTTTCTGTGAGCTGTGACACTACAGAACTCTAAAGAGGGTGACATATTAAGACTCTGTCTCAAAAAAA
>NW_003852584.1:1242630-1248967 GCF_000181295.1 Otolemur garnettii
GCACTCCCCATCACCTACACACCCTCACCCTCCCCGGCCACTCTCAGACCATAGCGTCTACCACAGGGCACTCCCCATCCCCTCACACCCTCACCCTCACTGGCCACTCTCAGACCACAGCGTCTACCACAGGGCACGCCCCATCCCCTCACACCCTCACCCTCACTGGCCACTCTCAGACCACATGCTTGCCATGGATCCTCTGCTACACAGACTTGGCACAACCTGTCCCCGCCATTGGAGCTTCTCAACCCCCAGGGGACAATGGACAATGTCTAGAGATACCCTGAGTTGTCACAGGGGAGGGAGGGGAGAGACACTGTTTATATGCCCTACAGTGCTCAGAACAGGTCTCCCACACACACACAGGATTACCCAGCCTCAGTGTCAATTACATGTGAATAAGAAACCTGCTCTACCACAGAGGGTCTGTCCACCTTTGTTGGTTAGTTTCCTCCAGCATGAATATTTAACAGTGAATAAATTCTAAATGTCTGTCATCCCCTCCTATTCACAAAGCACGTCCACACACATGCTGGCCAAATGCAAAGCAACCTCACCAAGGTTTCTCAGGTAGGAAGCAGCAGAGGCCTAACCTCAGGCTGGGGTCCCCAAGGCTGTGCCCGCCAACAAGATCCACAGGGCCTCCGGGATCATTTCTGGAAAGGAATCCCATGAGCAGCTCCCACCCAGAATAGGCGCATTCTGACCCGTTTCAGAGTCAGAGCCTCAATGGGCCTAAACACACATCACGTGGCCTCATTTGTGCTTTGAGCTGACAGGGCACTGCCCTGCTTCTGAAGAGCATGGACAGGCCCCCTCTCTAAATCTAAGACTCCACCCCAGCTTCCTGCCCAGTTAGCACCCCTGAGACCTCATAATGCTTTCACTTTTCAAAATAACAGCTTCAAGATAAAATTCACATACCAAAGTATATTTTAAGTATATAACTTACTGGGTTTAGTATATTCAGAGTTGTGCAGCCATTGCTACAATCAATTTTAGAATATTTTCATGATCTCAGAAAGAAGCCCTGTACCCCTAAGCAGTGAGCCCGATCACCTCCAAAGCCACGTTCAGTCACGCCGCTGCTGCTCAGGAGGGATCACTTTCTAGTGACCGTTCTCAACCACGGCAGTTTTTTAGGTCAGGAGGCAAACACCACCCTCCCTACCGAGCCCCACAGGCACCAGCGTTCACCCTTCCTCAGGATGATCTGGGGCAAGAAGAGACCAATATTCAAGTAAGTAACTCCTTCACGTTTCCTAGCAGAGTTCTGCAGAGGGCAATCTACCAAAACATATTGATTTGAATTTATTTAACAATGCAATAATGACTCGATATATTAAGTGTTAAGAACTCTAGCAGCAAAGGTGACCCAGCAATGTGGGCGCATGGCCCCCTGTGATGAGACATGAAAAGCAGCCCTGAGAGGCCACCCTCCAGGAGATCTGGGAACGCAAGGGGAGCAGAGCTTCAGAGGGCACCTGTGCCACTGCCTGTCCACAGTGCTGGGGCTTCACTGCAGGGTGGCATGGGCACCTCTCAGCCTGCCCAGTCCTGGGAAGACAATGCCAACTGGGGCAGGCATATAAGGAAGCAGGGACTTCAGACCAAGGGACCAGGAAGAAGAGGAACAACGCAGAGTCTAGAATGAAATGAAGCTGGTTTCCGTGCTCAGTATGACCTTTACCTTGCTAATTTTTCTATTTTTAGTAGAGACGGAGTCGCACTCTTGCTCAAGCTGATCTCCACCCATGAGCTCAGGCAACCCACCTGCCTCGGCCTCCCAGACTGCTGGGATTACAGGTGTGAGCCACTGCGACCTGCGGACACTTAAACTTCCTGAGCCTAAATGAAAGGAGAGCTGCCCTGTCCCTGAGAGCCTGTTGCTTACTTCTGGGCTTTGCGTAGTCTCTCGCTCCCCTCACTCACCTTCCGCTGCTCAGGTGTCACTTCCACAGAGGATCTTCCGGATCCTCACCCCTCACTGTGTCACACGAGCACTCACTGCTGTTTTCTGCTTCTTCAGCAGCCCACACTGTTCCTTCAGAGCAATTCTGTTTGTACTAAAGTGAGTACATCATTACTGTCTGCCTCCTCCCAGAGCGCACAGCATTGCTTCCTCCCAGTGCCTGGCACCCTGGAGGACTCAGCAATTGCATTTTTCCTTGAGAAGAAGCACTGTATGCTGGCTGAGAGCTGGGGCTCCAGAGCAGGGGGTCAGGGAGCTCTTTTGGTAAGAGGGCCAGATGGTAAACATTTTAGGCTCTGAGCTGTGCAATCTCTGTAGCAACTACCCAACTCTGCTGTAATGGGGAGGCCCAGTGACAATTCCTACACAAACGAGTATAGCTGTGTTATGATGACACTTTATCTGCAAAACAAATGGTGGCCTTGCAGGTCATAGATTGCCAACCCCTGACCTAGAATCACACCTTGGATTTGAATCCTGGCTCATTAGTAACCTGAGGAAGTGACTTAACTTCTTAGCTTCTTTATGCCACAGTCCCCTCATCTGTAAAAAGATGGTGATACTCAGATCTACCCCCTGGGGCTTCAGGGGGGTTAGACAAACACCTGAAACACAGTAAGCGCTTAATAAGCATGAACTGCCAAAATGACAAAAGCCTTTGCTGCAGTGGTTCTCAACCTTCCTAATGCCGCGACCCTTTAATCCAGCTCCTATGTTGTGGTGACCCCCAACCATAAAATTGTTTTCATTGCTACTTCATAACTGTAATTTTGCTACTATTACGAATCGTAATGTAAATATCTGATATGCAGGATGTATTTTCTTTGTTATAAAGGGGTTGTGACCCACTACTGTACTTGATGGTGATGATGATGAGCTACAGTCACCAATGGCCACACCTCCCTCCCAGGCTGCGGTGACTGTGTGACGTGAGCTCACTGACGATAATGATGGAGCTGACCTGACAAGAAGAAAGGTGAGCCCCGGGAAGAACGATCACTGGAGAGCTCTCGAGAACTCTTCCTGGGCCCACAGAGGCTCCACGACACCTGACAACTGGACAGTATGGATGTCAGACGGGTGCCCCCACCCCATAGCCACCTCTCTATAACCTCACGAACCTCTGCACCAGAGGTCAGACAAGGACCATCAGGGACAGTAGCTCTGGGCTGGACAACCAGCCACTGGAATTGATCTCTCACAAAACAGGGAGACAAGGAAAAACTACATGGCCTGTCAACTTCCAGATGGAAACAAACAGGTGTGAGCCACGGTACCCAGTCAAAGCTTGCCTCACAGCAGCCACCTTGTGTCCCATAAGCCCTGCCCCAGTGACTTCCCTGCCCCACCCCTGACCGTCCCTGCACACACTGCTAGGCCTCTCCTGGTGCCCTCCACAGCCACCAAAGCCAGACCCTGCCCCACGAGGGATCCTTTGAGCCATGACCTCCCAATTCAGTTTGGAAAAAACTCAGAGTGGGGAGACCTTAGCAGCCATCCCCAATGAAGACTCCCCAAGTGAGGGTCCTATGCAGTATTGCTCTTGACTGCAAAAATAACCCAGTAGTGGAAGCGTCTGAACCTCTGTACTGGCCATGGCCTGCCCTGGATCATCCCTCAGCTCACACCAGTGTACACACTGAAGGCCCCAAGGTGTACTGGGATTATGAATGGGGACTATGGGTGCATCCATGTTTGTGGGGAGATGTGGGGGATAAAAGAGAGACAGACCAGCGCCCCAATGGGCAGAGGATGCATCCAGCTAGGACACGGTGTCCCAGCCACACAGACTTTGTTCTGGCGCAGGATAGGGGTTTTCATAGTAATATTTTCATTTCTTTTAAAATCATAAGGAAAAAGTGAACGTAACATAATGACAACTCTAGCTTCTTCGTGCCAAAGTGGCCATAAATGTTTAATCTTAAAATTTTTTTTAATTATTTAAGACCTTTATTAGCAGGTTCTTGCAATTTGTAATAACCTTGCTAGCTGCATGCAGGCTAAGAGGCCAGTATTCCTGGCTTAGCAAGTGAAGCTAATACTTCATCACAGGCTTCCCCACAAAGTCAAAAATGCCTTTGTATACAAAAAATACATGCATTGAGCTAACGAGCCACATGGGGATTATAACAGGATGTCCCTGGTTTACCACCAGCTTTAGCCATTGGCTGATCCCACACAAGGAGGGGTCCATGCACGACCCCACGGCAAGGATGGAAGCATTTTCAATTTTGGAGTAGGGCTTGAGTTTTGTTTTGCAAAATAAACACATAATAGCACAAACAAACCAATAATTAGTTGCAGTTATCAAATCCATAGCATTAAGTTGAACACAAGATTTTCCAGAGTCACTTAATAGAAGTATATCATGTCAAGGTAAAGTAGGAGGGAGGAGCAAGATGGCAGCCAAGTAAAGCTTCCTTGCAACGGGGCATGGTGAGACTAGGGAGAGAAGACTCCAGGCATCTCTGGCTGGTGGGACCTGCCCAGAAACATCCCTTTGGGGACACAGGGAGTCAGCGAGAGACTCCTGGACCCCATGAGGAGGACAAAAGCAGTGGAGAACTGGCAAGTGGTTGCAGGTATTCATTAGATCTAATCCCTCCAGCAGCTGACTCATCAAAACCCTAGTCCAGAGGCACAGTAACTTAAAGAACAAGAAGAAGTGAAAGGAAAATTAGGGCAAGGAAACAGGTAAAAGAAAACACTCATGAGGAAGAATCAGCAGAAAAATCCTGGCAACATGAAAAACCAGTCCAGAGCAACCCCCGCCCAACGGACCGTGAGGTAGCTACTGCAGAGGATTCCACCTATAAAGAAATGTTAGGAATGACAGAAAAGGAATTTAGGATACAGATGATGAAAACAATGAAGGAAACTGCTAATAAAGTGGAAAATAACCAAAAATAGAATCAAATAAGAGATGAACAATATGAAGAAAATAGAAAGGATATCGCAGAGCTGAAGGAACTGAAGCAGTCAATTAGGGAACTTGAACATGCAAGATGCAAGATCTGATGTATCAACAACAGATTAGACCACGCAGAAGAAAGACTCTCAGAGGTAGAAGACAAAGTTCTTGAGATAACTCAGATAGCTAAAGAGGCAGAAAAGAAGACAGAGAAAGCAGAATGTTCATTGACAGAATTATGGGACTCTATGAAGCATTTAAACATACGAGTTACAGGTACCCCAGAAGGGGAAGAAGAATGCCCCAGGGGAATGGAAGCCATACTTGAGAATATTATGAATGAAAATTTCCCAATATCACCAAAGATTCTGGCACACTCCTTTTATAGGGATATCGGACCCCAGGTGGCCTCAACTCTAACCGAGCTTCTCCAAGACACATTGTGATGAACCTGTCCAAAGTCAAGACAAAAGAAAAGATGCCAGGAGTAAGTGCCAGTTGACCTACAGGGGCAAATCCATCAGGGTGACTGCAGACTTCTCTAATGAAACCTTTCAAGCAAGAAGACAATGGTCATCTACCTTTAATCTACTTAAACAGAACAATTTCCAGCCCAGAATTCTATATCCTACTAAGCTAAGCTTTAAAATTGATAGAGAAATCAAATCATTTCCTCATGTGCAAACACTGACAAAATTCATCACAACTAGACCAGCTCTACAGGAAATACTTCAACCTGTTCTACACACTGACCACCACAATGGATCAACAGTAAAGTAAGAATTCAGAAATTAAAGGACAGAACCTAACTTCCACAATGATGGCAAAAGATAAAACTAAGCAATGGACTCTCACAAAATAAGATGTATAGAACACTACCACACTTATCAATTATCTCAATAAACATTAATGGCTTGAATTCCCCACTGAAGAGGCATAGATTAGCTGATTGGATTAAAAAACACAAGCCATCCTTCTGCTGTCTGCAGGAAACATAGCTAGCTTCAAAAGACAAATTAAAACTCCGAGTTAAGGGTCTTGGAAGACAATTTTTCAGGCAAACAGAATTCAGAAGAAAAGAGGGGTTGCAATCTTATATTTAGATACATGTGGATTTAAAGCAACTAAAGTCAAAAAAGACAAAGATGGTCTCTTTATATTGCTCAAGGGAAAAACACAACAAGGAGACGTTTCAATTCTAAATATTTATGCACCCAACTTAAATGCTCCCAGATTCTTGAAACACACCTAACTCAGTCTGGGCAATGTGATATCCTATAACACCACAATAACAGGAGACTTTAACACTCTTCTCACAGAGATGGACAGATCCTCTAAACAGAAATTAAACAAAGATATAAGAGACTTAAATGAGACCCTGGAACAACTGTGCTTGATAGACACATAGAGAACACTCTATCCCAAAGATAAAGAATGTACATTCTTCTCAT
>NW_003852584.1:1249902-1253581 GCF_000181295.1 Otolemur garnettii
AACTCAACTAAAAAGGAGAATTTCAGACCAATTTCACTAATGAATATACATGTAAAAATTCTCAATAAAATCCTAGCCAAAAGATTACAGTTTATCATCAAAAAAATCATACATCATGATCAAGTAGGCTTCATCCCAGAAATACAAGGCTGGTTTAATAAATGCAAGTCTGTAAACATTATTCACTATGTCAACAGAAACAAAAACAAAGACCATATGATCCTCTCAATAGATGCAGAAAAAGCACTCCATAAAATCCAGCATCCTTTTCTAATTAGAACACTGAAGAGCATAGGCATGGAAGCTATCTCTGACAAGCCCACAGCTAATATTTTACTGAATGGAGTAAAACTGAAAGCTTTTCCTCTTAGAACTGGAACCAGACAAGGTTGTCCTCTGTCACCATTACTATTCAACATAGTGCTGGAAGTTCTAGCCAACATAATTAGGCAAGACGAGGAAATAAAGGGCATCCAAATGGGAGCAGAGGAGGTCAAACTCTCCCTCTTTGCTGAAAATATGATCTTATACTTAGAGAACCCCAAAGACTCAACCACAAGACTCCTGGAAATCATCAAAAAATAACAGTAATGTCTCAGGATATAAAATCAATGTCCACAAGTCAGTAGCCTTTGTATACACCAATAACAGCCAAGATGGGAGGTTAATTAAGGACACAACTCCCTTCACCATAGCCCCAAAGAAAATGAAATACTTAGGAATATATAGAGGCAAAGGACCTCTATAAAGAAAATTATGAAACCCTAAGAAAGGAAATAGCAGGGGATATTAACAAATGGAAGAACATACCATGCTCATGGCTGGGAATAATCAACATTGTTAAAATGTGTGTACTTCCGATTATACGCAACGTACCAATTCAATGCCATCCCTATTAAAATACCAACATCGTACTTCCAAGACTTGGAAAAAAATGATTCTGCATTTTGTATGGAAAGAGAAAAAAATCCTGTATAGTTAAGGCAGTTCTTAGTAATAAAAACAAAGCTGAGGGCATCACCATACCAGATTTTAGGCTGTACTACAAAGCCACTGTGGTCAAGACAGCATGGTACTGGCACAAAAATGGAGACATAGACCTTTGGAATTGAATAGAAAACCAGGAAATGAAACTAACATCTTACAACCACCTAATCTTTGATAAACCAAACAAGAACATATCTTGGAGGAAAGAATCCCTATTCCATAAATGGTGCTGGGAGAACTGGATATCCACATGTAAAAGACTGAATCTAGACCCACACTTTTCTCCTCTCACAAAAATTGACGCAAGATGGATAAAGGACTTAAATTTAAGGCATAAAACAATAAAAATCCTCAAAGAAAGCATAGGAAAAACACTGGAAGACATCAGCCTAGGGAAAGACTTCATGAAGAAGATTGCCATGGCAATTGCAACAACAAAAATAAACAAATGGGACAGCTAAAGAGACAACCAAAGCAAATAGACAACCTACACAATGGGAAAAGATATTTGCATATTTTGAATCAGACAAAAGCTTGACAAATAGAATCTATAGAGAACTCAAATTAATCCACACGAAAAAAGCCAACAATCTCAAATATCAATGGGCAAGAGACATGAATAGAACTTTCTCTCAAGAAGATAGATGAGTGGCTAACAAACATATGAAAAAATGCTCATCATCCCTACTTATTAGAGAAATGCAAATTAAAACCACCCTGAGATACCATCTAACCCCAGCGAGAATGTCCCACATCACAAAATCTCAAAACTGTAGATGTTGGTGTGAATGTGGAGAGAAGGGAACACTTTACACTGCTGGTGGGACTTCAAACTAATACAACCTTTTTAGAAGGAAGTATGGAGAACCCTCACAGAACTCAAGCTAGACCTCCCATCTGATCCTGCAATCCCATTACTGGGCATCTACCCAGAAGTAAAAAAAAATCCTTTTATCATAAGGACACTTGCACTAGACTGTTTATTGCAGCTCAATTTACAATTGCCAAAATGTGGAAACAGCCTAAATGCCCACCAACCCAGGAACAGATTAACAAGCTGTGGTATATATATACCATGGAATACCAATCAGCCATTAAAAAACAAAAAAATGGAGACTTTACAGCCTTTGTATTAACCTGGATGGAAGTGGAACACATTATTCTTAGTAAAGCATCACAAGAATAGAGAAGCATGAATCCCAAGTACTCGATTTTGATATGAGGACAATTAATGACAATGACATGGTGGGGGTAGGAGAAGGGGAGAGCAGAGAGAGAGAAGGGGGAGGGGTGCAGTAAAGGAAGTCCAGCGAGAGGGAAGGAGGGAGGGGGGTGTGGTCTCGGTGTGTGACACACCTTTTGGGAGCAAGACACAATGTAAGAGGGACTTTACCAAACAAATGCAATCAGTGTAACCTGGTTTCTTTTACCCTCAATGAATCCCCAGCAATCAAAAAAGAAGAAGTATACCAGGTCTTCCTCGTTTTAAGTACATCCATATACACCAAATTACTGCCTGAAACTTCTGATGGCAATTATCAAATAATGACAGGGCCTCCAAGGAAGGAGGGCACTCAGGATTTTCAGATTTTCCAGAAATTGTGTCTGCTATAAAATGGGTCCCGTAACAGACAGTAGGCACCTAGGAAGTAGGTAGGGAAAGGCTTGGACAATGAAATGACTAATGACATAGTCAATGCCAATGAGGCAGAGCATCAGATTTTGAAACAAATGAGGACATAGTCAACTCCAACCAAACAGACGGTCAGATTTCCTCTGCACCACACTCAAACCCTGCCTGCACCCTATGAGATTTGGGTGTCTTTGCCCTGAGCTTCCCCCCTACCAGCTGCTCTGCGTGAGGGGCTGTTCCCTCACTATCTTCACCTGGCTGGCCCTCCAGTCTCAAAGCTCAGCCTTGCCTACACCCACCCCTCAGGTAGGTTTCTCCCTCAGTGCCTCCAGAACACCCTCTACCTGATCCCCTCCTAGCACTGGTCACGCTGCAGCCCCCAGAGCTCTCTTATGTGTCTCTGTCACCTGCCTGACTGCTCTTCAAACAGCCCTGCCTGTTTATCTCTGCATCCCAAGTACTTTGCTGAGTTCCTGGCACACAGTAGATGCTAAATAATTGTTTCAATGAATTAATATATCTACTTGGATGAAACTTCCAAAACCACATTTTTAAAACAAGACTCATGGCTCTAAAAATTCTGCTAAATTATTATTTCCATTAATAATAACAATAGCTAATATCACCTAGATGTCTGCCGCATGTTAAACACCATGGTACACACTTTATGCAAGTCTTCTGACACCCTATAAGGCAGCGTGTCAGGCAGGGAGGAAACGGCCTGGAGAGGTGAGGTGTGGGCCTGAGGTTGCACGGCTGGTGTTGGCACAGCTAGTTCTCTCTGGCACACATCAGTTGCTCATGAGCCATGTCCAACCTTTTCACCATGTCCTTTGGCACCCGTGCTAACAGTACTTCTCTTTGAACTGGCCCTTTTTTAGATCACCTTGTCTTAAGTAATAAAATCTTAAAAGGCACACATTTGATGCATTATATTTCCTAAAACTTAGTCAATAAATAAAATTAAAAAATAAAACTCAAAAAGAAACTATGGAAATAAAAAATATTCATCTGTAGCAAGAGAAACAACCTGTTTCCCAAACATGGGAACTCCATCCA
>NW_003852584.1:1254040-1260475 GCF_000181295.1 Otolemur garnettii
GTCTCTAGAAAGGAGGCCCACACGCAGAGAGACACAGGGAGACCCTGGACCAAGCCGTGCCTGAAGAAAAGACCTCCTGGGCTCACGTGAGCCCCTCTCCTCTTCAGACAAGTCACCCTGCATGTTCAGATGCTTACCCCTCAAAGCCCTAGATGATACACAGCCATTCCTGAAGGGAATCAAAGTTTATATTTAATATCTGAATGATAAAAATAGACCTATAAAATGAGACATAAAAATGGTTTAGCTGAGTATGCACATTCAGAGACTAAAGGATTGACTGTTTTGCCAAAATACATCACTCTCTATCTTTATTTAAGCATAAGTGAGTTGACCTAAGACAAAAAGTGACAAGCAAGTTATGTCTAAATTGCTGAACAACTAACAAGCCACATATGTGTCACTCAGTAACTAGAAAGTGCACTGCAATAAGGACAAAGGTGTTTGCAGATGGGGCGTCAGTCGCACCTCTGCACTTCAGGGTGGTCACCCAGGAAGGCAAGAGCCGTGGCAACGCCAAAGCGAAAGAACAGCCCTGCCCTGCTCAGACCCACCTCCATGGGACACCCCACATTTCCCACTGACATTTATGTGTTCACTGGTTCTACTGAGCAATAAAAATTATAAAGAAGAGAAAGGAGGAGGATGAAGGCTGGTGAAAACACTGGATTTATATAATTTTTGAGAGACTGTCTCACGATTTTCTTAAAAATGAATGGGGAAAAAGAAGATTTAAGATGGGGAATCAGAGTTTAAACTTTCAATATAATAATATGCCCCTTATATGCTCACAATAGTTAACATTTCCTGATAGTAATTGTTGATAGCATTATCTCAGGGGTTTTTTTTTTGAGATGAAGTCTTAAAACTCTGTCACCCTGGGTAGAGTCCCATGGTGTCACAGCAACCTCCAACTCTTTGAGTTCAAGCAATCCTCTTGCCTCAGCCTCCCAAGTAGCCGGGACTACAGGTACCCAGCATAATGTCTGGATACTTTTTTAGAGACAGGGTCTTGTTCTTGTTCAAGCTGGTCTAGAATTCCCTGAGCTTAGACAATCTACCTGCCTCAGCCTCCCAAAGAGCTAGGATTATAGGCGTGAGCCACCGTGCCCAGCCTAACATTATCTTTAAAAATGAAAAATAGCAAAGTGGAAAAAAAGAAGTTTATGTGTCTCCCATAGTTCCAACAAGTCTTCTTTATCTGTTCCTCAAAAGGCTGAACATAACAAATTCCTGATTCACTCAGGTGATGGCAAAGCAAATTCAAGAACAGCCGTGGGAGAAGTGAGTCAAAAGCATGAATAAACACTCCATATGAACTTCACTGCCCAAAATAAGAAAATCTCATGATTAAAGACAAGCCAAGTGCTCAGACTGCTCACATGGCTTTCGAATGCCAGCCTGTTTCAAAGAGAGATGCTTAAAAAAAAAAACAACCAAAAAGGAGCACACTTATAAACATTGCTGAATCTTGTGGAGTTGTAACGCTAGGCCAGAAGCAAAAACGTAGTGGCTTAAACTTCTAAAAACCTCAAACCTACAACATCAAGGTTTCCTAGGTACATCTTACATATCACTGTTAGATAACAACTCATTATTACATAGGTCTTCTTACTAATCTTTGGCAACTGGAGGTTATTTTCCAGACTCCTAGAGGCTTCCATAGCCTAATCCCGTACCTGATTCCCCTCACACATTCTGTTCTGGTCACCCTGGCCTTTGTTTACATTTCTCACACATACATCCCACTCTCACCCCCAGAGGAGACCCCACCACCAACCAAGACCCATTCTTGGGCAAGAAGTTTCAAAATAGGGTCCGTACTGCTATCAGCTCCCCCACCATCCTCCACACCGCTCTCAATGGCAATGATCTCTAACCATGCAAATACATCAATTTCGCATCCTTGGTGGCACCCCACTGCCTGCAGGAGGACAGCCAGACCCCACCAAGCAGGCGCACAGCACTCCACGGTGTGGCCCTCACACACTGTGTCATTTACTCTTCTCGCCAAGCCTCCTCACTGCCACCTTACCTTATCCACCAGCCAATCCTGGTCAGCCTTCCAGCGGCAGCTCGAGGGTTCCTCCCTGGGCAGGCCAGTCCCCATCCCCCATGAGCCCACTCCCATCCACCACCAGAACAAATATGCTGTGTGACAAACACGGTCTGCCTGCCCACCAGGGCCAGGACTTTGCCTTATTTTTCCAAGGATGCCACTGCCCAGGACCCTGACCCTTGTCTTCAGGGAACATTCACTACACACCTTCTACGTGTCGGGCCCTGTTCAAAGCACTGCACTCAAAGTGAACAAGATGAAGAGGCCCAGCACTCATGGGCTTTCAGGCTAGTTCAGGGTCACTAACCTGGCCAAATCCAGCCCTTTGCAATTATTTTGCTGATGCTTTTTAAACAGCTTTATTGAGATGTAATTATCTAGCACAAATTTCTGTTCCATTTTTGTAAGTGAACTGTTAACGCAATGCGGATGAGCCCATTGATTCATGTGCTGTCTGAGGCTGCTTTCTTGCTTCAACAGCAGACTCCAGCAGCTGCAACAGAGATCCTAGGCCTGCAAAGCCAAAACTAACCTACCTCTGGCTCTTCACAGAAGACGTCTGCCAACCCCTGGGCAACTCAGGAGGATAAGGGAAGGCCCTTAGGCCTCAAGCCTGAAGGGTAAGGAAGCCAGTGGTGATCGGACCCAGGGTTACGTGGGCAGTGATGCCCTGCTGCCCACAGGAACACAGACACTGCCAACCTGAGACCTGGCAAGAAGGGCCAGAAGAACAAATGCCCTGACCTCAACCTCCTTCTGCAGGGCCTCCCATTGACCAACTAGGCCACAGTGAAGCAGAGGTCACAGGCAGCGGAGCCCACTGGAGGGAGGAGTCCATCAGGGTGTGCCTCCTGGGGCACAGAGCAGGTAGAAAGAAAGCCCAAGGGGAGAAGACAGCCCATGTGAGATCCCTCATCCATCTGAAGGTCAGGAAGGAGGTCAATGTGGCGTAAAGGCCTGTCAACAGGGACAACCTTAAAATTCTATCAGCTATCAGAAATTGGAGCTCATGGAGGGGGTAGTTTTATGTAAATGAAAGATGAAATGATCAATGTATCTATCAAAGTGTAATGGGTACACTCTTTGATCAGCTATAATCTGTGAGCATTCCTGAGAGGAATTGGGAAAGCACAAAGAGTGATTTGCATATCTCCAAATCACACATACGTTCTCTGCTCCTTGCACTGGTCAGACTCCAAAGCCGAAGCTTCTAGAGCCCAGGCACTGACATCACGATGCCCTGGAGAAGCAGTGAGCAGCACCAGCTTGTCCGCCGTGAAGTTACAGTTTTCAGGGCTCAAAAATGGCTGTCACTATTAGTATTTGATTTTGTTTTTGTACAAAATCCCCACATACTATTTTTCCCACTGTCTTCTGTTGTTTTTTGAGACAGAGTCTCACTATGTCACAGCTCACAGCAACCTCAAACTTTTAGGTTTAAGTGATTCTCTTGTCTCAGCCTCCCAAGTAGCTGGAACAACAGGCACCCTCCACAACGCCCGGCTAGTTTGTGTTACAGTTCTCAATGTTGTTTTAGCTGGCCCAGGCCAGGATCAAACCCGCCAGCCATGGTGTATGTAGCTGGTGCCCTGCCCACTGAGTTACAGACACTGCCTTCCCACCGTCTTTAAGATATAATTCACAATTCCCTCTTTCAAAGCATAAGGTCCAGTGGCTTTTAGAATACTTGCAAGATTGTACAACCACTATCACTAACTCTAGATCCCTTTCATCACCCAGAAAGACACCCCGCCCTATATCCATTAGTAGTCCCTCCCAACTGCCAGCACCCCACCCACAGCCATGATGACTGGTCTACTTCCTGTCTCTACGAATTTACTTATTCTGGATATAACACAGAACAGCACCAAGTTGTTTTTAAATGCTTTCTCAAGACTCTTATTCTGGCTGTGACAGTTCAAGCTAGCTGGCTGGTCAACAGAGCACAGAAGCCCCTCTGCTCTGTAACCAAGGAGGTGGACTCCAAGGGCTGAAAGATCCTGAATCCAAACTAAAATCAAGGCCCAGGCGCTAGGATCTTGATGTTAAAACTAACATTTATTCCTGCCACAGTCCCCACAGTAGCGAACACAGTAGGGAAGTGTCGTTGGGGGGGGTGGGGGCGTTTCCTGGGGCCAGCAGAACTGGCCACCAACACACCTACGGTGCTCTGTGTGGCTGTGCATAAGCTCCTCGTTCCCATTTGGCCTTGGGACCATTTGTTCCAGATATCTGACCCACCCACTCATTTGGGAAGGGACTTTCTTGGGTTCACAAAGATAGGAAAGGTAAAGAATGGACTTTCACTGAAGAATCACCGGTGACTGGAATGGCTGTACAGACACAGACACACTGGGCAGTAGGATTCTGGGGCTCTATCAGAGACTGCTGGTTGCTGGATGAACACTGCCGCCCATGGGCCTGGTGTGGACGAGGAACAGCATCTGCCCTTGTCATTCCTCCCTCGCAGGCTCATCAAGGGCAGTGAGCCCAGCACCCAGGGTATGAGTTCTCCCAGTTCCAGCAGGGGGATCATTACTCCTCCCCCAAGCAGATGTGGCCCATGGTAACCAGAGTCTCACCAACTCCTGTGGTGAAACTTCAGCAAAATCTTTAGGGACAAAAGCTTAATCCAAGACATCTGAAGCCAAAGCCTAGCAAACAATAGGGCGAGAGTTCTCCAAATCCTCGTGTATCTGCTTAATAATGGGATCTCTGATGACTGGGAATTAGTTCTTGCCTCTGTTCAGAGAGGCAGCCAAACACACAGTGCACTGAGCCATCATCCCCAAGAGAACAAACAGGGGCTGGGGAATGCAGCCAACTCCCTGTAATACTCCGCAGGCCATGCCTGGAGCTGGGGATTAGGCAGAGGGATTAACTTGGCTGGGTACAGTTACACACCTGTAGAGGTGCCAGACACTGCTGGCAGCCAAAAAAGCCCTTTGCTAGACTGGTGTCCTCAGCGGGGTACCTGGAACCTTCATTCAGACTAATTGCTAAGATAATCAACAAGATGTGCTTTCCACCAACACCTACACCATGTTTTCAGGAGTTTCCTCACAGAAGGACTGATCCAAAACCAACATGCAGATGTGCTGTAAATGTCACTCTTCATCCATTCCCCATGATTAGAGAAACAACTCAACCCCATGGGCAAAAAGGACTTATTCTCAGCTGGGATTAAGTAAACTGGACAAAGTAGACAGAAGTCACCATTTAATGGCCAAGCACTGAGCTGAGGGCTCCATTTCCTTGAACCCCCATATGCCCATTTTACATATGAGGAGACAAGCTCAAAGATGCCCAAGGTCACACAGCAGGAAACGAGGGAACTGGAGTCCATCAGGCCCACTGACGCTAGCGTGCACACTGCATCTTCTCTCTGTTGTGCCACCTGCCCTGTCCGCACACAGTTTGGACAAGGCACAAAGTCAACACTTGAGAAAAGGAACTGATTAATGTGAGCCCAGCCTACAAGGCCCTTGTGAACTCACTAAGGAAACAGGCCACAAGGATGTGAGGATGAATGTTAGACCGGACTCCGGGCGCCCACATCTGCTCTAACTCTGCACGTCCCCAGTCAGTGGGAGTTGGTTACTGTTCCTTGCATCTGACGCAATCAGATACTGCAAATTACAGGAATCTTAAGTCTGGGATACTAAGAAAACACAGAGGATGAAGAGCCAACAGGAATCGTGGGAGCTTCACAGAGGAGGTGACACTGCAGCTAGCTCTTGAAGAACTGACAGAAGTCTGCCCTCAGGCAGGCGTGGAAAAGCAGGCAGAGGCTCAGAGACTTCAGAGGACGGCCCTGCACAGGCCCTCACACTACAGAGAACAGAACACTACTAACGCCTCATAGCAAGGGTCAGAGATGGGTTAATCCCTCTGCCTAATCCCCAGCTCCAGGCATGGCCTGCAGAGTATTACAGGGAGTAATATTCACTTATTAGTTCACATGAATTTAACCAAGACTGGAAACCCTGAGTTTCTATTTTTTAATCCAAAAAAGACAGAAAGTAAAGTCTGCTTCACATGTTGCAAAGATCCTGTGCAATGGGGTCAACAGAAAGGCCATAATGGGCACACAGCAGACAATACCGTCACCGCCACGTCACATAGCAGCCTGAGGTGGAAGCATAATACCACAGAGAATAAGACCCCCAAAAAATAGTTGCTGTGAAACCTCCTGCCGGAGCAGCTACAGCAATAACCTGGAGAGACTTCCTGACCCACTCCTGTCTCACTTGACTTCACACAACTGTGGGAACAGCCCTGTGCACACCACCTAACTCCTCACTCCAGGCCACCGTGAAGTCTCTACCTTCCTGCCTCAAGGCAAAGGAGAGGACTAGCCTCCCAGGCTGTCTAGA
>NW_003852584.1:1262356-1265537 GCF_000181295.1 Otolemur garnettii
GGCCACCTCTCAGCACAGGGCTCCTCCCTGAAGCAGTGTCACCTAAATGGGGAGGGCATGTGAAGGCCATGACTCAAGACCACTTCATATATTCTTGCTGGTCATAGGCGAAGTTCTAGGTCTAAGATGCTCTCAGACACCCAGCTCAGTCCACACCTTTTATCTTCCACCTAAGCATACCAAGCTCCACGTGTCTATCCAGGAGCCAGCTGGCACAGCAAGGCCCTTAGGTACAGCCAGCCAGGTGTTTCTGTGGCTTTCCTAATGATGACATCATTGCCATGAGAACAGGGCCTGTACCACAGGTCCTTCAGAAACGCCAATGCCCCCCCCCACCCCACAGTTACTGTGTCCTTGGCTCACCTCCTCCCGCTCTCAGAAGATAAACATTCTGTAGCTCACAGTGTGAGCTGCAGCTCGCAGTGGCTTGCTAAATGGTGCATGTTCTTCTGAATTCACTGACTTAATACAGTATTTTTCTACCAACGTAATGCACAGAAATATGTCCAGGTACACACAGTCACATAGTCACACTGCTGCAACCTGCTGGCCAAATACGTCCTCTCCTGGGATGCAGACTCTTCTCTTCTGATCAGCACAGTGTCAACAAGCACCAGTCACCTGGGGCAGGGCAGAGGTCATCAGACTTAGCACCATTAGGAGCTGGACAAGTGAATAATCCAGAATGGGGCAGCCAGCAGAGGGAACTACAGGGGGAGGGCATCGTGGAGGAGAGTAAGAAAACAACACTCCTTCAGGCTGCTTTCATTCATTCCTCAAAGACTTGCTGTTGGGATCCCAAACTCATGCTAAAATCCTAACCCCAACAGCAAGGTGTGGCTTTGGGGAGATCATAAGGTCTATGAGGGCAGAGCCCTAATGAATGGGATGAGGGCCATGGTGAAAGAAACCCCAGGGCTCCCTCTGCCCTCCCACTGTGCTCCCCCTGCCCTCCCACTGTGCTCCCTCTCCGCTCTGTCTATGAACCAGGTAACAGGCCTGACAAGACACAAAATCTGCCCGCACCCTGAAAACGGACTTCCAGACCACAGGCCATGAGAAATAACTTCCTGTTGTTTACAGGCCGCCTGGTTTATGATGCTATATCTTGTTATACGGCCCAAATGAACTTTGGCACTTGCCAGTCACCTGCTATATGGCAGGACTAGATTCAGGCCTGAGGAAGGGAGATTGGGGGGGGGCAGCCAGGACCCCCTCTCACAGGGCTCCAGGCCTGGTAGAGCAGACGGGCCCTAATCAGAGACACAGACAGGTATGTACACATAATTACAAATGAGAATGAGTGGGAAGGGAAGAAAAGCTGCCAGAAGCTATGAAAAACTGGCCTGTCCCCACTTCAGGGATCTCAAGAGGGGAGAGAGCAGCCCGCCTGGCAGAGTCACTCAAGCCTGGAGGGTCAGTGTTCACCTCGCCAAGCACATAAATATGTTTTGTCTCCCTCTCTGGGCAACTACAGAAACACTGCTGCCAAGTCCTCTCCAAAACACACTTTATTCCAGTGCTTTTACAATACCTTTAAGGAATGAAAATAAGAAAAAGCAAGGAAGGAGGGAAGCAAAAAAAAGGGGGGGGGGGACAAAAGAAATGGGGAGAAGGAAGGAGGGAAGCCAGACTGCCAATTATTTATATCTTAAAATCCATAAAAATAAAAAAGGACTTTACACCTAATTGTTCTTAATACTCTGACAGAACATTCCCCAATAAAACACATCTCAACAGTTTAACCTTCAGAGAGAGAAGAAATCATCTCTATAATTGAAACTAGAAGAGAAGAGGAGGACTGTAACATGTCAGGCAAATTGCCTACTGTTTTTCTTCAATTTAAAGCTCAACAATTTGTCTTCCTGTCACACCACCTTGGTACAAAAAATTTCCTGAAAAAACTGCATTCAAAAGTTCACCATAAAGATTCAGGAGAAGACTCAGAGAAAGGCCAAACATGGGGGAGTCTGACGAGAGCTTCTGGATCATGTTGTAAGATGGCCTGACACAGGCCTGAAACTTCAGAGGAGGAGTGAGACAGAAGGTTCAGAACTATACTGTATTTTGGAAGATAAAATCTCCCTCTCTGCAGCTAAAATAAAGGATGAGGCCCCATCTTAACCATCATTATCTTTGACTAAAAACAGCCAGGACTGGAGCAAAAAGGAAAACAATTAAAAGCCATGGTATACACATAAGAACAGAGTCACGGAACCACAGCCACAGAGCACAGGCACCACCCTGACAGCCACAGATGGGGTGTCCGGGACCCCCAGTAGAGTCAGCGCCTGCCCAACCTGCCGCTGTGTGTGGGCCGTGGGCAAGCTGTTCCACCTGTCTCCCTCTGTGAACTGAGGAGACAATAGGATTCAGCTCACTGGCCACTGTGAGGACTAACCAAGCTGACCTATGTGGGACAGAACAATTCCTGGTATGTGGAGAACACCTAAAACACAACAAGAAATAGCTACTGAAATACATTCTGCCTGTTACTAATGGTTAGCATCTGATCAGGGACCTGGGCATAGAGGCTGCATTCATTCTCAGCCCAAAGGAAGCGGCTGCTGACATAGATCATTCCCTCTGTGCAGGACGTGTGGAGGAAGCCTCAGAAGCACCCTCCTCCTGCTTGTTTGGAGATGGTGGTTTGCCCTACTTGTCAGGTAAACCTGAGGTTTAGAGAAGGAAAGCGACACATTCAAGGTTAGGGAGCCCGACTCCAAAGCCCACGGCACCCCCACGATACCACACAGTCTCCTCGCCACATGCCAGGCAAAACCTTGAGATGACCACATGCCGGTGCCCCATCTTCCCAATCTAAAAACCAGTCACCTTGTCTGGATGTGAGAGGCGATGATTCACAGGGGCCTGGGCTCTGGTATCACACAGACTGAACACGCTATAATGTGGCTGTATTTTTTATGTGACTAATAACCACCACCTGCACACCTTCAACTGAAAGCATGAATTGCCCCTGCTAACAATGCAAGTATGGAACAGAATGAAGCAGAGGAGAGGTCAGAGGAGGACAAACAGAGGGAAGAGAAAAGAAAAGCAGAGGAAACAAAGAAAAAAGAAAGGGTAAGGAAAGAAACGAACAATGGAAAGAAAGAAGAAGGGAAAAGTGAGGGAAACTCTCTTTACTACAACTTCTCCTGCCAAAACAGGTGAGTGCTTG
>NW_003852584.1:1265630-1271744 GCF_000181295.1 Otolemur garnettii
GGCTTCCAGGCCACACTCACACTGCAAAGGAAACTGTGTTCTACAACCAGACGCCAGCCCAGCCACTGCGAGGTCTGTGTTCAGGGACTGGAACACAGCTGTGCCAAGCAGCCCTGGCCAGAGTTCTCACTGAACTGACATTCAGGCGTGGAAGGAGGCCTACATAAAATAAGAACATAAATAAATGTACAAGACTACAGAGTGGACGAGATTTAAAACCAGAATGAAAACAGAGAGTGTGACTGAGACAGAGGGAATACCTGGTTCAGACAATTATCAGGAGACATTATCAGGAGAACCAGCCATACAAAGATCTCGGGGGTACAAGTTCTAGGCAGAAGAAACACAGATGCTCACTGGGAAGCAGACAGGCACAAGTAAGATTATTCAGAGCACAGAGGTCATGGAATGAAGCGTGGATTCTTTCTGAGAGCAGTGGAGGGCTTTAAGCCTTATATAAGAATGGCCTGACCCTGGGCAGCTCAGTAGGTAGGGCGCTGGCCACATACACAAAGGCTGGCAGGTTTTAACCCAGCCTGGGCAAGCTAAACCAACAATGACAACTGCAACAACAACAAAAAAAGCTGGGCGTTGTGGTGGGTGCCTATAGTCCCAGCAACTTGGGAGGCTGAGGCAAGAGAATCGCTTAAGCCCAAGAGTTTGAGGTTGCTGTGAGCTATGATGCCAGAGTACTCAATCCCGGGGCAACTGAGTGAGACTGTCTCAAAAAGAAAAAAAGAATGACCTAACCTGATAGACACTTTAAAAAGTAAAATCAAAACTGACAAAATTTGAGACAGTCAAGGAACTTGGAACTCAGAAACTAGATGATACCAAGGGATTACTGCCAACTTTGCATAATAGTAGGGTTGTGTGTGGTTTTTTTTTAAGTCACTACTTTTGCATAACTGAATGTTTATAGGTGATACAATATCTAGGATTTGCTTTGTGTACTTGTTAAGCAAAAAACATATTAGAACAGGCTGGGAAAACGAGTGATAACAGGTTAATAACTGTGAAGGTTGAGTGAAGCTTAATATAACAAGCCTGTCATACTAGCCCATCTACTTTTTGCCCGGTGAATACATTACGAGATGGTGATGGTGTGTGATAGCTGCATCCCTTTGTAGTTACTGTGGTCACAGTGTCAGGAGCCCCCAAGCTCATGAGGAGGAGGTGGGTATTTGCATAATTCTATAATGAATAAAGTTTTATTTGACTCTATGGCCATTCTATCAGAGGGGGGCAGGTATCTTTGCTAATTAAGGTCCTCTGAAAGCCAAGGTCACGTTCTTCCCACCAATGAACTTGGGAAGAAAAGACAGGTCCAGGCTGTATCTGGCCTCATGCACTCCATCCACGTGTCTCTTGCCTGGATGAGCAATTTCCACTTCAGACAAAGAAGCGAAAACAAATTAGCCCCAATCTGCACTAATGAACCAAAATCACAGGCTGTGACCCTGCTCATGCCCCAGGGACAACCTCCTCCTCATGAGCTTGGGGGCTCCTAACACCGTGACCACAGCAATTACAAAGGGACGCAGCTCTTACACACCATCCTGCGATGTATTCACTGGGCAAAAATTAGTGCATTAGCTGCCATTCCTGGCCACGATAACCTGCTACAGGGCCCAGATTTTTAAAGTTGTGATGCTGATTCACTCTTAAAAAGACGTGCTACTTAACAGCTGCACTGGCTGGGAAAGGAAGCAGACGTTCTCAATAAACACACTAGTGGCTCAGCACCTGTAGCTCAGCAATTGGGGTGCTAGCCACGTACACTGGGGCTGGCGGGTTCAAACACAACTAGGGCCTGCTAGACAACAATGACAACTGCAACAACAACAATAACAAAAAAATGGCCAGACATTGTGGTGGGTACCTGTGGTCCCGGTTACTTGGGAGGTAGGGGCAGGAGAATCACTTAAGTCCAAGAGTTTGAGGTTGCTGTGAGCGGTGATGCCACAGCACTCTACCAAGGGTGACATAGTAAGCTCTGTCTCAAACACACACACACACACACACACACATTGGTGCTAGCTGGGACCTGGGTTGGATCTGGTCTTCTACTTCAAAGAGCTTTGGAAATAATTCATTTACATCTTGTTTATCTGTCCTTAAGGCTAGGTAACGACGTCAGGGAAGACAGACTCTAAACCGAGAACCAAACAACCAGAATCACACACATCATTGTTGATACTACACTGTCTCTTTGGAAGCATTCACCCTGCTCTAGATCTGACCATCATCATCACCTCTTACCTGGATGGCTCCAAGAGCCTCTAGCTCAACTTGCCTCCTCCAAGACTGGCCTTCATCCAACCACTTTTCCACAATGCACAGAAGGGTTAAGTGTCCACAGAACAGATCTGATCAATTACTTTCCTGCCTTCCCAGTCTTCACTTAGTCCCCCCATCCACACAATCAAGGCCAAACTAAGGACAGCGGGAATCTGTTTACAGGCTCCCTTCCCTAGTCATTCCCCAAACATCCCCTAGAATCCAGAACTCCATGTTACAGCCAGAGTGAGCTACCCAAAGCTTCCTCAACACATCATCATTCATGCTTCTCTCCCTTTGCACAAACTGTCTGCCAAGAATGCCCTTCTGCAAGCTTCTGGAAGGATGTCTTTGTCATCCTTGGGTCCTTAGCACCATACTTGGCTGGACACAAAGAGAAAGATCATGGGATGATATATAATGACTTCCATTTATTAACTTATCGTGTCTCATTTCTTCACCTCATTATCTCATTCAATCCTCATCTTCATCAATGCAGTAGGTTCTATTATTTTCCTCATTTGATAGATTTTTAAAACTGAGGCTCACTGAGTTACAGTAACTTGTCCAAGGTCACGATCAGGGGTCCTCAAAGTTTTTAAACAGGGGGCCAGTTCACGGTCCCTCAGACTGTTGGAGGGCCAGACTGTGGGCCCCGGGACGAGTAAGCTGCTAAGCAGGACAGGCAGCAGTGGCAAAAACACCCGGCAGGCCGGATAAATGTCCTCAGCGGGCCGCATGTGGCCTATGGCCTGTAGTTTGAGGATGCCTGGTCACTATGGTAGCAAATATTTAATGCAGGGATTTGAGCTAAGGTCCTTCTGACTCAAAAGACTTCTTGTTAATCACTATGAGGATGATCTGCTACAGTGATAAGACCACAGAACAGAACTTAAGCTACCTCATCACTCCATGTAACAAAACAGGTGAACTTTTCTATTAAGAGTTTACTACCTGCCAGGCACTGGGCACAGACCACTATTTGCTACCAAAACACCCATCCTCCAGTGTCCTCTACCAAAAAACAGAAATCACATTTCTCAGCATCCCTGGCAGAATAAGTTCAGGCCAATGAGAAGAGAAACTGTCTTGAGTGGTTGCAGGTAAGTGCCTTAACAGGAGTCACCACACACTTTCCCCTTCCTTTGCTTCATCCTTCCTGCTGTGAAGAGCACAGATGTAATGGCTGGGGCTCCAGCAGCCACCTTAGACATGTCTCCAAATCACCATGGAGACATCAGCCAAGCCCAGCAGTTCAACAACACAGGTAACCGGCAAATACTCACCTGTCCACTCACTCATTCCACAAACTTCTACTGAGCTCTCTTACGTCCAGGCCCCTTGGGTAGATCCACCAGTGAACTAATGAGAAAGATCTCAGCCCTTGGGAGGTTTACAACATAAGACACAAAGACAGTACTAAATAGAGAAGGTAAGAAGTAACATTAGAAATTGAGAAATGCTGTGGGAAAGAAAGAAAAAGTCAAACAAAATAGAGGGAACTAAGAATGCAAAGGGGCAGAGACTGCTCAGGGGCAAATAAGTAAACAATGGGGGAGAAAAAAGAAGACCCTACTAAGGGGCCGTTGACGTTGCTGCCAAACAATCCTGGGAAAGGAAAGAGCCTCCTGAGATTCAGCAGAGACGCAGAGACCACGTGGGGACTCAGTTCAGGCCCAGCAGCTCCAACTGCACATCGCCAGAAATGAGAGACAGTCACAGTCACAGGCAAACCCGTCCTGCACAACGCTGTCATTTCTCAATGGCCTTTTTGAAATGGCTTACAAGGACTTTTTAAAGCTCTGCAGGGGGTGTTCCAGGACACCCCCCCCCAAAAAAAAAAACACACACATATGCACTTTTGAGCTTTAACCATGCACCTCAGCTCTCACTGAGGTTACACTGGGAGCTTCTAGGTAAGAATGCATGTGAAGACACGGCTCTTCTGCTTAAGATAAACATTTTTGTGATGGTTGTTTGGTGGCACAGGAGCTGAGTCGCAGCAGGTATGAGTCTCACACACCTCTTCATGTTACCTGTGTTTGGCACCCAGTGCGAACTTGGTGAACTTTTATTTGCTCAGTAAACAAATAAATTTTGTAAACTTCCAGAATCACCAGACCTGACAGTTGTCTCTCTTTAAATCGCAAAGCTGCTGCTGCCAAGAATATCTCCCCTCCGCTGAGCTTCCTGTTGCTCCCCTCCCAGGCTCCAAAATAACAAGAAGTTGCCTGGCAGTGATGTCACATTGTGACTGTCACTGCCTGCAGGGCGATGTACATGCTGGCTATATTTAAGACCCAGGCTTCATGTTCAGTGACATGGCAATTGCCACCTCGTGAACCATACCAGAAAGGCAAGATTTGAAAAATTATTTCTACGAATAACCAGCTTGCAAATTCTGCTTCTCCCAACACACAAGAAAAGCTAAGGGGTTAAACGAGGCCCAGGACAAGCCGACCAGAAGTCAGGCTTCTCACTCTGCTGGGCTTGTCCTGCGCCTGCTGTTTCGTTCCCAAAGAAGTGATTCTCAACCTTCCTAATGCCGCGGCCTTTTAATACAGTTCCTGAGGGTCACAACCCACAGGTTGAGAATCACGGCTCTAAAGTGACTCAAACCCCAGCATTTAGCAGCAGCCATCCCCACTGTGTTATTTTTCAACCCCTCTAGACTTCTCTACCTATTTCCCATTAGACAAGACAACAAATGAAGTGTTAATGAATAGTAAATGCATTTCCCTCCCCCGCGGATAATTACCATAACCTTCTAATGAGAGTTCTATCATATTTATTGGTTTCAGTAATTTTTTATCTCATCCTGCTTCTGTGCTTTGATGGGTGAAAGCAACATTTCAGACACAAGCCGCTCCCTCTTCCCTGAACAGCTGCCTATTTTCCACATCTTGATGAACCACCCAAGTCCATGTCTGGTGCAGATTTTTCAAGGAACATCTGGCATCGGGTACTAATGGCGGCTCTGATGCTCAGCCATTCAGTCTGGGCACACGCTTCAAAACGCAGATGTGCGTGCAAATATACCTTGTTTCATAGTCCCTAACAAATTTTAGTTCATCAACAAAACCTGAGTCTTTGATTGGATTCTAGAAGCTTTGCAGAAAACAAACACCCTCATGGTTTCCTTCCTCATACATGATTGCTTTGGGATATTACCAAGCTCCAGTCCCTCCCCCACTATGCTGCCACCTACCATTTTCAAATAAAAAATCTAGGAAACCTATACTGGCTATAAAATTCTGAGAGGATTATTAAAGAATTTATATGGCTCTCCACTATTCATAATGTTTGAGAAGGTGCTTCCATAATTTAAAGTTTTGACATTAATGCATTTGGCAACTGTAGTCTCCTACCTTTGGGAGAGTCCCATATCACTACTTCCAAAAGAAAAATCAGCTGGTAAGACATTCATGCCAACTTGTTCACATTCATGCCACTCAAGCAAGTTGCAAAACATCGGTCACCCATCCTTAGAAACCCCCAAAGCAAGCTGTTACAGTCCATTCCATGGTGCTGCAACAGACTGCCTGAGAATGGGTAATTGACAGTGAACTGAAACTTACTCAGAGTTCTGCAAGTTGGGAAGTCCAAGATCAAGGTGCCAGTACCTGGCAACAGCCTCCTCACGTGTCAGAAGGCTGCAGGACAAAAGGGCCAAACTGACCCTTTTATAACAGCATTAATCCAACTCAGGAGGGTGGGATCTTCCTGGCCCTCTCACTTCACAAAGGTCACCACCTCTTAATCCCCTTACAATGGTAATTAAGATCCAAGAGGAGGCTCGGCGCCTATAGCTCAACCGGCTAAGGCGCCAGCCAC
>NW_003852584.1:1273921-1275838 GCF_000181295.1 Otolemur garnettii
TGGGCACAAGCACTTACCTTCATCATGTTTTCTGGCAAAGTTGTACCTAGCCAGTATACTCTAAAATCTATTTTTTATTACAAATTACTTTCTTTTCTCTTTCATATTAGAAGTAAGGTGTTACACTGGTATTTTAAAATTACTTGTGTAGGTGGGTTATATCAGCCATGAATTTCATTTCTGGATAGCAAAGAAGGTATTACCAAATTTTTTTTTTTTTGAGACAGAGTCTCACTTTGTCACGCACAGCAGAGTGTTGTGGTGTCATAGCTCACAGCAACCTCAAACTCTTGGGGTCAAGCGATTCTCTTACGTCAGCCTCCCAAGCACCTGGGACTACAGGTGCCCGCCACAACACCTGGCTATTTTTAGAGATGTGGGTCTCACTCTGGCTCAGGCTGGTCTTAAACTCTTGAGTTCAGCCTATCCACCCATCTCGGCTTCCCAGAGTGCTAGGATACAGGTGTGAGCCACCATGCCCAGCTCCAAAATGTTTCTATTAAAAAGAGATACTGAGTCTCCTGAGACGAAGCCTAAAGAGCCCACAGTGGGTGAGCCGGGTGCTTGCTAATGAGGTCAAATTCTATCAGATACAAACATCTAACCAAGGAAAAACACAAAAGAGAACGTAGCTCAGAATGGCTACAGCCCAGGTTTCACTGACAACTGACAGGACAATTGGTGTAAGAACCCCAGCACAGCCGTGACACTCTGGGGAGCTAGAGAACCCTGCACAGGGCACACAAGCCCGCAGTGGGAGCAGCCCATGGTGGGGAAGACTGCAGGCTCTGCCTGGGGCTGTCCTCACCGTCTGAAAGGAGCAACACTGACCTTTCTCACTCCTGTCCCTGGTTCCTGCTCCATGGGGTTGCATGAGGGAAAGCGAGCACCTCCTGACTCCAGTCCTAAGCAGCAAGAATAACGCGGCCCATTGGAGAAATGAGAGTGAATCCCAGGATGTTCTCCACAGCTACCAGGAAGCAGGCTCCTCCCCCTTGGAGAGAAAGCTGATGGGACTTAGGTCAGGGGATGCTGGGGCCCCTCTTGTCACCAGGGCAGAAAAGCAGACCTTGAGAACAAAGCCAAGTGGAAGGGAAAGAAAGACATAGGTGGTTCTTAACACTCCCAAGACCTTTGGTCCAGCCAAGCAAAGAGCTAGCTCTTCCCCTACACTTTCCAGTTACATGAGCCAGTCAACTGTGCTTTCTCATAGGTAGTTTTGGGTAGGTTTCTGCCACTACTGCTAAGAGGTCTCCTGATCTACTCTAAATGATAAGATTTAAACAAGTTGGCTGAAAGGTTTCCAGAAAACCCTTAATCCTCCCCCCCCCAAAAAAATCCCTAGACTATACAGTCTTGGGACAAATCTCTACCATTAGCAAGTCTAAAGCTCAGTCTGACTACTGCATTGTCCCAAAAGAAGGTGCCGGAATGGCTGACACTCGTTAGTGACACTCTGACCAAGTGACATTGTCACTGGCCCCGCAATCCTTTCACTCCCTCATTTAACCAAATTATCAAGCAATGCCAGGCATTATGCTGCATGCAAGGAAGAGCGGTCACTGCCCTTGTGGCAGCGAGCAGTACACGGATGACATTACGGACTGCGACTGCCCACAGTAATACTATTCGGGGACACTGGTTCCCACGGATGGGCATCTCAGAGGGGCCTGACCTCACTCATGGTCAGGTAGGAGATGGTGGGCAAGGCATTCTATATCAGTGAGGGTTCTTAAAGTAGCCAGGAACAGAAACCCCAACTCCAACTGGCTTAAATGGCACAGGGGAGTTCCTGGCCCATATAATGAGGAGGTCGATCCAGCGTAAGACCCAGTGCTCTCCTCCCTACCCATTCCCAGCATGGACCCCGCCCTACAGCTGTGTCCCTTCACGGCACTAAAATGGCTAAAGCAGTTC
>NW_003852584.1:1276142-1280200 GCF_000181295.1 Otolemur garnettii
GAATGAAAGAAGTTCAGGCCACAGCTGAGAGCCCAACAGGGAGAAATACAGGGAGGGCTTTTAGGAAGACAATGCCAAGTCCACCACAGCAACTCCTTTTCCAGTGAAAGAAATCCTCTCTTCCTCCCAGACTCGCAATCCACAAACACGGGACATGTTCCCAAATCAGAAAAGTCAGATGTTAATTTTTTGAAAGACACAATAAAAACTGGATGTTATTTCTGATCTCTACTAAGCCTGAGAGCAAAGTTTTGTTTTGTTTCACATAATGGATATAAGATGTTCCTTCAGAGCAAATTTCTTTAAAATTACCCAACAGAACAGAACAACAGAGCTATGGAAAAATGACTAATTCTCTCCTTTCTTCAGTTTCATGTGGATGCTGCCATCTTGGCCTGGGGACTCTCTTAAGCAGTCTCCACTACTAAATGAGTGCTACCATAGGGACAGGAAACTCGGGCATGCCTGCCACCACTGCCCCTCCCCAGGTCCATGGCAGACATTGCTGACCAGTAACAGCACTCTTTCTGAGCCCAGGTGAGACACCACAGTCCTTCTCAACCAGATTCCCAGGCAGCCACTACCAGAGCTGGCAGCAGGGTGAAACCCACTGACTTCCACCTGCAGAGATGGCATCAGAAAGCCCAGGCCTTTAGTTCCAAAGGCCGCCCCTTACCCAGGGCAGGCCCAGAATTCAAGCCAATATCCCTGATGTCTAACCTCCTCAACTCCGACCATTTGTCTTGTGCAATACACAGATTCATTGCCTTTGGATGGACCCTGAGAAAATTTACTGTCCTTTTTTGCAAAGGGCATAGTTTTCATATTTCTCCAATAATTTTTTTAAACTAAAAAAGAGAAAAGACTGAGCCTCAGGATGGGACTGAAATTTAAAGCCTTCACAGAAAGCCATTAAAGGTCTCCCTGGAGGGCCAGACAGCACGATCAGAACAGAGCACCCAGGGCCCTTGGGCTACCACTCCCTACAGGCTGTGCAGGACAGGTCTCCATCTCACACAGGACACGAAAGAGCAGCTCTCATTGTTCAGAAGCCCAGTGGGGACAAATAAACAAAGAGACATATGCTGGGCAGGCAGGGCAGATAAAAATAACACCAGGAGGAGCTGAAGGGCAAACGGGGCAGTGGCCACAGGCTCCTAAGATGCTCACTGCAGGGGAGCTTGGACAAGGGAAGGACCTGGAGATTCCAGCCCACCTCTGTATCCCTAACCACCCACACCAGGGAGCCCGCCAAGGAGAAGAAATTAGGTAACATTCACTGACCACTTACACAGGGCCTGGAGCTGCCCTGAGTGCTTTAGGAGCATTAGCTCGTGTAATCTTCCCTGCAATCCTATGAGAAAATGTAACAGACACGGTTTTGTCAGCCCGCATGCCTTCGGGACTGGCAAGGCTGTCAATCACGGGGCTCTGCTCACTACTGGCTGAAAAAAAACCAACAAAGACTCTTTCCTAAAACGTTACATGTGAACATTAGGAGAAAGAGCCTCTTAGATTCTGTATGAGGCTTGGCACTACCCGGTGTCATTTTGGGGATACTGTAGAATGACACCAGCGCACAGAGGACACAAAACCCAAGAGGGGAGGAGGAAAGGTCGCTGGCATCACGAGGGCACTGGGTCTGGTGGTGCTTGAAGAAGGGACCTGTTCTTGGCTTCCCAGCTATAGCAAGAGAAAACTCCCCTGCTGACCCGAGCTACTTTGGTTTGACTTTCTGCCACCAAGAACATGTCAGCGTTAGTTGGGGAAACTGAGATTTGAGAAGTTACTAAGCAGAAGGGCCAGAGTCACCGAGTTGTGCTGCTGCCCTAGCTGAGCATGGGACACAGCCCTCCCGCCCCAGCAGTGCCCGCCCCAGCAGGTCAACATGGTGTCAACAGAACACATCCAGGTGGCATCCTGCTTGATGTCGCCTCACAGGAGGTAGGGAGAAGCCTGCTCCAGGCTACTACTCCACCCCCCTTCAAATCTTTAAACACAGAACCGGAGGCTCAGAAGGGCAATGGGAATGGCTCCAGACACACCACTAATAACAACAGTTTGTGTGATGCACTAGGACTGCCCAGCAGAGAGAAAAGTCCTGACGAAAGAGACAGAGCAAGGCTGGTCCAACAAGAGAGATGGGAAGAAAAGCCTTGAGTGGTGCTTTGAGAAACAATCCAGTGGGTTTCTCCTCAGGAACACTTTCTCAGCCCCCTGCAGAATCTCAGCCAACCACAAGTCCTTTATGGACCTGGAAGGTTGACTACTGAGAAGGCAAATCTACCAAGGGGCAGAGAAAAAACAGCTCACGCCAATCCCCTAATATCCAAACAAGGAAACCTGGTTAGTCAGAACCCTTATAATTACAACCAAGAGAAAACCAATCATGGACTGGCTCAGGTAACAAGAGCAACTTACCGGCTCATCAACTTTAGAAGTCCAAAGGAAAAACAGCTTTAGGAAAGCCTGGACCCAGCAGCTCAAACGGGGGTTATCAGGAACTGTGACTGCTCTCTCCCTCCATTTCTTTACTGAGTGGGCACCATATGGGGTAGGATCTTTTCACAAAGTGGCAAAGACAGCTGCCAACAACTCCTGGCTTACATTGCCCTCTCAAGCATGCTGCAACTTGCTTTTGCTGGACCAGCTTGGCCACGTGCCCTTCTTGACACAGTCATGGTGGCCAACAAGCTCACTGTCCAGGCCTGGATAGGCTGCTCTCCTCTGAAGCCTAAGAATCTCATCACAATTATCATAGTAAATTAAAAAGATAATGATAGTTTAACATTTACTGAGCATCTATGAGGAAGATTTATTGAGCTGATACATGGTCTCATTTTGCACACCATAACTCTATGAGAGTTTTCTCATCCTCATTTTGTAACTAAGGAAGCCAGAAGACAGAGGGGCTAAGTAACCTACCCAAGGTAGAGCATGATCTGACCCTTGCCGTCTAAACCCCTAGGCTAAACCACGCACGTCATGAAACCTGCCACCTGAACAGACAGGGACCTGGGAACAGGGTGGCCCCAAAGTGCACACACAGGCTTCCCCTACAGCCTGCGATGCTCCACGGCCCCACCCTGACTGTGCCCCAGCAGCTAAGGCACCCCCAAGCCCCAAGCTACACCTGCTCGAGCAGGCCAGTGTCTGCCATCCTGACAGCGGCTCCTTCTGTGGCCAGGAGCAAGAAGAAAGTTCTGACCATCAGCAGAGATGGACTCTGCCTGGAACATGTCAGCAATTGAATTTTTCAAAACTTTTGCTTTCTTCTATTTCTTCTTTTTAAAATATTCATCTGTTTTACAGATGTTTCTTATACCTATAAAAACTGGAAACTCTCAGACACCTTAAACCAGGGATCCTCAAACTTGTTAAACAGGGGGCCAATTCACTGTCCCTCAGACCGTTGGAGGGCTGGACTGCAGGCCCCAGGATGAGTGGGCTGCTAAGCAGGACAGGCAGCGGCAGCAAAAACACCTGATGGGCCTGATAAATATCTAGGCGGGCCACATGTAGGCCGTAGTTTGAGGACGCCTGCCTTAAACCAGTGGTTCTTAACCTTCCTAATGCCGCAACAGTCCAAAGGGGTTGCGACCCACAGGTTGAGGACCGCTGCCTTAAACCCTTACCTACCCATTGTTTAAATGGGGTGACTTTCAAAACTGCCCAGTTATGAAATTGTTTTTTTCTATCCCACATACTAGACGAAATTTTCCCAGCAATTATCATAAGCGAAAACACACGCACTGTGAAACACACTCAGAGCTGCTTGCTCGGGTCCAGTGCCTCACTGTGTTCCCTCCTCATCTGGCTTCTCCCGTGGATCAGCTCTTCCTTTCCATTTCATAGATAAGTAAACACTCTTGTGCATCTTACAAGGGCACAGGCGAAACTTACTAAATGTAGAATATAAATGTCTGAACACAATAACTAAGAAAATGCCATGAACGCTATGTTAACCAGTTTGGTGAAAATATTTCAAATTATACAGCACACTGTACCCCATGATAATGTACACAGCAATGATTTAATTAAAAAAAAAAAAAAAAAAA
>NW_003852584.1:1280851-1286482 GCF_000181295.1 Otolemur garnettii
TGACAGGGAATATAGTTCTTTCTTCATTGATACAGAACAAGTCTCTAAAGCCTTCAGTCTTTACTGTGAACACCAAATGCAATTATGTGCAGAACTCTAGCACAGCCAGGTGAAATGATGGTCTGGCTGAGAAAATACCAAATTAGGCACATATTACTCTATTTATAACAGTCATTTAACAGTCCCTGATGCTGTTGAGACGTCATTTTGAAATGGGAAGAAAAGGGAGAAGCTCAAAGAATGGAAATTAACTTTGGGATCATAGGGCCAACATTTGATCACACACACAAAACAATTACAGCAGTGCCGTTCCCAACCCCTAATGGCAGAAAGACGGCAAGAGCTGCGGCTGCAAATGGACTTAACACGGACTCCTCTGCACATCCACAAGGCGTGTTTCTCTCCCGGTCTTATTTAAAATATTTTAAAGAACAGCCAGTAAACTATTTATCTTACCTAAAATGAGCAACAACTGGAAATAACCCAAATGCTAAACTGACCATATTAAATTGATCGTTCCAAACCAGAATGGCCAATCTGATAGTATTATATGTTAACTCAATCAAATACCACAAACGGGTGGGTAAAAACAGTTAACATGAAGCCCATATGGAAACAATCAAAACTGTTTTTGTGGGAGTAAGTAGAGGACGGAAGGACACTAAACAATGGCAAGCAGAGATTCTGAGTACAAGCATATAAAAATACATTCTCACACAAGCAAGTGCCGTAGGAGAAGTCCCAACTCAAATGTTCTGATGTGAGTTGGGACTTCTTTTGATTCACTTAACAGTTTTCATTAATAAAATATAAACAATGTCACTGAAAAGGAAATAAAACAGCTTTGAATAAAAATAGGCTTAATCATACCGTTAATTAGAAAATAAAAAATACTCTGCCAGCACCATTTTTCACCTGTGATATTATCAGAGACCCTTTGGTCACGGTCTCTCTCGCATTCTTTTTTTTTTTTTTAATTAAAAAGTACAGGTGAAAGGTGTGCTCAGGCTTTAACCAAGCCCCCGAGTGCTTACCTCTCCACCCCTCCCGATCCCCTACCTTGCCAAGGCCTGGACCTTCATGCCGTGCCGCTCCTCCTGCTCTGCCAGCTTCTTTTTCAAGGTGTCGACCTCTTGCCGGAGTGCAGCCGAGTGCTCCATCTCACCATCAAGCAGGTTCCGCAGTGATCTGTGAAGAGGAGGCCCATCTGTTCAGGTGCCCTCCACCCAGAGTCTGCTGAGCCCAGAACATAGTTCCTAACCTAAGTCAAGCCCTGAGCCATTCATTTCTACAAGGTTCTAATAAATCATAATTTAAGCCTCTCTCATCTAAACTGGTATAGGAGATAACAAAATCTGGTCAAGAGCCTCAGACTAAGAACTTGGATGAGCCCTGGGGCAGTCAGCGGCAGCCAGGCTCCATGTCCCTGACCGCCTGAGAGTGGACCAGCCACTTGACAACTCCGTCAAGGACAGCAACAAGCTGAGCAAATCCCAGGAAAGTCTCTATAAGGACAAAAGTATAGGACACTCAAAAGTATAGGACATTAAACTGAGGCCACTTTGTCACAGCTGCTCTTTTTCCTTCCTAAGAAAAGGAAAGGATGCCAGGAGAGGCCAAAAGAATAATCAGAGGCATGAAAACAGAACATCCACTCAGACTACCTGGCTGATGTCCAGTCTTATTTCCCCACTGCCCACAGCACACTGTGAGCCTATAGCAAACTTTATATGGCATGCAGTCTGATACAGTGTAGACAGTGTCATAAATTCCCAAATTCATTAACCTTTCAAAACACGTTCACTTGAGTATCTAGCATGCCTGATTTTATTAAATAAGGGAGAGCACAGCAGGTCTTCCAGGAATCATCACAAGTTACCAGCCACTAGTTTCTACCTAGAAGAAAGCCCTATATGGCTCTACTGACCCTCTTTTAAAGAGACAGGGTGTGGCTCTGTTGCCAGGCTGGAGTGCAGTAGTGCGATCTTAACGCACTGTAGCCTTGAACTCCTGGGCTCTGATCCTGCCCTTTTAGCCTCCCATGTAGCTGGGACTACAGGTACACATCACTATGACTGGCTAATTTTTTGTTTTGGTAGAAACAGGGTCTCACTATGTTGCCCAGGCTGATCTTGAAAGCTAGCCTCAAGTGATCCTCCCACCTTGGCCTCCCAAAGTGCCAGGTTTACAGGCACGAGCCACTACATCTGGCCTCTGCTGATGATCTACTGCTCCTTTCCTGTGGGTGCCTATTTCTAGAAAACAATTACCAATGACATCTAGAGGACACTTGCCATGTGACATTAGGATATAAACAAAACAGTCTGACCCTCACCACCACCCCTCTATTATTCACTGAAATCTTCATAGCCTTGAGAAAATTCCCCTCGTACAGCCTGGGACACCTGACACAAATGTAGCATGGGTTTGTTTGGGTTTTTTTTCTTTCTTTCTCTGGGAAAGAGAAAAAATTAACAGACAATGACTATTGTTCTTCACAAGGTAAGACACAATCTGTGGCCTCTTCTAAGATAATAGCTCCAGCTGGAGCAAGGGAAGAGAATCCTCAATGGCTGAAGGCTTTTGTTGAAAGTTTATTTTATTTCAAAAATGGTGTAATCTAAAGATTCCTTTCAAAGCAATCTCTTTTGTTTTAGACGTCATGCTTGTTTGCTTTTATGTGTTTCCATAAAAGATGAGAGAGAAGCTTGTCAAGTAGGGTTCAAAAATAAGGTTTAAAAGACAATCATGATTGGATGTCACCATGGACCCTTAATTTCTGCTCTAAATAGAGGGATAAGCAGTGAGGTGCACACATCCAGGAACACGTGCACCCCACTCCTTCGAGGCAGCCTGATCGTGCTTGCAGAGACCTGGGGGGTGACGTGCACAAGCCCCCCCTCCACTGACCACCCACAGTCGAGGCAAGGTGCTCACAGTTGAGAAGCTCCACTTCAGACAGCCAGATGGGAGCAATGTGACCAATGCAGGTAGTATCTAGCACTGGTTTCAACAGCAAAGATTAATAAAACCCTCTCCAGTGTCTGCAAGTGAGCTGTGGGCCAAGTCAAAAGAATCCAAATATCATCTTGCCCTAAGTATCCCTAATTTGGGCAAAATTTAAAACAAGTATTAGAATACCTGGAACACGATAGATAAGGCTTTCATTAAAGCTTAATCAGAAAACTGCTTTACAGGAAACACATGATGGCTGAGGGGTACAGGTTTCTTTCTAAGGTAATGAAAATGTCCTAAAATTGACTGTGGTAATTATTTCCCACGTCTGTGAAGACACTAACCCTTAAATTGTACACTTTAAATGAGTGAATTGTAGGGAATATAAATTAAATCTCAATAAAAGATGTTTAACAGAAAAAGTTAAAGGCAGCTCTACCAAATTCTCAGTTTGCCATAAGGTGGTGAACCCCACCACTGTGAGATTCTCATTCCTTTCTCACCCACACGCGACAAGAGATGCAGACTCAAGTGGCACAGTCCAGACAAAAATAAATAGCCAGGCACAATCTAGTGAGTAAAGCAAAACTGGCTGCTTCTGTTCTAGTCCCTCCGTCGCAGAGGCAGAGCGCCAGGGTGAGCCCCCTCCTGAGCCTGACGGTACCTGTGCTCCTCTTCCAGCTCATCCTTCCTGTTCATCATGGCCACAATGGCTTGTCGCAGCTCATCTAAGAAGAAAACAAAGGCAAGATTAACTGGGAGGTCTGGATGTTACGCCATCCTCTCATCTCTGTGGGTTACATGCCATTAAGTTCCTTTGCCCTTTCAAAATTATCCGATACGGTCTAAGAGATCCAATGGGCTCAGCAGATCACTCTTTTATCAGCCACACAAAACAGAAGAGCTGGGCGGGATGAGAATGAATGTGAAGGTGCCTCCTTGGTGAACATACCCAGACGCCATGGAAAAATAGGGTCGCAATTTTTTTCCTTAAATTATTTTTTATTAAACCATAACTATGTGACAATGATTTATTCCCAGCTGAAGCTGTTCATCAACCTAGACAGCAGATTGAGTGACACTGGGCTCCACACTGGCATAGAAAGAGTTACTCAAATTTACTATGAAATCTGGTTCTCCTAGATACCAGTGACACTATGACAGGTGGAGGGCATCTCCAACACACACCCCATAATGACTTCTAGGAGCTACTCTTCTGGAAAGCCTCAACATGAGAAAGCATTCTGGATAAAGAATACCTTTACATTAAATCAGCACCCAAGTTTCCTATCAGCATCAAATTTAACAGTAGTCACCATCCACATGTTGAAGAGACTGCCACATCACTTTGCCAGGTGTCAAGACGGAAGACTTCTGAATGTCTCCTGCAGACCCAATGTTGTGTTTATTTCCCATGAAGGACTCTGTGAACTCGATCTCCCTCTGAGGAAGGGCTGCTAGACAGCTCAAGCCAAAATTCTGGCTCTAGGCAGGGCAGGTACGTGGCAATGTGGCAAACACTGCCTGTCCCAGCTTTCCGTTTAGTCTTCCTTTCCAACCCGTCTATCCACACTGTGACAATTTTACTTGACGCCTACTCGCCTTGGTTGTTGTTGTTTATCTGTTTTGATGCTTCAAATCCTTTTTGGGAAGAGGTGCGGTTGGTTGATTTCAGCTTAAATTTAAATCCTTCTATTTGCCAAACTCTATTCAAAGCCCTTATTGGCATTATCTCATCTATCCTTTATACACACTGAAGAAATGCATGTCACTATTCCCATTCTGTTAGGGTATAAATAAATCACAAAAAAAAAAAAAAAAAAAAAAACGCAGAGTAGATGGGGAGAGTCAGAAATGGATAAGTAGCTGGGTCCCACCATACCCTCACGCTCAGGATGCTGCCAAAGACACCAGGCAAGAAATGGGGTCCCGAGATCAAAGAGCTACTGCTTTGTTGACACTGGCAGGAAACAATAATCAGTTTCACAGATGAGGAGCAAACCCAGAGAGGTTATTGAACAGGTTACACAACTCACACCTCAGAAACATCAGAGTGTTCCTGACCGCTGCGCTCTGACAGAGGCAACAAGGGCCAGGCAGGGTATTACGACTTTGGCTCTTATCTTTACACAGACAATGGGGAAACTGCACCTTTACTCCAAGGCCTGCTTGAATTCAGTATTTTGTTATATGGCCTTCCTCCCCACAGCGACAAGCTGGGAGAAATGAAATCTCTGAATCAAAGAAATTGTACCCTATTAGCAGGTCTCCCCATATCTGGCTCTGTCCATGGTCGTGGCACACACACATCTGGTCTGCACAACTAGCCTGCTCTTGCTGGACCAGAGCAGGCTGAGAGACAACAGAGAAGACGCGCACGGTGTGGGCGCCCCCGCCGTCCTGCACTGGGTAAAGGGTGAGTGTGAAGACGCGCACAGTGTGGGCACCCCCGCCGTCCTGCACTGGGTAAGGGGTGAGTGTGAAGACGCACACGGTATGGGCACCCCCGCCATCCTGCACTGGGTAAAAGGGCAGGAAGACGCGCACAGTGTGGGCACCCCCGCCGTCCTGCACTGGGTAAGGGGTGAGTGTGAAGACGTGCACGGTGTGGGCGCCCCCGCCGTCCTGCACTGGGTAAAGGGTGAGTGTGAAGACGTGCACGGTGTGGGCACCCCC
>NW_003852584.1:1288218-1292790 GCF_000181295.1 Otolemur garnettii
CAGGAGAGTTGTGCCTGACGGGCACTCAGTCCCTGGGCTCTGCCATGCCTTCCCTGGAGAAAAACCATTCACCACCACGAATGTGATTCTGCTACTGAGACATCTATTGTTTGTCACTCCTTGCAGCCTCTAAACACCATCCAACACCTTTCCATGGCCTTAATGCACACAGACCTGTCTGGTCCAGCATCCTCTTAAAGGACCCTCCAGAGTAATTCTGGCAGCATTATTTTGGCCATACCCACAAACATGACAGCCTCTCCCCTGAGTAAGAGACAATCAAACAGATGTTTAGTACATGGATTTCTTGGCCAGAACCCAAGTTTCCTCATGTCCATCCCCTGCTTCCAAACTGATAAAACCTGACTAATCTATTCAGGTCTGATGAAAAGGCACCTGTTCTGAGCAGCACAAAGCAAAGTGTACAATAAGTGGTCACCTCTGTCTCCCCACTGGCGACAGTGTCTCCAGAGCTCCCATAGACTAAGCGCTTAGCCACAATTTACGGAGCTGAACCCTGTGACGTTGAGTGGTCAGAGAAGCCACTCTTCTTTAACTACGATGCTTCCAAAACATTATGGACGAGATAGTGGCTGTCACATAGTAAGCATTTTCTCTGTGCCTAGCAGTGAATCACCCCTGCCAAGCCTCTTTTCAAATCTCACAATCACCTGGTAAGATGTTCAATACAGATTAGGAAATGGGAAACTGGGGCATGTTCCCTGCAGGGTCCCACGTCAACTTCCAAACCCTGCACAAGGTCTAAGATTGCAGACGTTGTCCTGGGCAGGCCCAAGAGGTGCAGAGGGGAATAAAGGCACTGAGGTGGGAGATGCCAGGGGCAAGATCAGACAGGGGTTCCAGCTGCTTCCATTCCAGCAGCAGGCGCAGCCTGGGGCCATCAACGGGCTCTGAGGCCAGGCAGACCAGAGCTCGGACCCCAGCTTGGCCACAGACTGGATGGTAACCTCAGCAGGTTTCTGCCTCTGCAGGTACAGAGTGGGAGAATGCCGTGTGCGCTGCAGGATGGACAAAAGACTAAGGCTGCCAGCCTGGTGCACGTACTGCAGCAAACGCAAGGGGACCGTCTCTGGATTCCAGGTTCAAATCCTGGCTCTGGTTCAGACTTGGGCAAGTTACTGACCCTCTCTGAGCACCAACTCTCTTATCTATAAAACAGGATCTTAATAGTCACCATCTCATAGAATGTCATAAGGACTCAATGACTCCTTAAGAGAGAGGCTGAGCACAGTGCCCAGCACCTGTAGCATTTGACAAGTATTACTGATCACTATGATTAGGGTCTTTCCAGAACTGCAACAGCAGGAGACAGAAGATGGAAACAAGGTCGGCTTGACAGCTCTTGAGTACCAGGGGCTTAACTGGGCACATTTTCAGGAGCCAGGGGATTTACCAAGCTCCTATGGACCTCAATCTTGTGGAATAAAAAGGAACTTTTTGAAGTGCTCTCTGCCCTGGAGCAGCAGACCAGGTGATAGAATTTCCAGAAGTGTCAAACACAATCACGGCGGGTACTGTGGGAAATCAGACCCACCAGAGATGTGTCATTTGGAAGAAACTGAGCAAGGCCTGGGTTCTGGGCTTTTCTAGGCATGGGACATGGGGGTCTCAAATGCTGCCACTCAGACTTCACAGCTGAAAATTTCACATTCCATGGGAAAAAATCTTCATGGAGGAGCCATTTCCCAGGAGGTATCAGAGTTGTATGAACACTCATCAAGGGCAGCTTGGGCAGCGCTAAGAGATCTCAGCCACGAGCCTGCCTTGCAGGGCCCAAACCACACTGCACAGAAGCCACCTGTGAGAAGCAGTGAGGCCACCAGCACTGACCCAATGCACACGGGCACCAATATATAAGCCTTCCCTGCCCTGTCCCAACACTGCACCTCCCCAGCCTCTGTTGGTTTCCACATCAAAATGACTGGCAACACAGACAAAGCAGGACTCCTGTAGTGGGAGTCGTTTTTAAAAATCCATCACGGAGAGAAAGGCTGTCAGAGCCATCCCTTCCATCCACATCAGTGGTGAGAGAGCCGGTATCCCCCAGAAAGTGCTCTTTCAACAGGGTTTAACTTCAACATGCATTCACTTTTGTTGCTACACTGGCTATTTTGCGACTCTTTTTGTGCAGGAAGGTGTTAGGTAACCTTGGGGTGATTTCCATGTATCATGTAAATATTATACACCACCGGGCGCAGGCGACACAAGCAGGCAGAGGCGCTCCCAGACATGGAGTTTTCTCTCCTCGCCCCGGTGCCCCCCGTTATTTGTTCAGTCTCTATCACTGGGATTTCCTTCCTCTTTATTACCCGCCATCGCATACGCTTCAAGTGAAAACAGAGCTGCATTTCTGCACCGCGTCCCCCGCAGAGCCCGGCCACGCCAGAGTTTCCCTCTCCTAACACTGGAAGGCGAATGGTCATCCAGCTCAAAACTGGCTCCTTGCTTGGCTTCAGAGGACTGAAGCACAAATCCTATCAAGGACTCAGGAGAACATTAACTTCAACCATCAGAAATCGATCTGGGATTAAAAGCAGCCTTTCAAATCGCTGTGGAAAGGATGGATTTGTCCATAAATGTTGCCAGGCAAGGAACCATTTTGAAAGCAAGAAATAAGACTTAAATCTTTGTTTCTGTAATGTATTGAAATAAATTTCAGATACAATAATATTTAAATGTGTAAAGTGAAGCAATAAAAACTATATATGAACTTTCATGCCATCTTTCTTAACATGAAACAAAAGACCAAGTTCAGTAAGAGTTTTGCTACATCATCTGCACATCAAGGACCCACCTAACAACAAATACCAAACGGGTCCATCTTTTGTGGAACCTGCAGCTCCCATGGGCAGCAAACTGGCAGAGTAAAAAGAACACCCTTTTCTAATCACATCTAGGTTAGGAGTCCCAGATGCCCCACACGCACTCTGAGCCCCTAGCAATGACACTCTACCTCTCATCACCCTCGGCCACAGACATGTTGCCAACTTGACAGGGTAGGGCAGGGCAGGGCAGTATAAACGTCACTACACTGCAGCCACGCTCACCTAGCCCTGTATCATCTAAGTCTGCTTTTGCCCTGCAAAGGTGGCCATGAGGTATGACGAAAACACAGGGCCTGCATAGCCTCAAATATTTACTAGCCCTTTACAGAAAACACCTGCCAATCCTGTCTTAGAACACTCACAAGCTCTTCCCTCCACTGACCCCCTCTAGGCCTTCCCCAGTTCAGGGCTGGAAGTGGCTGGGTGCGTGTGGGAGCTCTCTGACACTGTGCCAGTCAGGTGGGCTCACTGGCTGTACCCAAACTGCAGATGGAGCTTTATGAGAAGGACAGAGCTGCTGAGCAGCAGCTGCCTCGGACGTGCTTCACCCCTTCCTCCCTCGGCGAGGCCTCTTCCCCTTTTCTTCGGGTCCCTCCGGCTGTGCCTCCACAGCCTCCTGCCCTGTATCTCCTCCCCCCATCCTTCTTGGTCCCCATGGGGTAACTGCATCTACACACGAGGCTCCACCCTGTAGACAGTGGAGCCCCAGGCCCTCCCCTGAGATCCAGGGCAGGAGCACTGCGACCTATAGCTGCTTCCTCCACTCCCTGCTGCTCAGACTGCAACACATCAGACCCGCTCTCCTCTCGCTCTCCTCTGGAGCCTGTGTCTTGGCACAGGCTGTTCCCAGGGCCTAGAAGGCCTGGCCCCACTCCCTGGCCCCTTCAAGCTTCAGCTGGGGGATTACCTGTCCCCTCTGGCTGAAGCAGTCTTCCAAGTCAATGGGCCTGCCCTATCTTTTCTTGCTGCTGTTCAGAGGCCTCTGTTCCCACCCATCCCAACCCATACCAGTGAGACCAAGGGGAACTCATTGACTCAGACTGAGCCAATCATACAGGGTCTTCCTGAAGTTCTGGATGTGCCACAGTCTCTGACGAGAGGACAAGGTAGGTGGCAGTGGACAGATGTGGCCCAGGAGAAAATGGTTCTAAGTCACTCCACCAGGTCCATTTACTAAAGGCCAATTTGCCAAAAGATCAATTTAATGCCCTCATCTTTAGCCGAGACCTTAAACTGAGCCAAGGACAGTTTGCTGGGGGCTCTCTGGCCAGCTGGTGCAGAGGGCTGGACAAGGTCAAGTCAGATGCAGGCACAGGCAGAAGTCCACCAGACAGGGGAGCCAATAACATCCCTCAGCTGCAGAGAGGACGCCCAGTCAGCAAAGCTGGAGGTGTCTGAAATGTCAAACACGGGCTCTGAGCCCAACAGCCTGGGAAAAGCCACTCAGAACCAAAACTCTGAAAAGAATTTGTACCAATTGCATGAACTCACTGATTGCTGACTTGGTCTCTCGCTGCACAAAGGAGGCCAAGATAGCCATCTGAGGGTGGCAGCAGCAAGTGAGAGCAAGCTGACCGCAGTGCCCATGTAGCCACACACAGGTGGCCATCCCACTCCTGCTGGACTCGCCTCCACCCCAGGGCCTGAGACACCCTGTGTCCTGTATCTCAACTTGAGTAGCTTCCATGTCCTCACAGTCAAACCCAAGTGGAACTGATGAGACCCT
>NW_003852584.1:1293411-1302671 GCF_000181295.1 Otolemur garnettii
CTATGAGACCCTCCTTCCCTAACGCAGCACCCACCACACCTCGTACACATCTCTATGAGAGCACGTTATCCACAGGGCCAGAGCCATTCAGCTGCAGGTCGTCCACCAAAGTCCCACCCCCAAGCCTGTAAGTCCCCCCAGCACAGGGGCCAGTGCACTCAGTGGCCAGTGTTACATATATGAGGGCTGTTGAACGAATCAAAGGTTTGGTGCATAAGTGAGGGAATTAATAAACTAGAGAATGACTGTCGCCCACTACTGAAACCTGCCCCTTGGCTCCAGGAACTGAGCACAGGCTGGGCTGGGCAGAAATGTCAACTGTGTTTAATAATAATTACAAGGCCTCACCAGAGAACACTAACCACCAGGTTCACAGCTGTAATTTCCTGCCCCAGTGACAGGATCCAGGCTCAAATTGAGCTTTTTCTATTACATGTCTTGGGAATGTGATATACATAGGCAGGACAAATCCTTACTTTATTATTATCATGACCTAAAACAGGACCAGCCAGCATAACCATTCCCCTCCTTTCTCTGCACTGACCCGATGAAGCCTCAGTTTCAAAAAGATCGGCAGAGCAGGGACCAACCCCTAGTCCCCAGGGACCCAACATAAACACAGACACACAGCTCGATGACGCGCTAGCCCATTCACACGAATGGCTGGGGGCCTCAGAGGTTGCTATATAAAGCACTGTGACAGTGTCACTGAGGCAGGGGTGAATGGCGCCCCATCTTCAGCCATTAAAGGCCTCCCAGGGGAAAATTATCCTGAGACTAACTGATGTTCAACTCCATTTTCAAAATTAAAAAAAGAGGAGGTTGATGACTAGGCTGAGTAGACACCGCACATCGGGACACGTGGACGCATGTGTGCGCACACACACACACACAGATCTGGGGAATAATTTCCTGGCTTTATTAGCATCTTCTCCCAAAGACCTCAAAGAGTCTTTACAAACCCTCCCCTGGGGACCACATTCAGTTATATGTGAAGAGCGAGCTCGCAAGGGCACACACACAGAAATAAAAGATGTTCTTCTATGAGTATACACTTAACCTACATCACCGTTTTTCAAAGTTAACATCCTGCTTTTTATATCTTTGACTGCCTACCCATTACCTTTCATCTCCAAAAGAAAGAATAAACTATATCCAGCTCCAAAATGTAACTTTTTAAATCAACCTTGGGCCACTTCCGTTTCTTATTATTTCTCTTTTCTGTCTCCCTTTTGTCCCTGTCCACCCAGAGTTTCTACTTTCTAATTTGTTACGATGAAAAAGAAGTAAATGCCATCCAGACCCCTTCCCAGTGCCGGATGGCCAGTGGTCACCTTGCACTGGCTGCCTTCTGCAAGCCCACCAAGGGGAAAGGCACTTGAAATACACAACCTTGTTTCACTTTCACAAGGGCCTTAAGAGCAAGTATTATTACACTTGCTATAGGAAAGAAGAAAGAGGCCCAGAGAAGGGGAGTGACTTGCCCCGGGCCACACAGGCAGGCAGGAGCAGGGCAAGGACCCACACCTGGCCAGGCTCTCTTCCAAGCCCATCCCCTAGGCTGGGGCATGTGGCTCCAGCTCACACCCAATCCCAGAGTGCAGCCCCTCACTGCTCTCCCAACCATCTCTGTGTTCTTAGGCAAATTAGGAATCTGATTAAATTCTGGCCTTTCCCAACTTTAAACTAATACTTCTATATAATGTTTCTATATAATAATAATAATCTAGAAAAGGAAAGGAAAGGTTTGAGGAACCCATGGGAATAGGATGAAAATACATAAGAAAATCATATGGTACAGAAAAAAAAAACACCTTGCAATATCTTGAGAAAGTTCTGCCTCTTTATTAACTTTTTCATATCAGTAATATTTTGGTTCTCTCGTTTGTGCACATGTAAACACTCTCTCTCTCTCTCTCCCCCACACAGTTTGTTATCCTTAAGGCAGATGTCAGATAGGACCTCATCAGTAGTAAATTCCTCACTGAAAAGTGGGCTGTGGGCACAGGAAAAAGGATCAAAGATGTGCCCAGCTGAACCAACCCCTTCCTCTAGTCCACTGTCCTTGCAGGGATACGACCCGGGCTGCCACCAGGTCTGATTTGTCAGAAGCAAGAACCCACATTTTTATACAAGCTTGATTTTTAAGTGCTATTTACTGAGGTCACTGCCATGCAGGCCCAACAGACTGTGCTACAGGCCACCACTTGGAAACTCCTGCCTTAAAGTCTGAATTTCCAGTGCCCATCAGCTTGGAAATGGAGTTGATTAGCACACTCTGCAAAACCATTTTCAAAACCAGCTTTCCACCCATGTCCACAAGAATGTGCAGGCATGGAAGGGGCCTAAGACACGCTCTAACAGAAGCAGAGAATGGACTATGGCTGGACCCCCAAGGGAGAGCACCCCCAGGAGCCTCCACATGACTAACTCAGGGACCAAAGAGGGACAGAGCACCCCTGTCCTGTCCACTCCGAAAGGGCTGGAACACTCAGCACTTAGGACGCAGCACCCCTGTACTGCCCCCTCAGAATGGGCTGGAACGCTCAGCACTTAGGGGCACTCAGACTCGTTGGAAAGAGTAACTCAGGCGGGGATGGGAGAGTGGGAGTCCCTTTACTTTTAATTTTACACATTTCCACATACATGTTCGCGTTTCATATATCAAGGAGTCAACAGGTAATCTCTGTATTTATTATCTTAGTTTTCTTTTAAAGCATGAGCACTTTAGCTTTCAAGAAGTGTCTACCGGGTTGGCGCCTGCGGCTCAAGTGGCTAAGGCACCAGCCACATACACCCAAGGTGGCGGGTTGGAATCCAGCCCGGGCCCACCAAACAACAATGACGGCTACAACCAAAAAATAGCTGGGCGTTGTGGTGGGCACCTGTGGTCCCAGCTACTTGGGAGGCTGAGGCAGGAGACTCACTTGACCCCAGGAGTTGGAGATTGCTGTGAGCTGTGATGCCACAGCACTCTACCCAGGGGGATAGCTTGAGACTCTGTCTCAAAAAAAAAAAGTAGTATCTACCAATGGGTGGCACCTGTGGCTCAAAAGAGTAGGGCGCCAGCCCCATATGCCAAAGGTGGCGGGTTAAAACCCAGCCTCGGCCAAAAACAAACAAACAAACAAACAAACAAAAATCTACCAAAAAGAACTAAAAACAGAAAGCTTTAAAGTTTGCTTTAAGTAATGGAAGAAATTGAACTAAGTGAAAGACTTAATTGCTAAGAAGAAGGAGGGGGTGATATATAATTGGATTTTTTTTTAAATGAGGTGAAATTCACATAACACAAAACTATTTGAAAGTGAACAACTTGGTGCCATTCAGCGCATTTACAGTGTTGCACAACCACTGCCGATCTCTAGGTCCAAAACACGCCATCACTCCAAAGTAAAACCCCTTGACCACTAAGCAATTCCTTCCCATTTCATCCTCCTAGCAACCACTAATCTACATTGTCTCTGTAGGTTCCAGCACCCCACACATAAACGGAGTCATATAATCTGTGGTGTTTTTGTCCACCCTCCCCGACAGGTGTTTCAGAGGTCCATCCACACAGGAGGCTGCCTCCACACCGCCTGCCTTTCTGTAGCTGAGTGATGTTGCCAAAATGTGTTATCCACTCATCAACTGAAGGACATGTAAGCTATTTCCCACAGTTAGAAGACATAGTTTTTTAAATTACTCATCTTGCTTCCAGACTAGCTCAGCAACTTGGATGGCAGGTATCTGTGTCCTCACCACCTAAGAGAGTCAGTTCTATTTCACCATGATGACGCCAAATGCTTCTCAACAATAAACCATTACTCATATAACTGTTATGCTGAGTGCGGCAGGGGGTGGGGAGGAAGACAGCTGGTCCCCAGCAGAACCCAATACAGGGTGGGGGGCACTTACCAATTAGACATGCACACCAAGCTTACCCTGCTCATTTCTTGCTATTCCAAGGGCTCCCAGGGACATGCACAAGCAGGCCTTGGTGAGAAACTACACAAGAAACCAGGAAAGGCCCTGGGTGAAGGTGGCAAGTGGAGAACAGGTGTTAATTAGATGTGCCAGATAAAGGTGGAACTACGAAAGGCAGAGCCTACTTGCCCTTCCCTGCAAAGCAGCTAAGTGAGGGGCCCAGGCTGCAAAGATACTGAGGGGCTCTTTTGAATAACAGGCTATCCTGCTTTTTCCCACTTAGCACTTGTATCTGCCCTCCATTCAACAACCAAGTCAAATAAACCTGGTTGCGTGGGCAGGGTTGTGCAGTAGGCCAGCAAAATCCCTTCTGAATTTCTTTGGAGAGAGCATGTCTTACCAGCTGGGCCCACTGCTGCCTGAGGTTTATAGACCTGGCTCCCAAAGCCACATGAATCTGCAACCCTCTATAGTCTGAGGCCCCCTCGTTCTCCCCGAGTACTTATGGAGGAGAATCCAATCCCTACAGCAGGATGAGGCTCCCAGCTGAGAGGAAGACAGTGACTGCTGAGTCTGCCAAAGGGGAGCGTGGGAGGGGGAGCGCAGGGGGGGCGGGGAGCGTGGGGGTGGGCAGCCCTGAGGCACCTGAGACCTTTTACCCATTGCCAGCCTTGAAGGCTAGGTCTGGATTTGGCTGTATTACAGGAACAGTGAGCTCCTTATTTCATGAACTGGTGGTATTATCCCCCATGTTATATGTGGAAAAACCGAGAGAAGTTAGGTGACTTTCCTAACATCTGCCAGCAGAGCACGTGCCATGGGCCAGGCGCTGGGTGAAAATACATATAAATTACCTCACTAAACTCTCCAAACCACCTCACAAAGCAAGTGCCAGAATCAAACCCAGCTTTTTAAACAACAACCATTTTATTTGCTCGCTATTCTATGGGTTAGCAGGGCTATTATTCTGCTAATCATGCTTGCAGTCAGAGGGTGGCTGGAGGTAGAACATTCCAGATGGCTGCCTTCATGTGTGTGCCCTTAGCAGAGGCAGCTGGAAGTCTGGGACCTCTTTTTCTTACATTTGGCTTTTCCCACATGACTAGCTTGGAATTGTTCATGTGCTGTCTTGGTCCCAAGAGCAAGGCCACAGCAGGCCTCCCAAGAAGCCCCACACCAGCCTCTGCTCCGAGGAGGGAGCTGCAGTCAAGGTGGAAGGCAAGGGGGCAGCAGAGATGCCACACGGGGAAAAGGAGCAAAGTCCTCAAACTCATTTTAAAGGAAACTGAGACACAAAGCGATTTGCCCTAGGGTACAAAGGAATTACGACACAGAACTGGGATGAGGACAGAAGCCATTTAACACAGGAAATCAGAGCCATAACTGCTGACACTTACTGCTCCCAGCACCCCAGTGGGGTCTTAGGAGGAAGAAGCCAGGGCTTCCTGTTGGCTCTGTACAAATCAACATTCTCAAGATTGTCACTGAAGCCTCAGTGGGTTCAGGGCAGAACCACCTCAAGTACAGGGCAGGGACACCTGCTTCTCACATCACTCTTCTCCTAACAGAGCCTTCAAGAGAGGCCTGAAGACCAGAACCCTGGACCCAGCACAGCCGACATGCAACAGCACCCCTAAAGGCTGGAGGTGGAGGAGCAGTAACATTCTCTCATTTTTCCTAGGCTGGTTTAAACTGGTTTCTGTCACTTATAACCAATGAATCATAGCTCAGATGCTACGACTTGCAGCCATCATTGAGTTGATGCTGGTCAATGTGGCCAGCAAGGTGGGAGACACACAGGAAGAGGAAAGTGACATTATAAGCAAAGATGCGAGATGTCCTGACAAATAACAGACAGACAAGGATTGTGGGCTCAGCCGCTAAATGACAAGGTGCTTTAGCCATTTCACACCCACTTCCATCTCAGACACTCAGTCTGTAAAATGCAGAGGTTACACGTGCTGACCTTCCGGAATCCTTCTAGCTCTGGGACAGGTGATTTATCAGAAGTAGCAGACAAGCTTCTCCAGTTTCTGGCTCCCACAGGCAAAGTGAAACGCTAGCTGCCCCGTCATGTGCTGCTCTCCGCTGGCTGGACAACCGGCCACATGCAACCAGCAGAGATGTGACCCTGACCTGCCTAAAGCCCCAAGTCTGCATGGCCTCCAGGGCTGCGACGCCAACATCTGCTGTGATTGGCCTCATGCACAGTGGAGTGGCAGGGGTAACTGATGGCAAGCAAGAGTAATTGCATGTGATATCCTCATAAATAATGAGGGTATAAAGCAGCACAGCTTCCTTCCACCCTCAGGCTGTGGTATCATATGTATGGGTAATCTCAAACAGATTCTCTCACATCATCCTCAATTAATAAGAAGCATGCAGCCACTGAGAGGGCACAGGCGGATCTCACACCAGACTGATTCTCACCAGCTCTGCACTGTCCGCTGCACACCTCCCACGTAGCACCTCACTCCTCTGCAGCCACAGTGTGTCACCTGCCTCCTCTATACCGCAGTTTCCCCACCTCTGAAGAGGGCATATGGACTGGGTGTGGCAGCTCACACCTGTAATCCTAGTACTTTAGGAGGCCAAGGTAGAAGGACTGCTTGAGGCCAGGAGTTCAAGACCAACCTGGGCGACATAGCAAGACCCCTTCACTACAAAAAATTATTTATAAACAATTAGTTGAGCATGGTGGTGCATTCCTGTAGTCCCAGCTACTAGGGTGGCTGAGGCAAGAGGATCGCTTGAGCCCAGGAATTCAAGATTCAGTGAGATACAATAATACTATAGCACTCTAGCCTGGGCCACAGAGCAAGATCCTGTCTCAAAAAAAAAAAAAAAGTGAAAAGGGCATGATGGCACATACTGTCTGCCTCCAAAATTATGGAGGTAATTCAATGGGCATAAGAGAATGAAGTGCTTTGTAAACTGGAAGATGTTATGCCAGAGCCTGGCTAACTAGTGACCATTTCAATTCGCCTCCTCAGTCATGGAAAGGAGGATGGGAGCAGAGGATGCTTCTTAGTCTTAGAGTCAAGGCCAGTGAGGCCCAGAAAGTTGGAGTGACATGAGACACGCAGAGCACAAGTGGCCAAGAAATGACAGGAATGGTTTGGATCTCCTTCCTGACGCTCTGAGTCTGCCGTGCTGGCCCCAGGCAGCCTGGTTTCCACAATGGCTACCAAATGCCACCAAAGCCTCCTTCCAAGTGCCCTGCTGAGTCCAGTACAGAGGTGACCTCTACCATCACGTGGAATCCTGAGGGACTCCCTTCACCCCTTCAAGGAGATGAGGCAATGTGTCCAGCTGCAGCCAGCAAGTAACTGGGCTCCTAAGCTAACAACAGTAGGATATTCAGGACCAGCCATACTGGAACAGGAATGCAATTAGAAACTGCACATTAGAGAGGCTTGACATTCACGAGTGCAACATCCCTTCACTCCTATTTCACCTTCAAAACTCAGCTCAGATAGGCTGTCCTGCAAAAAGCCTTCCCCTGACTGTGCAAGATGAGCCGATTCCTCTCCCTGTGGTGCTGCTGTAGACTTTGGCATTAGCTTTTGTAACCTCCCTACTGCACAATAAGTCCTGTGTGAGCAGGGTTAAGCCAAACCCTTCTGAGTTTTCCCCACACCTCCAGCTCAGTGCATTGCCTGGTCTTCATAAACCCACATGGATGGGACCAGATCAGGGCCTGATGCAACTTCAGAAGCCATTTAAAAAGGACAGTCAAAAGGTCCAAAGGCTGCCCAGTCCTCTGCAGCCAACAAATTCTGAGTTTTCTTCCTCGCCGAGAATCTTCCACCTTCGCTCTTTTTCTGATGAGAGACGCTTCAAGAGGGTCGGGGTGGAGAGCAGACCACGGCTTCCAGGTGGAGCTCCAACCCCCAGGAAGAGCCTATGGCTCAGGACTGGGCGGTCCCAGCACAGACACAATTTAGACTGGCAGTGGATCCCTTCTTCCACCCCCAGGAAGGGTGGCCAGGGTAAACCTAGCACACTGACCCTAAGAGACAGGCAAATGAACAGTCTTGGTGACATCTATGTCACACAAACTAAGCAGGCTGTGCTGGGTGGCCATGCAAAAGCCACTCCCAACCCATGCTCCTTTGCTGCCTACCACCTTAAAGGCTGACCGCCAGATACCTGGTTTTCCTCACAGCAGGAGTGCGAGAGACAATGACATGTACAGGCAAGTTTGCTAGGTGGACTCATGGACAGGCTTTTATTTTCCTGATAACCCCTTCTCCCATGCTTTCTGCTTGAAAACAGAGTGTCTGTAACAGCAGCAACCATTTCACAAAAGGCGGCCACAAGCACTAGGATGAAAGCCACCAACCAAAGAAGGTGGGGCAGGAAAGCCTGGATCCTTCACGGCACCACTGAGCTGCTGAGCCATGACAGGTACCTCTTGACTCCAGACCCGCCAGACTTCCTGTTACATGAGAAATAAACACCAGTTTAGGGCGTCATTAAGTAGGTTTGATTACTTGCAGCTGAAAGCATTCCTAAGCAACTGACCACCACAGCAAAGGACCCCCTTGGGGGCCACCTAGAAATGAACCTCTGATCCTCTCTGCCCTAGAAGGCTTCTCTGGATCACACAATGCTGAACTCGAATCCCAGCTGCATTACTCAGGACCAAGTTACTGAGAACTTCAGAGAGTCCTCATCCTCACAATAAGATCACATGCCTGTGTCCCGGATTGGCCTTGAAGGCCAAATGAGCAAAAACTTGACAGAGTGTGACAGTCTCCCACACATTCCTCTCCCTCGATATCCACCCATGTCCCTGAGAAATGGCACAGCACAGCCGATTGTGGTCAGATGGGCTCGGGGTTAGAACTCCTGGGTCTGTCAGTTACTGGCTGCTGGACCTCAGGCAAATGATTCAACCTCTCAGAACCTGTTTCCTTGCCTATAAAATGCGGACAAAACTATCCACCTGCAACAGCTGTGACGTGATTCAGTTAGAACTGACTGAAAGCAGTTCTGGCAGAAAAGAGGATATGGCGGCCAGTCTCCTTCCTCCTCCCACCTGGGCAGAACCATCCCCTGCAGAATCTTCCAGAGAAAGAACAAGCACACGACCACCTCCTCTTTGTGTAGCCAGGTCCCAGGTAAATGTAGCAGGTAAATGACAGCCCTCCTCTCTCCACGGAGGCAACAGGCTGAAAACCTCCTGACTCTCCTTTCCTGCTGAATCTGCATTCCCACAGAGGAAAGCCCTGCTTTCAGCTGGTGCAGCCTAGCCTGGGACCCCATCCCAGGGACTGCATGGAGGGAGTGTGAGGGAAGGCTCCTGCATCACCAGTCTGCTGCCAGGCTCCCCTGTTCTCAACCAG
>NW_003852584.1:1302830-1311817 GCF_000181295.1 Otolemur garnettii
CTGCCAGGCTCCCCTGTTCTCAACCAGCAGCTACTAACCACTTACAGCACCAGGCACTGGAGACTCCCAGGAGGGAGGGAGAGGAGACAATCCCTAATCCTGCCCTTAAAGACCTCCCAGGGAGGACAGACAGGCCAACAGTAAACATGGGGCGGCAAGAGTACGGAGAAGAGCAGAAACAGGAGGTGCCACCGGGAGGCCCTGGTAGGAAGTGGCTTTCTGAACTGGGCAGCCGGTGTTTGGCTACAGCTGACTGCCACTTTGCACAAATACCCCATGGTCACCAAATGTTCTGATTTCTCCACCAGAGTCATATGGTTTATGGTGGTTTTATTTTTTAAACACAACTGTTGAATGTCAGCAAGTAATTTTTCAGTATGTTTTCAATACTCTGCAGCCCAAACCACATGGCACTGATGTACATAAGCAAATGCACAAAGTCAAGGAAAGACATCACACAGAGAAGAGAACTCGGAGCTGCTCACACTTTGTTCAACAATAAGGGGCAGCAGGAGGCAGGGACAGGTCAAGGAGTCCCTTGGACTTGCCCACCCAAGGGACAGGCAACCTCGGGAGGATTTTTTTTCAGCACCATCTTTGGTGGTAGTTGCATGAATCTGTATAAGGGATAAAATTTCTTAGTACTACATACACACAACCCAGCTCATGTAAAGACCGGTGACATCCAAACACGATCTGTCCCCCGACAGTGTGCCAACAGGGACCTTTACTACTGTTCTGTAAGATGTCATCACCTGGGGACACTGGGGAATGGCACGTGGAAACTCTCCACGCTATTTCTGCAACTTCTCACGAGGCTTAAATTCTTTCAAAACAAAGTATGGGGGTTTTTTGGGGGGGGGTTGTTTTTTAAGTGCCATGCTCAGATTGCCCAGATTTGTCCCCACACCCGTCTTCTTCTTCTGTAGTAAGAGAAGTTCCTTGCCTGGCCTCATGACCCCTTGGAACAGAAACCTCTCCCAGCTCCTCTCCCAGCCAAAGTGAGGGCAGTAGGAAATGATGAAGACACTGGGGTGCACCCTTAAAAGACGGGCTGTGCCTCCCCCAGCAGACATGCAGATGTGATGCACACACGGATATGGGTAACACCTGACAGAAAAGGAGACGGGCTCTCAAATTGTCAGGTGGAAGAAATTCAACTCTACCTGCCTGGGAGTCTGTGTTGCAGTAGCCAGAGCCAGAGCCAGAGCCCACCTCACGCACCGCCAGACGCCGTCTGGGTAAAGCAACTGACACTTTGAGGGAGCTCTTCAGTCCCATCCCTTAACCCACACAGGCCACACGTGAGCAAATGACATGCACAGAGGTCAAACTCTCAGACCCCCAGTGAAAGCATCTCATATCATAAGCTGTGACAATCTTGCGTCAGAATCTCTCCCTCCTCCCTCGCAGTGTTGAGATGTTCTCTTGTCCCTCTAGAGGAGCCAGGCTGAGGCTTAGTGAAGATGGATGACAGAGGATTCCTCTGGGAAGCAATCACTCTTCATCTCCTCCCATGCTGAACCAGACAGGATGCTCATTGCTGAGCTCTCTGTTAAATATTGTTGGAGTCCTCACTCCCAACATCTCAATTCAATCGCCTGAACTTCATATTGACATGAAGAGAACTTTGCAGAACTCTTTTTTGCAGGGTGATCTCTCACTTCAAGGAATGTGGCTCAGCTGTGTGACAGAACCACCCTGAAGAGCCTGAGGCTTCTGGAGGAGAGAGGGTAAGGGCCAGGGGTACCTGAAAGATGGACAACACCACCTCCAGGTTTTGAATTTCCCGTCGCTAACACATCACCTGAAAAGAGACATCTCCTGCCATAAGTCACGAGTGCCATTTAGAAGAGAAAAAAAAAATCTTATTTAGACTAAAGTGTCACATTTCAATAAGGATTTGTGGGTGGGTTTTTTGGGTCCAAAATGCACTTTTGAAATTGGATTCTTAGTACAGTCTGGCTTCCTATTTGGGTTATTTGTGGTCCTCATTGTGAAGAAAACTGCTCACTGTGTCGTCTCACACTCTGAGGATGGAGGCTGACTTCCCTGAGGTTCCAAAGGAAGCCGCAATCGCCCGGCTATGTGGGTGAGCAGGCGCCCAGCAGGGAGAGGCGGTAACAGTAACCAGCAGAGCTGCGCTCGGAGCCGACTCACTGGATCGCCCCAGTGTTCCCAGCAGACATGAGGGTGCAGCCATGGAAGGTGAGTCTTTGGTATTCTCTCTAGTTCATTTCCTAAGCAGAATTTGTCTTTTGGGTCCATCTCTGGAAGGCAAAGAATCCTCTTCATACAACCCACAGCAATAAAGACGAAGGCCACCAGCGTTGTTTCTAAGCACCTTATGACACAGAGACCAACTTCTTTTTTTAAAACAGAGTCTCACCCTGTCGCCCCGGGTAGAGTGCCAAGTCATCATCACAGCTCACAGCAACCTCCAACTCCTGGATCCAAACAAGCCTCTCGTCTCAGCTTCCCAAGTAATTGGGACATTAGGCACCTGCCTCAATACCTGGCTAGTTTTTCTACTTTTAGCAGAGACAGAGTCTTGCTCCAAACTTAAGCTCAAGGGATCCTCCAGCCTTAGCCTCCCAGAGTGCTAGGGTTATAGGTGTGAGCCACTGCACCTGGCCTCGTGAGACTATTTTTACCAAAGATTTCAGGGAAAACACGTGTCCAGTATTTATAGCAATTGATGCATCAGCTGTTTCATGTGCTACGAAGAATGTTCCACCTACAGCGCACAAAAATGATGCCCCAACAAAGAGTAAATCCTAGGGCAACCCTGGATAAAGCTACACATCCAGGCAGCTCAGAGGCCAAGGAAAAAGCGGAAAGAAACTTTTAAAAAGCATTGGTCTCTGAGAACTGTAGCCAGGGTGATCTCTGTGCCTGACACTCCTTGAGAATATTCTCCCGGCAATTAAGTGCCCACGCGCACCAAACTATACCTTCCTTTTCAACTGCCACATGGTGTGGGCCAAGCTGTGGCCACAGTTTCAAGGAAACAAATTCTGATTTTCTTGCTGCCAGGAAACTAAAGTGAGCATAGGTCATTTTTTAAGTACAGTTCATCTTTTTAGCAGCAAATTCTGGAAAGGTTCAATTAGAGTTCCAGAATGAATGAATAAACTGATGATTACTAAAACATTACAGAAAGATGATAAATGAAACAAAGAAACATTAAAAAGACACTCCTTTTTCATCATTACCCAAGGACAGTCGTAACTAAAACTGAAGCTGCGGACATACATACACCATGATTTAAAAGCAATTACGGGTCAACCACTTTTCATTAGAAGGAGCAACAGAACGAGAGAGACGCTAAGGGTTTGGCAAGACAAAAAATAAATAAATAAGAGAGACGAAGGTACATTAGGACACCTGGATACAGAAAAAATAACAGAGCCCTGAGCACAAAGAACCAAATAGGTTGCTTCCTTCAGCCCATAGGACGTGCAGGAGGCAGAAGCATAATCTCTACCCACTCCTGCAGGAAACTAATTGGAGTTTCTAAACTGTGTCGATTCCAGAAGCAGTGGGAGAAGAAGAGCGCTCAGCCCCAGAAGTAATAGCTAAAAGATTGAGAGGTGTGCTCTTCATCCTGGGAGGAGCAGGCCTGGCGTTCGGGAGAGGTGAGCCAAGGACATGCGATTTTAACCACAGGCATTTACTGCACTGATAATTTAAAATTTGGCAAAAAACATACAGGTCATCATTCTGATCGGAAAGTTCTGGATCCTCCTCCAGGTGGCCCGCATCTGCTGCCTAGATCATGATAATCACCAGCCAGATGCTCTCCCTGTGGTCTCCCCTGTCCCCAGCCTCCCTCTCCACCCCCAGGGGCCAGATGACCCATCTAGGACACAGCTCTGACTGCTTGTCTGCTCTAAGCCCTCAGCAGCTTCCTGTCTCACTCTGGGTAGAGGCAAGAGCTGCCCTGCCTACGCTACCCTGACCCCTGTCCCTCTTCTCCTACTGCCCAGCCCCTCCCTGTGCCTCCTTCCCCGGGGCCTTCGCACTCTGCTGAGCACAGGCTTCCCTTGACATCCTGAGGGACTCTCCTCACCTGGCTCACACCCCTCACACACTCACACTTAGAAGTCATCTTGTCAGACAGCATGGCCGGGACACGGCTGCCCCTCTGGCCCTGCCTCCTCTGTCCTCCTGCTCAGCTCTGTTTTGCCTTAGAGGACAGAGCATCCCCTGACAGACATATTTACACCCATGGCCCCTGCTCCCTCTAGGATAGAAGCCCCACTTTTTTCTACTGTAACCTATCTGAAGACAATTCTGCCCACCTCCACCCTAGAGGACACTGGGCAATGTCCACAGATATTTTTTGCTGTCACAACTGGGGGTGATGTGATGCTACTGGCATGTCATAGGTAGAAGCCCAGGATACCACAAAATCTCCTACAATGCATAGGACTATGCCACCCACTTGTCAGCAGTGCCAAGGTCGAGACGTCCTGCCTGAGATGAGAGCCCAGTACAGTGCCTGGCACACTGTAGGCCCTCAAGTATTTGCTGAATGAGTGACTGCATAAATAATGACTAGCCGGAAGCAGTCAGGTACAAGGTTCAGGAGGTTAGGCTCTGAAGCCTCACACAGTACTGCCTGTGTGACTCCGGGCAAGCCTCCGCATCACCAAGCCTTGGTTCTTACCCCTCAACAACACAGGGATGGTACTAGGAGCTGCCTCGTGGAGCTGTGAGGATTAGACATGCTCAGGTGTCTGTGTCAGCCATCCAGGTTCACCACACCTAGCGTTCGTCACGGAGAACGCTGCTCCAGAGGACAGATTTGCACTTAGGATTCTCAGACCAAATACCATCTCAGAAACAGGCAGGTCCTGGCTATTCCACTACGGAGAGAGACGGGCCAGCACCCCAGAGGCACAGGCATGCCTGGGCACCCTGCCCTCTGCCTCAGCCCAAAGGAGCAATATTCCCTGAATCAGAAGTTTCTAGAAACTTCCTTCTCAGAGATAGCAGGGCCACTGCATGGGGGTCAGCAGGGTACAGTAAAGGCCCCTGAGGAGACAGTCTCCATCCTTTTAGAAACTCCCCACCCCATGCAAATTTATGAACTGAGCTGCCCCAGCTCTGCTGCTGACACATTTCAAACACAGCTGACATTTCACACAAGTCTGACTGTGCCTCATCCCGAGTGAGAAGCCCATTTTGGATCGGCTCTGAATTACATCAGTTACATAATGCTGCCTGGCCTGGCTGAGAGCCAGCTGACAAGAAAGCTTAAGACCAAAACTCGACCCCGGCTAAGAATTTAATAAGACCTTTTCCTGAAAGTTTGTAAACAAATTAAGAGTCTAAACTGTTGATGAGGTCAGAAGGAAGGCAATAGACGTCAAGAAAAATGATTAAATTCCAAAAAGGAAAAAAAAAATCATGTTTGGCTCAAAAAAGAACAAAAAGCACAGAAACGGCAGTGAGACCTCTACAGCCCTGATGTTAGCCACAGTCAGAGGAAAGCACGTGCGGGCAGGCGGCCAGCCAAAAGCAGACAGCTGTCCTGAAATGCCCGTGGGGCCAGGCTTGGGGCAGAGACTAAAAGGCATCCTCCCTGGGCTAAGTGCCTTGCTGCAGATCTCGGCCTGACCAGCCACCAGCCGTGATGCTGGGCAGTTTGTCACCTATATGCACCTCCTGGTTCCTCTGTAAGAAAGGGCTGATACAGGGCCACAGTGACAAGCCAGTTAGCATGTGAGGAAGACAGCCTGAGCACCCTGCACCACCACCACCGCTTCCTGAAGAGCCCCTCAAAACCTGGATGTCCTACAGTGCATAATGGCAGGACACAGGTGCAGCTCAGGAAATCCCTGCTGTGCTGCCTCCACACACGTGAGCCCCAGAGGCCCCGCAGCCATCTCTGCGGAGGCTTCCTTCCCCTCCCTCCCCTGCACCCACCCTTAATGCTCCCCCGTCTGCCTCAGCCACTCTGTCCTTACTGCACCCATCCCCTTGACTCTCGCTCACAAGCTCCTCCCTCCCATCCTGGCAGCAAGGAACCGGAGGTCTGTATCAGTGGCCAGCACCCAGCACAGGGCTAGAAGACTCTGTGGTTCCCCATGAGGAGCTGAAAGCTGCTGTGTGACCTGAAGCTCCCATGAGGATTTCCCACTTCAGGGGGGCTCGTTCCCCTCTGAGTGGATTGAGTAAGGACGGTCCCTGGGGAGGGTACTCGATGCCCACAGCTCCCCTGCCCCCATGATTCTTGGTTTGTCTTATTCTCTCACCATCAGTATTTCCAGTCGGCTGTGAACTCTGTGGGCAGCGAGCATCTACTGAGTACTCAGTGCACGGTCACTGACACTTTCTTTCAACTCATTCAGTCCTCACAACAGCCAAGGGTGCTGGCACTCTTAGAATCTGAATTTTACTGAAAGGGAGACTGAGGCACAGAGCTTGTGAGTGGCTCCCTAGCACCTAGAGCAGTGCCCAGCATGTTAGAGATATTTGGTAAATGTTTGAGGGATGAATAAATAAATTATAAAAAGGTGAGGCATGTCTAAATATCCCCCTGGAACCTTCCAGTTACTAAGACTGAAAGTCTGGTAGACAAAATTCAGGGGGATGTTCCCCCTTTAAAGAAACTAGCCCACCGTAAGGGGTCTGTGTTGGCCACATCAACCAGACTCACTCCTGTAGTTAACGGGTAGGGGGCTCAGGGTACAGCAAACTTAATAGCTGCTGCCACCACCTCCCTCAAATCTCATCACCAGACCCTCAGCCAAGCAGCTGGCGGCTGGAGTTTGCCATCTCCTTGGAGTTGAGCTTCATTTCTTGAGCTGCCGAATGCTTGGAACTGCGTTGCCAGGTGACCTGCCGCACGCCTCCCTAGTATAGAGAATCGCTTCCAGTGACAGGCAAGAGAAAACAAGGACCCACTCAACAAGGCCTATTGATAACTCAGGATGTTTTTCTTGCCCTCTGCGCCCTGGCACAAGATCAAAAGCAATGGCAAATCAAAATGAAACCATCGGGCTGATTATCTGGGCTCACCTCTCTCTACCAACTATCCCTCTCCTCCCCCCAAGGAAGACTGAATAAGTAGCCACAGCTCATCAATTGTATCTCATGAAAAGCAATGACACAGGAGAAAGGTTTTCTCATTAGCAATACAGTCCCTTTCAAAACAGGACCAGACACCTCCACCTGTCCCCAGAAAGTGAACAGCCGCACACGACCACAGTGACGGTGACGGTGATGGAAAGCGGTGTGTCTGCTTGATGTTTCTTAACCAGAAAAGGCCATTGCTCCCACCACCACCACCACCTCATCACCAAAATAGGAAGCCAGCACTGGACACCAAAAATTCAGATACCAACAACCACAGTCACAGGGAGGTCGGCTGAGAAAGACCAGAGCACCCCCTGGTGGCTTCCCGCAGTCAGCAGGAAGCACAGAGACTTCCAGCTGCCAAATCACCACAGATTCAATCAAAACAAGTAACCTAAGAGCAGAAACTCAGTTGTTAAAAAGCAAGGAAGAGAGATAAGGCCGATGCAAATACCAGTAAACACCAACTGCCTGAACAGTAAGTCGAGTAAGGCAGCACCAACGGGCTGCTGGTGCTGAGTGTCCTGCAGAAACCAGGTCAGGATCAGTTAGTCGCTACCTTCTACAGGTGTTTACCCCGATGCACCAGTAACCCCCAAACCAACTTCACAGACACAAGAACAAATGCTCTCTGGGATCCATCATTTCCTTCAGATTCGCTGTTTCTGTTTTTGTTTTTTTAAGTTTTATTTCCTGGCCCACAAAGGAGGCAATTTGGTCCAAAAAAAGTTGAAAGCAAAATAAGGTTCCTGGAAAAGAGCCCCCTGCCTCCTTCCCCTATCTCAGGGTCTCCCACCCCCTTCCCCTATCTCAGGGTCTCCCACCCCCTTCCCCTATCTCAGGGTCTCCCACCCCCTTCCCCTATCTCAGGGTCTCCCACCTCCTTCCCCTATCTCAGGGTCTCCCACCTCCTTCCCCTATCTCAGGGTCTCCCACCTCCTTCCCCTATCTCAGGGTTTCCCCACCTCAGCACTGTTGTCACTTTGGACCATATAGTTCTCTGCTGTGGGGCTATCTGTGTGTACCATGAGATTTTAATAGCATCCCTGGTGCTTACATGCACCATCTGCCAAGACCTTCACCCCACCTGTGATAACCAACAATGTTGCCAAATGCCCTCTAGGACTTGAAATCACCCCAGTTGAGAACCACTGTCCTATTCGATCATTACTTCCAATCTTGAGGCCACCGCCTCACTGGAAGGATACACTGATGTATTTCCTCTTAACCAAAGAGAAGATAAATGAGCAGACACCAGGAGAGCAACTTCAGGGCCCTCCGCCCTCACATGGTCTCAGAGAACAGGTCTGCCAATCTGCAGCTCAATAGGAACACCAAGATCTTGTTTTCAGATTAGAAAGCAACATACCCCCGGAGGGTGTTAACAGTAATCACACTTACCATGTATTGAGCATTTAATGTGCCATGTAATCTTCTGGGTATATTTTTCTTATTACAGTATAAATATACATAGAGTATTTTCTGAGTATTTGCCTTATATCAATTCATTTTAATCCCATACCCCTATCAGACAGGTACTGTTATTAGCCCCATTTTGTGGACAAAAACACTGAGGTACAGCAGATTAAATAACTTGCCCACATCCCCACTGCTAACACGTGTGGGAGGTGGGTAAGAACAGAGCCAGTGCTAGCTGCTTTCAGCATCAGTGAGCAGAGCAGCCACAACTGCAGCAGTGATGCCGCGACGGCTCGAGCTGCCCAGGACTGTGCTCGGTGACCACACACTGAGCACCTAAAGAGTTTCATATCTTTTTCTAAGGTCTGGGACCCTTTGAAGGAGAGTGAAAAGGGAAAGAAAGGAACTTCTCCCCAAAAAAATCCACACATGTGCACAAATATACGAACACGATTGCAAAAATCTTTTTCCATTTATTTTGC
>NW_003852584.1:1312877-1320752 GCF_000181295.1 Otolemur garnettii
TGAAGCAATGCACATTGGATGAACAGTTTTGTACACAATTGCAAGAGGCTTCTGAAGTCCTTGAAACTACCTAAGAGCTTCCAATAAAGTTCCCAAACAAATGTATCTAGGCTCCACGCCAGACACTTCATGCCTCCCCTACAATCCTACAGATAATATTACTTCATGCCTCCCCTACAATCCTACAGATAATATTACTTCTTCTTCAAGAGTGGGAAACTGAGTTCAGATAAGCTAAAGTGTTCACCCAAAGTCACACAGCCGTGAACAACAGTACCAGGGTCTGCCTGACTGCAGGCCGCCTCCTAATTCATCCATGACCGACTAACACTGGGGACATTACAAAAAGTAAGGATGTTAAAGATCCAGAAAGGATGTATCCAAGTCATCCAGCAGATCCGACCCTCTAAGGTTGGCCGTGACAAGGCAGAACTGCTGGACACTCAGAATTAAAACCCAGAGGTGGTATCTGCCTTTCACAAAGAAGGCTGTGGGTTCAGCATTAGCATCATTTCAAACCAGCCCGTAGGAGCCTGGGCAGTCACACAAACACCATTCCACCCCTTACCAATCCAGTCAAGCTTCCTACGCTGGCCAACACCTGCCCTAGTGCATAAAAAGTTATGGGCCAGCTCAGCGCCTATGGCTCAAGCAGCTAGGGCGCCTGCCACATACACCAGAGATGGCAGATTAGAATCCAGCCTGGGCTCACCAAACAACAATGCCAACTACAACCAAAAAAAAAATAAATAGCCGGGTGTTGTGGTGGGTGCCTGTAGTCCCAGCTACCTGGGAGGCTGAGGCAAGGGAATCACTTAAGCCCAAGAGTTTGAGGTTGCTGTGAGCTGTGACGCCACAGCATTCTACCCGGGGCGACAACTTGAGACTCTGTCTCAAAGATAAAAAGTTATGGGCCAAGTGTCAAAGCTAGCATATTTACTGATGCTACCTTACCTAACCAAAGAGCATTCAAAGTCAACTGCACTGTCACTGCATTTGCAAGGGAGACAGTAAGCAAAGAGGACATGAACACAACTGTCTCTGACATCAAAGCAACTGACAAAATCAGGCAAGTCTAGAAACATCCAGACTTTAACCACTCGGCTCTTTAATCACTGCAAGTAAGAATGTGGGTATCATGACTCCTTTCCCAGAAAAGACGGTGAGCACTGCAAAGAACCCTTAGCACAGCCTCCTCCATATCCCAGTTGGGGAAACTGAGGTGCAGAGAGGTCACGGGACCCACAACTATCACAGCCAGGGTCAAAACCAAGTTTTCCCATCCACCAAAAGAAAACAGCACATAATGCATCTTGTCCTTCCACCACAGGCAGACGCCTCTCTCCCTGACACAGTGGGAGGCTCACTGCGCTGACAGGCCTCCCTGCGCCCAGAGCTCGCAAGCCAGCGAGGCAGTGGGACTGGAGCAGATGCGAGCCTGCCCTCCAGGGACTCGGTCTCCACTCATTCCTGCAGAACGCCGTTTCAGTTTTCCAAGTTTGTTAGAAGTAAAATAAACTTTAGATCCTTTACCTCTTCATTCCTTTCATCCCTGTTTCTTAAACAACACTGCAGATGAGGCAGGATGTGGGGTGCTGGGGAGGTGGCAGTGAGAGTGCCCGTCCTCAAGGAGCTTGCGGGGCATGGAGGATCCAGAAAACCAAGAAGAAAGACAGGCCCGGGGGTCCTCAAGTCTGAAGCCAACAGCAAGGGATAAAACCAAGTGGGGTGACGTGACAGGTGACAAAGGCGAGCCTCTGAGGGCGCCTGAGCCGCTGGGCTGCTGTAACAGAACACCAGGTGCTGGGTGCTTATGAACAAGAGATTCATCTCCTACAGTCCTGGAAGTCGCAAGTTTGAGATGAAGGCGCAGGCAGATTCGGTGGCTTCCCAGTTCACAGATGGCGCTTCTCACTCTGTCCTCACACGGCAGAAGGGGCGAAAGAGCTCTCTGAGGTCCCTCCCATAAGGGCACGGTCCCACTCAGGAGGGCTCCACCCTCACAACCTAACCATCTCTCAATACCATCACACTGGGTTATCAGTTCAACATATGAATTTTAGGGGGACACTAACGAGAAGGAACATTTTAACAGACCTCAGTACTTTCCTCAGAAGGTGGGGCATTCCTTAAGCCAGTGGGTCTCCAAGGGCGGGGAATGTGAATCGGGCCACACCATGTACCAGCAGTGTGACCGGCCACAGAGCCACTTTCTCTGAGCCTCAAGTTCTTCAATTATAAAATGATGCTTGACCAGGCATAGTGGCTAATGCCTATAATCCTAGCACTCTGGGAGGCTAAGGCAGGTGGCTCACTTGAGCTCAGGAGTTCGAGACCAGCCTGAGCAAGAGCAAGACCCCATCTCTACTAAAAATAGAAAAAAACAGCCAAGCATTGTGGTAGGCTGAGGCAAGGAGGCTGAGGCAAGAGGATCGATTGCTAGAGCCCAAGAGTTTGAGGTTGCTGTGAGTTATGATGCCACAGCACTCTATCCAGGGTGACAGAGTGAGACTCTGTTTCAAAAACAAAACAAAACACTGCTAACATTCCTATCAAATGGACTAAAAACTGGTCCCCTAAGAAGGTCTCCAGATGTGACTTCAGAAAGAACTGGCCTCTTGGGAGTGAGGCTGCCGCCTGACACTTCAACGTCGAGGGAGGCGACAGTGGACGGGTGTCCTGGTTCCCTTCCTCAGCACCGGCCTGACTCTGAAGAACTAAGAGCAGCAACACTGACCACCTGGGGAGCTTCTAGACATCCGAGAAAGCCGCAGCCCCAAATGATTTGAACTTAGTGCCTTCCTATGTTAGTTCATTTAATCCTCACAACTGCCCTGAGAAGCCAGCGTCCTATTTTACAAATGAGAAAGCAGGGCCCAGAGAGTCTAAGAAAAAAAAAAAAAGAAAGAAAGAGAAACTAGCTAGAAAGTTCTGGAGCTGGGGCCTGAAACCAGGAGCTGGGCCCAGGCTCCAGCCCAGCTCCCAAGGACCCCTCTTGTCGCACTTAGCACATCTCTGAAGCATGGGTATGAGGGGACTGTACTCAGACACTGATGGAAACTGCCAGTAGCTTGAAAGCGTGGGGGTGTCCAAGTCAACTCAGAACTCCCTCCCGGTGAGGTGCAAGAGAGGCCTCTGAGAACCAACTGTGCAACAGAGGACAAGTGGAATACAGGTACTTTAAGTCACAGAAAGCTCAGAGCTGTTCTTGGCAAGGAGAGTGAGAAAAATCCCCCTTTTCCTGCTTCAAGCCCTCCACTGGCCTCCTTCTGTGCGTGGGTAAAGAGTGGAGCTGACGCCCTCCCAGGCATCCTCCCTCCCAAGCTCCCCTCTCACCTCTGCCACTATTACCATCCATCACCCAAATGGGCCGCGTCCCCTCTCCCAGGAGCTGCTGCTCCACTGCCACCTGAGAGCGCCCTCTTCTGACCAATCCACCCTACAACACGCCCCATGCTCTGATGTTCTAGCACTTGTACCATTTGCAAGGCGTGTCCGTGTGTCTGTTAAAACTTGGCTGCTGCTTGTCTTCCCTATGGGTCCAGCAGCTTCCGAGGGCAAGACTTCAACTTCTTGCTCACTGACGCGGAAGCCGAGATTAGCACAGTGTCTATCACACTGTGAGCACTGGGCAGGAATAGTTTTTGAGTGGAAGAAAAGGTCTAGTGAATAGTGAAAGGAAAGGGGAGGGCAGGGCAGGGGAGGAAGAAGAGGAGGGAGGAGAGGGGAGGATGAGAGGAAAGAAGGAAAATGCTCTCTGCTCTTCATCAGGAAAGCTCCTGACGCCCTTCCTCTGCCACGTGTTCTTACGGCCCTGCCCCAGACAAAGTCCCTAAGCTCTCTGAGCCAAGCCTTCCACATAAATGAGGGTGGGAGGGGTGAAGGCTAAAATCCTTTCTAAGTCTCGGAATGAGTGGGGATAGAGTCACGGCTGTCAAGTAACACAGGTCAGCACCCACGTCCTCAAAGCACCCTGCGGAGCTCAGCGAGGACGCCTTGTAACCTGGCACCTCCCCCTGGCAGTGGCATGTGTACCCCCACCCAACACCACCCCTGCTCTGATCCCACAAAGCCGGCCTGCCGCAGCCTTCTGCAGGCGCTGTGCCAGCTGACAGGACACACGGTGTGCTTGCTGCTTCCGAGCTCTCTCAAGCTTTCTGTGTAGCCCAAACAGTGACACAGTGAAACCTGCTGTGGAGACCTCCTACTACCCCAAAGCCTAGGACACCCACAGGAGAACCTATGTGGGTGGCACTGCCCTTCCCAGTCACGCAGCCTGGAGAGACAGGCACAGCCAGAGCAAGACACGGCCATGCTCACAGCTCCAAAGGGAGAGGTCCTCCTGTGGCACTGGAACAGACATTAGAGCCCTGCTGTCCAACAGCTCCCCCTCCAAACGCAGAGGCAGACAGAGTTTCCAGCAGTGCTTGGGTTGCCAGGTTAGCCTACAAAAGGCAAAACACTGCTAATTCTCACCACATCAGCCAGGAAGAAGAGGGAAGAGCATGGAGTCGTGGGTTCAAGCTCAGAGCCGTGTGACTCTGAGCACTGTGTGAGCCTCTGCTGCAGTGATTTTCCCATCTGTACAATGGACCAGTGATGCCTGCACCTGGGGGGCTGGTGCAGAGCCAGGGATAATTTCACAGAAGCATCTAGCATAGTGCCTGCTGTCTCACTAGCTAATGAGAACAAACCATTAATATAATTACCACCTACCCCTATGATACCATCCCCATGAACCACCTTTGCCTATTAGTCTTAAATATTAGTTACCTCACTTGTTACTAAAGCCTGCCGGTTGCAGGGTTAAAGTACTCCCAGCCAAAAGCAGAGACTCTGCTTCTCCAGAAAAAGAGGCGATTGCTCGGGCTCTGTGTCAGCCTCCATTACAGTGGCTCACAGTGCGGCTCTCTCGCCCCCAACTCCCTTTTGCACTCTCCTGGACCCCTAGATGGAGACTCATGGGACTATTAATTCCAATTTTTTTATTTTTTTAATTCTTTATTAAATCATAACTGTGTACATTAATGCATTTATGGGGTACAATGTGCTGGTTTGATATACAATGTGGAATGCTTACATCTAACTGATTTAACATAACCGTCTCCTTCCTTATTTGTTGTACTAAAAACATTCATACTCTATTCTTAATAGTTTAGAAATGTATCATTGCATTATGCACATTAGGTTAGAGTCCCCCAAATACCCTCCCTCCTCCCGGCCTCTCCTTTCCTCTCCCCGCCTTTCCCCTTCCCTCCTTCTTTCTAAACTATAGTTATGTTTTACCATTCCTGTGAATGTATAGGTGATTCTATACTGATTTCATAGTGGTACTGAATACACTGGATGCTTCTTTTTCCACTCTTGAGATGCTTTACTAAGAAGAATATGTTCCAGCTCCATCCAGGTAAACATAAAAGATGTGAAGTCTCCATCTTTCTTTTTTTTTAAGACAGAATCTTACTACATCGCCCTCAGTAGAGTGCAATGGTGTCACAGCTCACAGCAACCTCAAACTCTTGGGCTTAAGCAATTCTCTTGCCTCAGCCTCCCAAGTAGCTGGGACCATAGGTGCCAACCACAACGCCTGGCTATTTTTTGTTGCAGTTGTCATTGTTGTTCAGCTGGCCCGGTCCAGGTTGGAACCCACCAGCCTCGTGGCTGGCACCATAACCAATGTGCTACAGGTGCCAAGCCTGAAGTCTCCATCCTTTTATGGCTGCACAGTATTCCATGGTGCACATATACAACAATCTGTTAACCCATTCATGTGTTGATGGGCACTTGGGTTGCTTCCATAACTTGGCAATTAGGAATTGGGATACAATAAACATTCTGATGCAAATTTAATTCCAAATTTTTGTTAAAATATTGTTGCCACAAGTTCAAAAAAAACAATAGTTAAATGAAACTGGAAAATAGAAAATGCCATTTTCTTCATTATAAAATTTGGTGTCTGCACAGTTAGCTTAAACAACAAATGATGGCAAGGTGGACAGATATATTGTGCCAATTCCAAGATGGTTTGAGGGCTACTAGGTATTTTTAAAGGCATAAAAATCATTTGTAATAAACAACACATGAAGAGTTGCAAATATAAGATGTTGTGAGAGAGAAAAAAAAGGTGATGGGGAAGAGAAAATGAATGGGCCAGTTCCTAGACCATCCACCAGGGGGCAACACGAACTCAGGACAGTCTGGTTGCTGCCTGGAGCATCTATTGCAGTGGTTCTCAACCTGTGGGTCGCAACTCCTTTGGGGGTCAAATGACCCTTTCACAGGAGTCACCTAATATTAGATATTTACATTATGATTCATAAAAGTAGCAAAAAATACAGTTATGAAGTAACAGCGAAAAGAATTTTATGGTTGGGAGTCACCACAACGGGAGAAACTATATTAAAGTGTGACAGCATCAGGAAAGCTGAGAACCACTGCTCTGTGGGGTTGGTGGGAGATCAGGAGGTGAGGTTGGAGGGAATCAGGAGGTGGAGAGGCAACAATCAACAAAATGTGCTTGGGATGGATGAGAGGTCAGTCGTTCCAGTTTTCTTGGCCCTAACAATCCTCAGAGCAAAAAGTACTCTAGAAAATAATTAAACAAGGTTTGTATGCTTATCCTGAAAACACAGAGTTCCTCACTTTGTTAAAAATATTAAGTTTAAGGCTCTGAGACTTGGATGCCTACACATTATCAGTCCACTGTTACTTGGCTTGGCTGGGTGACAGTGGAACACGCCTCCTTAGGTCATCTGGAACTGTTCAGAGCACAGGCTGTGGAGTCTGAAAATTGGGGTCCATCGCCAGATTTGCCACTTACTATATCTAAGAACCATGCCTGCCACAGAGCAGGTGCTCCGTAAATATTATTGAATAATTACTACCTGTGAGGCCTTCAGCCAGTTAGTTAACCTCACTAAGCATCAGTTTTCTTACACAAAAAGAGCATAATATTACCTATACCTCAGAAGTTTGCTGAGGGATTTGATGAGAAAACAAATTAAAATGCTTACGTGACACATACTAAGCTCTGCCAAAATACATTATCATTTTCACGAGGTTATATTTTTATTTGATGCTATTGTCAGAAGTGGAGTAACATATAGGCATGTGTGGTAAGAGAAGAAGAATGGAGGAGGACCTGGGGGCTCCAAAAATAAACTGAGACCTGTTGATTCTAAACAAACCAATTGCGTCCCAAAAGTGTTGTTTGTGGGTTTGTCAGGAACACTTAGTAGTAGGAACTAACCACAGAAGAGGCAGAAAAGGAAAGTCACTGGCCATAGGGGTAACGTCAGCCAAGGGGAGTCAGCCTATAGGGGCCAGGGGACACTAAGCTGTCCGGGAAGGGAGAGGTGTGGCCAACCAGATGGGGATGTGGGGTGGAGAAAACTTTCTGCAAGTTTTAGTGACCAAGAAAATGAAAAGGCAGAACAAGAAAGTCCCAGTGACATCCCTGCAAAGAAGTGAGCCTCAGCTCCCTCTTCAACCCCTGCACAGCGCCATGAGCAGCACACAGCCGCTGCCTTCAGTCCCATCCTCCTAATCCTACTCCCATTTTCCTCTCCCAATCAGGCAGAACTGCTCCCGGGGGACAAAAGACCCTGAAACTATAAATGAGCAACCCATGTGAGAGAAAACAAATGTTAAGCCAAAGCGTAACAGGAGCTGCACAGCCACCCACTGCGGAGGGCCGCTTTCCAGTCCTTAAAGAAGCAAAAATGTATTAAAATTTTAGCAACTGGCTCGGTGCCTGTGGCTCAAGTGGCTAAGGCGCCAGCCACATACACCTAAGGTGGTGGGTTCGAATCCAGCCCGGACTCGCCAAGCAACAATGATGGCTGTAACCAAAAAACAGTCGGGCGTTGTGGCGGG
>NW_003852584.1:1320772-1322472 GCF_000181295.1 Otolemur garnettii
GTCTTACTCTTGCTCACGCTCGTCTCAAACTCCTGAGCTCATGTGATCCACCTGCCTCGACCTCCCAAAGTGCTAGGATTACAGGTATGAGCCACCTCATTTGGCTTTTTTTTTTTTTTGAGACAGCTCATTCTGTCACCCTGCATAGAGTGCAGTGGCATTATCATAGCTCACAGCAACCTCAAACTCTTGGGCTTGAGGAATCCTCAGCTTTCCAAGTAGCTAGTACTACCTAGTCTTTTTTTTTTTTGAGACAGTCTCACTTTGTCACCCTTGGTAGAGTGCTGTGGTATCCTAGCTCACAGCAACCAGAGCTCTTGGGCTCAAGTTATCCTCTTGCCTCAGCCTCCCCAGTAGCTGGGACTACAGGCACCTGCCACAATGCCCACCTATTTTTAGATAGGATCTTACTCTGGCTCAGTCTGGTCTACAACTCCTGAGCTCAGGCAATCCACCTACCTCAGCCTCCCAGAGTGCTAGGATTACAGGTGTGAGCCACTTATCACTAGATAAGGTAAAGTGCCTGACCTTATCTAGTCTTTTCTTTTCTTTTTTTTTTTTTTGTGCAGTTTCTGGCCAGGGCTGGGTTTGAACCCACCACCTCTGGCATATGGGCCCAGCACCCTACTCCTTTGAGCCACAGGCGCTGCCCCTTTCTCTAGTCTTTTAAAGAAAAAAATGTGGGCAGTGCTGTGGCTCAGTGAGTTGGGCGCCAGCCCCATATACCCAGGGTGGCAGGTTCAAACCCAGCCCTGGCTAAACTGCAACAAAATAATAGCCGGGCGTCGTGGTGGGCACCTGTAGTCCCAGCTACTCAGGAGGCTGAGGCAAGAGAATCGCCTAAGCCCAGAGGTTGCTGTGGGCTGTGACTTCACAGCACTCTAATAAGGGCAACAAAGTGAGATGCTGTCTCTAAAAAAAAAGAAAGAAAGAAAAAAGAAAAAATGTTAGGGTGCCCACAACTCAATGATTAGAGAACTAGCCCCAAGCACCGGGGGTGGCGGGTTCGAACCCAGCCAGGGCCTGCTAAAAACAAAAACAAACAAAAATGTATGTCAGACTAAATAGTCTCCCTACTTTCTCCATGTCTTACTTTCTTCAACTCATTCTTCAAACTACATTTATAGTTTGTACAAAAAGTACAGGCTCGGCGCCTGTGGCTCAAGTGGCTAAGGCGCCAGCCACATACACCTAAGGTGGCGGGTACCAATCCAGACTGGACCCGCCAAACAACAGTAACAGCTGCAACCAAAAAATAGCCGGGCGCCTGTGGTCCCAGCTACTTGGGAGGCTGAGGCAGGAGACTCACTTGAGCCCAGGCTTTGAAGGTTTGAACTGCAATGCCACAGCACTTTACCTAGAGGGACAGCTTGAGGCTCTGTCTCAAAAAAAAAAAAAAAAATTTAGCAACTAATGGTGGTAAAATGTGAAGAAACTGGCAGCTCTCCCACTGCTTGGAACACAGCATGACTGTTATAGTAAGTCTGTTTATAAAGACAGGCACAAACCTGGCCCACTCATCTCACAACCAACAATTTATCCCAAAGGAACATTTTAGGCAGGAAAAAAAAAAGAGAAAGAACATTGGCTGATAATGTAAGAGTACATTTACTACTAACCCAGCCTTCTACAGGTAGCATTTTTCATTTTTTTCTTAGAATGAATGAAGAAATTTGCTAATAATAAGAAAAATTAAAATA
>NW_003852584.1:1322678-1324417 GCF_000181295.1 Otolemur garnettii
AAAAAAAAAAAAAATACTTGGCTGGTAAGTCCCCACAATAATCTAGTAAACTGTAAGAAGTCAAGGGACAGAATCTTATGCAGCATACAACTAGGGAGACGGAGATGAAGAAAAGGACAGCTGGGACACAACGTTAAGAAGCAGAATACAAAAACAAGTGCACTCATAGGAGCCAACACCTACGGACTCTCAATTCTGGTCTAATACTTTGCTAAGCACATCAAGGTCAATAGTCACAACCACATGATAAGTACAGAACCCACCCTTATGTTCCAATGACACAGACACAAAGGTCTAGGGCCATCCAGCTAGTGGATCTGATGACACATGACCTCCCTACACCACTGTGCACAGCCATAATCCCAGCCACATACAACCCTGTGTGTCCACAAATGAGAACTGCAAACCTACCTGTAGAAAAGCAAAGCATCCCTGCAGCAGAATCACAGGGGCTCTTGTTGGCTCAAACTGTCTTCACGGCTTCGCTGTGTAATTAACTTCTTTTTTTTTGAAGACAAGAGTCTCACTTTGTTGCCCATGATAGAGTGCCATAGTGTCATAGTTCAGAGAAACTCCTGGGCTCAAGCGAGTCTCGTGCCTCAGCCTCCTGAGTAGATGGGACTACAGGCACCCACCACAATGCCCGGCTGGTAACTAACCTTTTCCTAATAGGCTTTGTGTTTCCTCAAGTACCAAAGGGCCTCACAGAAAGAGAAAGCAATATTGGGGGTCTGGCCACACCATCTTCCCTCGGATAGTAAATAGTGACAAGAATACACCAGCAAAACACCTCAGAACAAAACACTTTGCAATTTCAGGGACACCCAAGATGGGGAGGTTGTTTGGCAGAGGGCTCATCAAATATCCTCAAGCACCGAGGATTAACCGAGCTCCAGCTCGATTCAGTACAGAAGCAGCCACCTGCACTGATTATTAAATGAAGCCAGAGAAGCTACTTGGCAGGATGTGAGGGAAGCATTTGCTGCTTCCGGGAGCACTGAGTTGAATCTTCACCAGGCTCCTCTGGGTTTTGCAAAAGTTGAACAGCTGCTCTGGAGTAGAATCTTAGGTACTTCACATGCAGCGATGGAATTCTTACTCTGAACCAGGATGGCTCTTGCAACATCCGCTTCTGGGACAGACACCCGTGTTAGAGACTGGATTGCATCCCCTGCAAATCCATGTGTTGAAACCCTAACAAACACCCTAACTAACAAAGTGGGTGTATTTGGACACAGGGCCTCTAAAGCAATAAGTAAGGTTAAGTAAGGTCCTATGGGTGGGACCCTGACCTCGTAGAACTGGTATCCTTCTGAGAAAAGTCAGAGGGACACTAGGATGCACTTGCACAGAGGCAAGGTCGTAAAGGGGCCCAGAGAAAGGGAGGCCGTCTGCAAGCCCAGGAGAGGAGCCTCACCAGAAACCAACCCTGATGGCATCCTGGTTGGCACTGCAGCCTGCAGGACTATAAAAAATAAATTTCTCTTGTTGAGGCCACCCAGCCTGTGGTCGTTGGTTGTGGCAGTCCAGTCAGACTAACCCAGCCTGCACACCCAGACAGACACCCTCTTCTTATATCTCTCCCAGATCACACCCAAGGTGGAGGCAGCATGGGGCGTCCTCAGTTGAAACTATCCTCTGTTCAAGATTTCTAAGAATCTGTGCTGGAACACATACAGGGCAGATAACACTGCTGTCCCCTGACAGTCCACTGAGTGTACAGCCACTGCAGAGAACAA
>NW_003852584.1:1326064-1327134 GCF_000181295.1 Otolemur garnettii
TTTTTTTTTTTTTTTTTGCATATGAAAACTTTTTACTACTATGTTTTTACCACCAAAATTTATAGCCTCAGTCTTTCCTTCTTGTCTTTGTACAGGGCTAGAAAAAGAGACACTGCCTATTTTAACAGGACCTTGAAGCTACTCCAGGAATGGCACCAATAGCAGGATCTCTGTTATCAATCCAGCAGCCGGAACTTCAGCATTGTGTATGATAAAGTAAAAGCGACCAATGTCTGGCTGTTACTTATCCGCTGGACCCCAACACACCTCCTCAGGGCAGAATGTGGCTATCTGGCTCCACCCTCAGTCCCCTGTGCATGAGAAGCTCCTCCAAAAGGGGCAGCTGAATGAGCTTCTCACACTGCTGACCACACCACCTGCAGGCCAGTTGGTGACCATGGAGCTTCTGAGACACTTGCCCATCCTGGTGGGGCCCCAGGCCTGGGCCAAAAAGAGAAGCAACTGCCCCATCTCCAAACGGGGGGTCTCAGTCAGAAGCTGTCTCCAGCTCACAGTTACCCACTCTCCATGTGTAGTCAGAGATAAAGTCTCCTTTTTAAGTAAAGGCATTCAGGTTTTCTAAAAGTATTCCATTAAAAATAAAATAAACTACAGGGTAAGTAAATGACTAAAATTTGCAAGGCAGCAACCCTAACAACTCACACACACACACACACACACACCCCAGTGTTCCACAGAGTAGTGCCCTACTCAGCTGAGGTCAAGGCTAAGAAGTGCCACCAAAAAACACCCCACATGCACCCATCACACAAAGCATGGCTGGTCATCCCACACACTGGCCTCAGTATCCCTTCACTTCCTGCTTCACCCTTGAGGTACAGAGGGCTGGCTGCTTCCTAAATACCTTCCTTCCTTCCTTGGCAATGAAACTCTATGTTGTTTTTCAGTGAGGCCCACTGTGCCCAGGACGGTCCAGGGGATGAGTGCTGGTCAAACAGTGAGGCCCACTGTGCCCCTCCACAGTCAGGGCAGGCCAGGGGATGAGTACTGGTCAATCAGTGAGGCCCACTGTGCCCCTCCACAGTCAGGGCAGGCCAGGGGATGAGTGT
>NW_003852584.1:1327774-1331950 GCF_000181295.1 Otolemur garnettii
TGAGTGCTGGCCAAGGATACAGGAGGAGGCACTGTGAGCACCTCCCAGGAGGGGCTTCCCCTGTTTGTACCACAGGCCCATTCTGCAGTCTGGGAAAGCCCATGGCTCCTTTTCAGCAAAATATTTTAAAATATAAGAAACACACAAGATCAAAAAGGAAAGCAATAATGATGAAAAAGCACGGTCGTGGTTAAAGGAAATACATTTCAGCCAGAAGTGAAGTGAAAAACATTGTAATTTTTTCACTCTCTGCACAGAGCCCTGAGAGCTCTATGTGGAAATGGAGGACGTTCTCCCTGCCCCTCTCTTCTTCCCTGCTGCCTGGGATGAGAATGAAATGGCTGGAGCTAGAAACAGCTACTTTGGTCTTTGAAACAAAGAAGGAGCCCTGGACCAAAATCTAGCCACAGCCTGCCTACCTCCCTACAGAGAGATGAAGGTCTATCTCGTTAAACCATGGTTGGTTTATTCTTTGTTATATTCAAACCTACTCCTAATTGCTCCATCTCCAATACCGTTTCTGGGTAGTAAAATTAGAAACAGTTAAAACCTGGTCATTAGCAATGTTTAATCACCTTAAGACACACTTGTCCTTACCTACAAAAATGATCCCTCCAGAGTTACAAAGGAAGCTACATAGAACAGTTCCTCAGCAGCTGACTGCCTTCCAGGAGGCAGGTCCCAACGCATAGAAGGACAGCCGTCTGTCCCAGTGAGCCCCGCCCTGCAAGGCGTCCTTCAGCATGTGCGCCTGCCTGAGCACCACCCACTAACCGCAACCACACACCACCCTTCAAGTCCACAACCAGGTGTGTACATGTGCTACCTGACCCCACACAGACGCAAGCCCAAGGCACTGCCATGATAAGCAGGCCCAGGGGCCATTCCAGAGCTGGCGGAGGTGGCTCACAAAGTACTTACTAATTGTCATAGACTCTGGCACTGAAGCAGAAGGTAACAAGCTGCTCAGGGGACTTCCTTGGCCTGGAGAACTGGCTTCCACACTAGAAAAAAGCAGCAGAAGGAAGTTAGACGTGACCACTAAAAATGTAAACCTCACCATTCTAAAAACTACCAAAAATCGCTACTTGAAATTAGTCAATCTTCAGTATTCATATATTCCACATTTGCAAATTCATCTACTCACTAAAATTTATCTGTAACCCCCAAATCAATACTCAAGGGACTTTCACAGTCATTCATGAACACACTCAGACGAGCCAAAAACTTGAATCACCCAGGAAGCATGTTTCCAGCTACACTCAAACAAGGCAATACTCTGCTTTCTTGTGTCACCTTCATACCATCAACAAGCATCCTTTTTGCAATCTCTATTTAGCACCCCATTTTTAGCATTCTTGTACTTTTTGGTGGTGATTTCATTGTTTGTTTAAAATGTCCCAGAAGCACACTGGAATGCTGTCCAGCGTTCCTAAGCACAGCAGGCTGTGATGTCCTTACAGGGAAAATCTGTGTGTCAGATCAGCTTTGTTCAGTCCTGAGTGACAGCACTGTGGACCGTGATCCATGCTAAAGAATCACAACGTACATGAAATTAGGCGTCTTCACACAGGAGCAGGCATAACACTAGGTTATGTATTAACTGGCTGATAAAAATGGTGGGACCCGAGGCTCAAAGCAGCCTAACCCTGCAATTCCCAGGAGCTCTGATTCAGTCTTTTTTTTTTTTTTATTAAATCACAGCAACTTTGGAGAACACAGTAACTATTGCAAATAATGAGAACTGACTGTATATTTACAAAGGATTGCAAAGCTAAAAAATAACACTTTCACTTCTGAAAACAGCAGGGCCATCAGCACATGGTTAACACATACACACAGATTCACACATATACAAACACACAACACACATGCACATACACATTCACATACACAAACACACATGCACGCACACACTCACATACAACACACATGAGCACACATTCACATACACACATACATACAACACACATGTGCACACATTCACATACACAAACACACACTCACATACATACAACACACGTGCACACATTCACATACACACATATACAAACACACACACAACACACACACACACAAATACACACACGCACATACACACGCACACATTCACATACACACATACAAACACACAACACATACTCAAACACACCTGCACACACATGCACACATTCACATACACACACACAACACACATGCACACACATTCACATACACACATACACAAAGACACATGCACACAATTACATACACACCTATACAAACACACAACACACATGCACACAAATTCACATACACACATAAACACACATTCACATACACAAACACACATGCACACATTCACATACACACATACAAAAACAATACACACAACACACATGCACACACATTCACATACACACATGCAAACACATGCACACACACAAATATACACACATACACATGTTCACATACACACATATACAAACAACACACATGCACATACACACACATTCACATACCTATACAAACACATACAAACACACAACACACATGCACACACATTCACATACCTATACAAACACACACAAGCACATACACACACATTCACAAACACATACACCACACATACACACACATATACACCAACACACATACACACACATTCATATACACACATTTACAAACACACACATTCATATACACAAACAACACACATACACATATACACACATGCAGATACATATGCACATACACAAATGCACACAAACACACACAATGCTCACATACACATTCACATACACACGCACACATACACACATGCACACATACGTGCACACACACTCACATACACATACACACATGCTCACAGACACACAAACACGCTCACATACACATACACACACAAACATACACGCTCACATACATACACATACGCACAAATACACACACACACTCACACACACACCCTGCCTAGGAAGACAAGCACTGAAACATCAACAGTGTGATGGAGCTGGGAGTCAGACTGATAGTTTTACATTCACTGCTGTTTCTTTTTGTTTTTGTTTCTGTTTTTTCTTTTTTTTCCAAGACAGAGTGTCACTATGTCACCCTGGGTAGAGTGCTGTGGCATCACAGCTCGCAGCAACCTCAAACTCTTGGGCTCAAGCAATTCTCTTGCCTCAGCCTCCCTAGTAGCTGAGATCACAAGGGCCACCACAATGCCCAGCTATTTTTTTAGAGATAGGGGTCTCACTGTGGCTCAGGCTGGTCTAGAACTCATGAGCTCAGGCAATCCACCCGCCTCGGCCTCCCAAAGTGCTAGAATTACAGGCGTGAGCCACCTCACCCTGCTCCACTACTGTGTATTCTAAATTTTCTAAAATATACAATGGCTAAGGACCCAGAGTCCTGGGATTGTTTGATAAAACAAATCCTTTCTGATACTACTACCTGGCACAAACCTCTTCCAGTGTTATTTTCTGAGAGTAGAACCCCTATCTATTATAGGTGGGGCCATGACACCTAGCATGGTCCAGAGTAATCAGCAAGTCCTACTCTGGAGCTAAGGTTGAAAATACAGATGTGGGCCAGGCTCAGTGGCTCAAACCTGTACTCCCAGCACTCTGGGAGTCTGAAGTAGGAGAAATGCTTGAGGCAAGGAGCTCACGACCAGTCTGAGCAATGTAGCATGGCCCTGTCTCTGCAAAAAATTTAAAGAATTATCCAGGCATGGTGGTGCATGCTTGTAGTCCCAGCTACTCTGGAGACTGAGGCAGGAATTTCAGGTTGCAGCAAGCTAGGTTAACATCACTGCACTTGAGCCCAGCAGCCTGAGCAATAAAGCAAGACCTCATAGGGGAGGGGAGAAGAATACGGCATGTCTTTTGGGTGCCAGATACAACTACAAGAGGGACTCTACCGAAGAAATTCAAGTATTGTAACCTGGCTGTTTGTACATAACCTGAAATTTAAAAAAAGAAAAAGAAAAAAAAAACAAGGAAGGGAAGAAAATACGAGAAAAAAGAAGAGAAGAAGAAAAGAGAAAAGAATGCACATGTGATAGGTCCATGGGACCCCAAATTAGAACTGTGAAGAGAGAAGAATATAACCAGTAAGAGCAAGAAGGATGGGGCTCGGCGCCTATAGCTCAACCAGCTAAGGTGCCAGCCACGTACACCTAAGGTGGTGGGTTCG
>NW_003852584.1:1331970-1334995 GCF_000181295.1 Otolemur garnettii
ACTCGCTTGAGCCCAGGAGTTGGAGGTTGCTGTGAGCTGTAATGCCACGGCACTCTACCCAGGGGGACAGCTTGAGGCTCTGTCTCAAAAAAAAGAGCAAGAAGGATGCTGGCAGCACCAGGGAGACCTGAACAGCGACACGGATACTGGCTGCACCAGGGAGACCTGAACAGCGACACGGATACTGGCTGCACCAGGGAGACCTGAACAGCGACACGGATACTGGCAGCACCAGGGAGACCTGAACAGCCAATGACCTTGGGTAACTCGGTTTCCCCTTGACACATTTTTATTTGAACAAAGAAGAAGAAAACCTATATAGCACTTACTTTATGCCACCATACTTTAAGCACTTCACAAATATTATATAATATCTAAGTGGCTTAAATTTTATATAACACTAGGATTATTAAATATTATTTTTAAACAATAACAAATATTTAAAGAAAATTATGATAGAGGAGGTACTCAGATATGACCCAAAAAGTATAAAAAGCAAAGGTTGTATGCAAACGAATTCTGACAACCATTGTCTCTTTTACAGCCTCTCTGAGGAATGATGATCTAAGATTATTGCAACTGTGCATTCTGTGATGGAACATACATATGAAGTTAAGGCCTTGCCCTTTGACCCTAGCAGGTATCCTCCTATCTTTAAAAAAGAATAAAATGCACTGTTGTGAATAGGACACTTCAATCCCAAAGGCAGCCTGTTTCTTAACGTTAACCTGTACCCAAGTCCAGGCTCTGGGAGAACGTGGTCCTCTGGTCCTGTCCCATTCTCCAGGCTTCCGAGGGTAGCATCTGTGAACAGACAGCAATCAAGAGGAAAGGTCACATTTTTGTTTTCATTTTATTTTCTCCATGAGACAAGGACACAATGCGGATATTGGCACAGCTGCTAAACCAGACTTAGAAAAATTTTTCCACCTCATCTGCATGCTGAATTTTAACCCACTATCTATTTCTTTCTTTTTTTAGACATCATCTCACACTTCACATCAGTCACTGATAGAAGGTCCGATACTTCCCCTTAACTTGTGACCTTTTTGACCTGATCCACCTGGAGTTATACACAAAGTCCTTATTCACACCCAACCTCAGAATTAAGGAATAATGGACCAGCTTTCTGCTAGACGTTCCTGCTTGTGGTGGCTTGAGTCAGACACTAGAGGGCAGCATGGTCTAATCACTGACAATGTCTGCTGCTTTCTTTAAAAAGCCGCTACCTGCATTAAGTGGCATTTGGGAAAGGCATTCCCAAGACGTGAGGCCATAAATATTCCCTAAAAGTAACAGGTACGAGACATTTAACAATCTGAGAAATGTATTAGCCATCACTTCAGTCTCCAGGTACGAAAAAGTACAAATCCATGAGTCTTGGGCTGGGTCACGGTGACATCAAGCTCAGTACCACCCAATATGAAACTCTGGCTCATGCAAGAAACTTTACTTGTCTGAGTGGTGCCCGTAGCTCACTGGGTAGGGTGCCAGCCACATACACCAGGACTGGTGGGTTTGAACCCAGCCCTAGCCTGCTAAAAACAAAAAAATAGCTGGGTGCTGTGGCAGGTGCCTATAGTCCCAGCTACTTGGGAGTCTGAGGCAAGGGAATTGCTCAAGTCCCAGAGTTTGAGATTGCTGTGAGCTGTGACACTGTAGCACTCTACTGAGGGTGACATAGTGATGCCACTGAGGACAAAGAGACAGATGGAGCACATTTCATTTCTTTAATCATCCCCCACCCAATCCTTCCTCTGATGCCTGGTTTAGTCAGATCAAAACTCCCCAGCTCTTTAGGGGTTAAACTTTAGAGAAACTTATAGGGAAAAAAATGTTTTTTAACCTTTTCTTTTTCTCTGCTGTCTGCATCAAACAACTCAAACCCCTAAGTCTCAAAAAGTCTGAAGGGGAAAGAAAAGGGGTCTACTTCACCCCCTGCCCCTCCCACTCCTTGTCACCTTGTATCAGCGTTCGTTTAAGGGTAGGGGATCAGCCTGACTGCCTGAGTTGACATCCCTGCCCCCCAATTTTAGTTCAGCAGTTACCTAGCCTCTCTATACCTCAGTTTCACCACCTGTGAAATGGGGAGGCACGACGATCTTCCCTGCTGCATCTTATTAATCTGTACCACATAATTAAACTTCACATTCTAACAGGCATAAAACTCAGGGAGAGGGGCAGCAACTCGCTCCTGGACGACCCCCGGTGGTGTCCAGTTCTCACTCCCCCAGCACACCACCTATCTGGAACTCTCCTCTCTTGCCTTCCTGACACCATTCTTTGGTCCTCTTCCCCCACCATCCTTCCTCTGATCCCTGAGTGAAGATATCTTTGAATCATGACTCCATGGTCCTCTGTCCCCACTGGTAAATCTGGCAAGGTCTTGGCTCCCACTCTCACCTCTGTGAAGATGGCAACTTGCAAGCCTTGCCTGGGCTGGGACCTCAGTCTTAATCCTAGTCACGCATTTCTAACTGCCGTTAGAAAGCTCTGCTGGGACACCGGGCAGGCTGGGCTGACCTCCAGAACCACACAGCTAATGTCTGTGTGGCTATAAGCTCAGGAGAGCCTGCACCACCCTCACCCATCACAGAGCCAGGTGGGATCCAGGATTTCTCAGAGACAGTGAAATTATCTCCTACTCTGGTCACCAGCCATTCCCTTGCACCACAGTTCAAAAGCCCCAGGCTTCCCAGCAGGCCTTCTGCAGCAGGCCCCTCCGTCCTTGTTATCCTTGCTAATCTGATAATGGCTGACAGAAGCCATTCCCTGCAGCAAAGACAGGGACCCAAATGTACACACCAGAAATCCATGGCCATCATCCTCTACCCAGCCCGGCGTTCCAGACAGGACGCCCACTCGGTCCAGGGTCATTCCCCACTGGCCCCTTCATACTGCAAGACCACACAAGCACTCGCACCTGAAGTGGGCCTGACACAGTGGGGTGCACAAGCCACAGACTGTCACACCTCAGGGCCTCCTCTGAGACAGAAACTACTATATTTTTTTTTTCTTTTCTGTT
>NW_003852584.1:1335267-1342122 GCF_000181295.1 Otolemur garnettii
GCTGGTCTCAGGTGGATCCTAAGCTCAAACAATCCACCTGCTTCTGCCTCCTAGAGTGCTAGCATGACAGGCGTGAGCCACAGCACCCAGCTGAACTCTATTATCTTAATTCTACAGCTGAGGAAATGAACCATGAAGATGTAAGTGATGTGTCAAAGATCATGACTAACAAGTACAAGGATGTATCCCCAGTCTGCTCAATAGCAGAGCTGAGCCCCGTCCCTGCTCACAGGCCGTCACACAGCCGATGAAACTCCTGCCTCCATGCCTCTGCCCACACTATGTCCTCTGCCCTGATTATCATCTGTCCAATACCATGCGTCCACTCCCTACAGCATGTGCATCTCCCTACCCACTGTGCCCACCCATCTGCCCACTCAGCAAAGGTTTGCTGAGTCCCAGCTGTGGACCCACTGGAAGCTAGATGGACATGGCCATGCCTGCAGAGAACAAGCTCTGCCAAGTCATTGCACAAATGTATCATTCTAAACTGAAGTCAGACCAACAAAGGCACACAAGGTTTACAACCACATGAAACATGGGCTTGCTCTGTCTGAGGGGGTCACAGGAGCCTTCACAAAGGACTCAGCACTTGAGCTGTGACCTGAAGGAGGTACCTGGGGTGCAGAGGGCACAAGCAGAGGGAAATGGTGCAGGTCCATGGAAGGAAGAAGGAAGCGGGCTGGTGTGGCTGCCGGGGCCATCACGCAAAGAGGAAATGGGAGGAGATGAGGCTGCAGGGTTAGCCCAGGAGGCCACAGTGAAGATTCTGGATTTTATCCTAAGAACACCAGAAGGGAGTGGAGCAAGGCAATGATGCAACCCAGTGACTGCTGAACAGTGAAGGCCAGGGTAGAGACCAAGGGCAGGAGACAGTCTGTTGAGAACCTATTTTGCAACAGCCCAGGCAGGAGACAGTGATGACTTCAACAGGGTGGTAAAGCAGTCAGAGGACACCGGGGTCAGCTGTCCTCTCTCCATCAGGTATGGAAATGGTACGTCCTGTCCCCCACTTGCATGCAAAACTCCAGGCAAGATGCATCTTGCATCCACCAGAGCCTAGAACAATACCTGGCATGGGCCAAGTGAGATGACTGAATAAAGAAAACCACAAACCAGCCATGTGCAAAGGCTCACACCTATCATCCTAACATTCTGGGAGGCCAAGGCAAGAGGATCCCTTCAGCTCAATGAGTTCAAGACCTGCTTAAGCAAGAGTGAGACCCCATCTCTACTTTAAAAAATAGAAAAATTAGCCAGGTATTGTAGCAGGTGCCTGTAGTCTCGGCTACTTGGGAGGTGGAGGCAGGAGGATCACTTGAGCCCAGGCGTCTGAGGTTGCTATAAAGCTAGGTTACTAACCTGGGGCAATAGAGTGTCAGAAAAGGGGAAGGGGGAGAGGAAGAGGGGGGGACAATGAACTCCAAGCACACAACTGGACTAAGCGGGCTGGAAACATACAAGCAGTGCCCTGCCAGCCACTGCAATATCTTGACATTCAAAACAGTAAAACTGGCCGGGTGTGGTGGCTCACGCCTGTAATCCTAGCACTCTGGGAGGTCAAGGCAGGTGGACTGCCTGAGCTCACCAGTTTGAGACGAGCCTGAGCAAGAGCAAGACCTCGTCTCTAAAAATAGTCAGACATGGAGGCTATTCTGCGGGTTTCAACTTGCTTGATTATCAGTGTTGCTTGGAGGGCTTCATTTGCTTCCATCTGCCCAGATTTTATGTTGCTTAATATTTATGCATCTCAAAACCTTCATAATGGCCCACACACAGGCTAAAAGTTGCAGACCAGGAGAGAAAGGAGATGAGGATGAGCCCCCACCAAGTCGAGAGAGTCCCCTCCATTCCAGCGTCCCAGCTCCTGGGCTGTGTGTGACATGTCTCACCATACCACGGGAAGAGCAGGCCTCAGCTCATGCCTGGCACTCTCCCCACAGGGGAGAAAAGTCAGGGACTTTCGCCACAACTGAGTGGGAGGTGATATAATAATCACCCCTTCTTCACAGGGCTGTAGTACAGAGTTGATGTGACCATGGGCAGTATGTGGACCCTGTTTCAAGGCTTCCTTCATGTTAGCAATCCCATTTCCCCACGAGGACACTGAGACAGAGACAGAGTCCTCAGCCACGTACTCTTCGGCCTCATTCTGTAAGGGGAAATGGGAAGCTCAGGCAGAAACTTGCTTAAGGTCACGCGGTCCTGAGCTATGAACGTCCCCAACTGGGCTTGACCTAATGTGTGTAGCTTTCTGTTCTTTGCCAAGTGACAAGATTAGCCTATTAGGCCAGGTGGGGTGGCTGTTGCCTAAAATCCTAGCACTTTAGGAGGCCGAGGCAGGTAGATGACTTGAGGCTAGGAGTTTGAGACCAGCCTGAGCAACATAGCAAGATCTCATCTCTACAAAAAACTTAATAATTATCCTGGCATGGTGGCACATGCCTGTAGTCCCACTTATTTGGGAGGCTGAGGCAGGAGGATCACTTGAGGCCAGGAGTTTGAGGTTGCCGTGAGCTATGATAATGCCACGATACTCTAACCAGGGCAACAGAGCAAGACTTTATGAAAGAAAGGAAAGAAAGTCTATCAGCCAGTTCAGAATTTCAATAGCTTTCTAAGTAATTGGTGGGCCCCACTCACCATTTTTCTAAATCTAGGCCCAAGGAAGGAATGTTTTTTCCTAGAAAAATAAGAAGGCGCTGGCCAGGCGTGGTGGCGCACGCCTGTAGTCCCAGCGCTATGGGAGGCCGAGGCGGGTGGATCACCTGTGCTCAGAGGTTTGAGACCAGCCAAGAACCCCGGAGCCAAACGAGCCAGAGTGAGACCCCGTCTCTACAACAACAGGACAACGAGACAGCCAGACCTTGTGATTCCAGCTCCATGGGGGGCAAGAAAACACTACAGGAGGAAGAAGTAATAAAAAAAAAATTAAAAAAAAACCTTCAAAGTAATAAAGTTGAAATAAAAAAAAATTAAAAAAAAAAAAGAAAAAAGAAGGCGCCTGAGTCTGTCAGGCCAAGGCCTCTCTGACCCAGTGATACTCTGGGGGCAATGACAGCAACAGAGCACTTCTCTGTGGGAGGCACCATGCCAGCTACACTGCCACCCTTCCTGCCAAGCTCAGCCACACCCCTCCCCACCTGCACTAGCTAAAGAGAACAGTAACAAGCCACACGCAAGCACGCTCAACTGCGTGGAATGGTGTGGAAACACCCACAACTAGAGGCAGGTCTGAACCAAGCTACTCCCTGACCCCCGAGCACTTGCTGTGCGGGCTCCAAGGTCTTTGCAGATGGTCATTCAGTTACCTTCTCCCACCTCTGAAGAGGCAAAAAATGGTCACTATTTATGGTTAACTTTTATATGACCAAGTTCAACAAGCCACTGGTGAGGGGGAAAACAGGAATGGGGGCTCCCTGGGGACTCGCCCCCAGTTCAGCCAAGCCCTGAATCTCAACAAGCCCACCCTGGCCTGAGCCCCACACCTCCAGGCTCCCATTCCTACCTGTGCAGGTGACTCTGGTTCTCAAAGTCACAGCTCTGCCTGGAGAAAAAGAGTGATCAGGAAACACCCACCTGCCGGGCTGCAGGAGCCCACTCCGCTGACAGGGAAGAGGATGTCGGAGTCGCCATGTAGCACCTGCAGTGGAGCCCAGCCATGCATCTGGGAGAGGCAGGAGTTCCCATCCAGTGGCCTGTGGTGAAAGAATACACCCATGTGACCTGAGGGCCGTGACTCACAAGCATCTGCAAGGAATCCACAAGTGCCTTCCAGAAACCAACCAGGCTGTGCTGAAAACACGGGGCAGCAGGGCTCGGAGTAAGGAGCCTGCAGTCCACATGCAGACCTCTTTCAACCCATGTTTCCTGAACACCTACTGTACACCAGGTACTGTGCTCCCTACGGGCGGTAAAAGTTAGCCAGCAAACTATTTAGGAGCTGATAGTCCTGGAGAAGGTGTAAATGGCAGCTCACATGTGTGGAGCTGGTGAGGAAGGTCAAGGAAGCCGAGAAAGCCACCCTAAGAAGGGAGGCTTGAAGAGAGAGCTGGAAGGAGCCCAAGCCCCTAAGGGGAGAGGAGGAACAGGAGGGGAGGGGGCAGGAATGGCGAGTGCGATGGGGGAGGCAGGAGGAACACCACGGGCTCCAGCTTCTGAAATGATGGCAGCCACCTGACCTTCGACTAGTGTGGCTGCCCCTTCACTGGTTCTCATCATGGGTAAAAGAACAGAATCAGACCACGTTACAACTGGGTCCCTTCCAAGGGACAGGCTCAGCTCAAGTATTAACCAGGCTCATATGATCTGTTTTAATGTCACCTTACCCACAAAGCACAAAACCAACACGTGCCATCTTTGTAATGCCAGGCTGGCTCAGCTGAGCGTGTCTGAGAGAGGATTTTCCCACTGCAGCACTGGCAATCAGGAAACACTAATAAATACCAATTTGTATTGATGTAGTACAGGCATCCCTTGGTATCCACGGGGCATTAGTTCCAAGACCCTGGTAAGTCTGAGGATGCTCCAGTGCCTTGTACAAAGTAGCGTAGAGTTTGAATAAAACCTATGCACATCCTGACTGCTGTTCATCTTCCTCTGAGCAGCCTGAGGAAGTCTGTGAAAATGGCTCACTATTCACTTGACCCAGAAAACCCCATAAAGTCATGCAAGTCGAGAGGTTCAAATCTTTGTGTTCACTTTAAGAACACAGGTGAAACTGCCTAGGCCATCAAGAGCATGCATATACAAAAAGCCACCAAGTATCTAAAAGATGTCACTTTAGAGAAACAGTGTGCACTCTTCTGATGTTACCAAGTTAGTAAGTATGCCTAGGACCTGGATGCAGGGTTGGTGGCTCAAAAAGAGTACTGAGTTTTTGCTGCAAATGCTTAAAAATGCAGAAAGCAATGCTGAAATTAAGGGCTTAGATGCAGATTTTCTGGTTCCTCTGGCATAACCAGGTGGAGAGAACACCCAAGATGCGTCCCACCCTACGGAGCTCATGGTCACATTAGCCCATACATGAGCTGCTCTGGCATAACCAGGTGGAGAGAGCACCCAAGATGCGTCCCACCCTATAGAGCTCATGGTCACATTAGCCCACACATGAGCTGCTCTGGCATAACCAGGGGGAGAGAGCACCCAAGATGCGTCCCACCCTATAGAGCTCATGGTCACATTAGCCCATACATGAGCTGCTCCTGCCTCATCAAGGTGACCCTTACCAGCAAGAAACAAATTGCTCTAAAAACAGAAGAGGAGGTTGCACAAAGAAAATGATATCCCAGAAGAAACTGAAGAAACAAAAACTTATAACCTGGAATAGACACAACATAAAATAAATGCAAATAACAGTGAAAAAAAAAGAGTACATTCTCCTGTATTTGTACTTTAAATCATCTCTAGATTTCTTATAATACTTAATACAATATAAAGGCTATGTAAATAGTTGTTGCAGTGTTTTTATTTGTATTATTTTTATTATGTTGTTATTTTTTATTATTTCTTTCGAATATTTTTGATCCACAGATGGTTGAATCCATGGCCCACGCAGAGGGCCAACTGTACTATAAAGTCTATAGAATCACTTTCTAATGAAGATCAAAGCAGACCATAATCACACCACCTTAACAGAGGAAGGAAAGGGGGGACTGGGGAAGGAGGAAAAGAAATCTTAGATATGGAAGAAGGAAAAAGAAAACTCAGAGATGATGTGGCTTACCCAAGGTCAAAGTCACCAGCTGTGAGCAACCAGACTGGAGCCCCAAGATCCACCAAATACAATTCCAATGGGTCAACCACCTTCTGATGTTACTTATACAGTTATTTTTTATTTCATAGCAGGGAGCAACACACTTTCTGTAGACACCCAGACAGTAAACAGTGTAAGCTCTGTGACATTCTTCTGTGGTGGTATCTCTTTACAACTCTTTAAAAATGCAGCAACCATTTGTAACTTAAGGGCAGATTTGGCCTACAGGACAGTCTGCTAGCTCTTCTTTTAGAGGCTATAGGTAAAAACTCCTTTAGTTCTCTCTAGCTTTTGGTAAGACATTTAGAAACAAGGCAGAAACATAGAAAAAAAAAGTCCTAACAGAATTCCACAAAATGTATCATTTAATCCTATGAGACTCAGATAGCAGGCTGGGGGTGAAGGAGGGGCCCCTCCCGCCCATGTCCTGGCAGCGGAACCAGACTTGAGCCAAGTCCCAGATGAGCCTGGCTGTGCCTCTAGAATCTTTTCAGAGACACCGCTACCCTACCCAGAGGCTCTGATCCAGCAGCTGGTGAAAGGGCAGACACCCCAAGACAGTCAGGGAACCTATCAGGAAGAGACAGCAGAAGCAGCCAGGTCCTTCCCAGCTACTGCATGGAGCTCTAGGCAGGTAGGAATTTATATTCCTGAGACAATTCTTGCCCCTCCATGTAACATACACAAGTGCCCCAGACAGGCTGGAAACTCAAGAAAAAGTAAGCTCCAAGGGCCACCATCTCAAGACAAGTTATATGAAAGAGATTCCTGAGGTGGAGACAAACTAACCAGATGGCATCATGCTTGGCTGAAAACATAACGAGTGCTGCTTTTCATTAAGAAAATTAAGACACTTATTTCAAAACCTAGAAAATGCCAAAAGCAAGAGAAAAAAAAAACCAAAAAAAAAAAAAATCCATAGGCACATTACCCAAAACACAAGCAGGTCAGACACAGTCTCCTGAGTGCCTTTTTTCTGGCTTGCTATGCACACTTTTCTTCACACAGTTGTAATGAAACTAAATAGCTCTGATCTCATGTCTTCCGTTCTTCTCTTCCTTAGTGTGTCTTCAGACCACTGGATACTTTTTTTTTTTTTT
>NW_003852584.1:1342294-1343625 GCF_000181295.1 Otolemur garnettii
CCAGCTCAGATGTACGTGGCTGGCACCTTAGCTGCTTGAGCCACAGGCGCCGAGCCACCACTGGATACTCTTAAACATCATTTGAGATATTAAAGTAGCTACACATTAAGATTTTAAGGCTTAAACTACAACATACTCTGCTGTTAACCGTCCCTGGTGGCTGCACATTTAGGCCAGTCAGCTCCAGCGTTTTGCTTCTCTAAGGACTTTGGTATCTAGACTCAGCCACTTTTCCCTGAGTAAAGGGTATGTCCTCAGGGCAGATGCTCAGCAGAGGGATTAGCAGATCACCAGGGTAAACATTTCTAAGGCTTATGACATTTTATCAAACTATTTCCCCCCAGGGTCGTTAACAGCTGACTACAGAAAGACCTGGGTCAGCCCCTCCCCCGCCCGTCCACCTCATTCATTGCATGCATGGGAAGAGCACCTACTGGGTGCCTGGACCTGAGGCTCACCCCTAAGCAGGGCAAGAAGAACCTGGGGCTCTTGGCAAACATATGGTAAAACACAGCGTCTTGGTTAACTGCATTTCCTTAATGGCTAGTGAGATGCAACATCTCTTCCTATGTTTCTAATTCCTTTTGAATTATGCCCACCTCACTCCACCCCTGCTGACTTCCCTATAGTATCACAGAGCACACATACAGATACAAAAACTCCTGTCTATCATAAAGACATTATCCTTTTTCAATATTAAAAAAAAAAAAAAAAGGCAAAGCCAATGCGTATAAAAAGTATTGAGGCAGGAGGAACCAAAGTTTTCCTCAGGCATCAGAGAAGTGGTTTAATTACAGTAAACAGAGGAACGGGCTGGACTTCTGGCCAACAGATCTTATTAAAGACAATGGGAGCAGACAGTTTGCCAGAGGCTACAACAAATCCTCATTGAACTTCTCCTGGTCCCCTCACACACATCCTCAATCTCTCACTTTCCCATGAACATTAGCTAAGAATCAAAATAAAACATTACTCTGTAGGCCGTCTCATCATCGCTCTGCTCCTTCGCAGGCTGCTCTGGAGTGTTCAGTCAAGATCCCCCTTATGCCAGGGAGACGCTGTCCTTAGTCTGTGAGAGGCCCAGGCCCCCCATGAAGGTCACTCTGCACTATTTTGTGCTTTTACACATCACAATGACAGCGGCTGTCTTGGCTCACAAGCCGGCCTCACCCTCTGGGCTCCACTCAGTGGCACCAGCAGGGCAGAGGAGGAATGACTGTGCTGAGGCCAAAGAACCCATGGAGTGAGTCATCTCTGCAACATGGTTCCCCAAAGGCCCACATTAAGAATTAAAGGCAATGGGAGGCGCCTGTGGCTCAGTGAGTAGGGCA
>NW_003852584.1:1344989-1346339 GCF_000181295.1 Otolemur garnettii
AAAAAGCAAACAATTTAAATAATCAACAATAAGGTAAACCTTTTGCAAGTCATGGCATATTGATCTGATTGAATAGCAACTACATTGGTCAGGGTTCAACAGAGAAAAAGAACCAGCATACGTGCAAATAGGGATATAGAGAGACACAGATACGAATTTATAACGAGGAGCTGGTTCACATGGTTAGGGAGGCTGAGAAGCCCTGCAATCTGCAGTCTGCCTGTTGGAGACCCAGGGCAGCTGAGAACCAGGAGAACAGAGGGTACAAATCCTAGTGCAAAAGCAGGAAAAGGCTGATGTTCTAGCTCAAGCTGGCAGACAGGAAGGCGACAATTCCCTTCTTCCTCCAGTCTTTGTTCCACCCGGGCCTCAGTGGATGGGGTGAGGCCCATCACAATGGGGAAGGCAATCTCCCAAGCCCGCCGATTCAAATGGTAACTTCATCCAGAAACACCCCCACAGACAATCCCAGAAATAATGTCTGATCTGGGCACCCTATGACCCAATAAAGTTGACACATCACATCAACTGACATTCATAATTATATGGAAACATGAAAAATATCTGATACTACAAGCTTTGGAGTACATTGCATCTTAAAACCTAAATCCTGGTTTTGCCCATTGCTTTCACAATCTTAATTCTGTCTGGAATCCTATTCTTGCATCTGTAAGATGGAAACAATGCCCCCTAACCTGACAGGGTTGCTTTAAGAATTAATGTAAGGTATACACAGTACCTTGCAGCAGCCAACATATCACAGACAACCACATATCACTCTTGCTCAGGCTGATCTCAAGCAATCCGCCAGCTTCAGCATGGCAAAGTGCTAGGATTACAGGGGTGAGCCACTATCCCTGGCCCAGGCTGTCTTGACTCTAAGGCCCGTGCTCTTTACTGTACTTCCAGCCTTCATATGCATCAAGCCCCCTCCACGGGTATAAATCTATAGCAACTCCAATGTTGAGGCATCAAGGGCAGCAAGTCACTGCTTTTCACACCTCTGCAGATAAATGCAGAAATTACCAGCCCACAACTATTCCTAGACTAACCCTCAGTCCTGAGTGTCCCATGCCAGTGCCAAGTCAGAGATGGGAGGAAAATCCAGTCAACAAAAATGAAAGGCCTAAGGGTGGCACCTGTGGCTCAAAGGAATAGAGCACTGGCGCCATATGCCAGAGGTGGTGGGTTCAAACCCAGTCCCACCCCAAAAAAAAAAATGGAAGGCCTATGTATAAAGCAAGAATTTCAAGGCACACAGCCTGACTTTAACTTTGCATTAAGTACCTTCAATATATTCCCTTATCCTCTCTTACTTCTCAGAAGAATAGCAAGCTAACACTCCTTCCT
>NW_003852584.1:1347559-1348512 GCF_000181295.1 Otolemur garnettii
CCCCTTCCCAGCAGGACCCTGCTGTTCCTCCCATGCAGAGGTGGCATCTATCTCTGCAACCCTTTGACTGTGACTGGCTGCTTTTCCAAAAAGAACATGGCAGAAATAACAGTGTGTGAGTTCTAGAGTGGGGTGTCAGGAGGTCTCACAGCTCTGCCTTTGCCCTCTGGTACTATTGCTGCAAGGAAGCAGTCCAGCCTCCTGAGGGGTGAGAGGCCACAGGTAGAACTGAGCTGTCCCAGCACCAACTCCTCTGGCAAATAGGGCCACCTTGGATCTGCTAGCTCAGCCATCAGCTGAAGGCAGCCCCATGAGTGAGCCCAAGGGAAGCCAGCAGAACTACCATGCCAACCCAGAGAATCATTAAAAAGAACCCTGGTGGGGCCGGGCACAATGGCTCATGCCTGTTATCCTAGCACTCTGGGAGGCCAAGGTGGATGGATTGCCTGAGTTCAGGAGTTCAAGACAGCCTGAAAAAGAGCAAGACCTTGTCTCTTTAAAAAAAAAAAAGAAAAAGAAAAAGAAAAGCCAGGCGTTGTGGCAGACACCTGTAGTCCCAACTACTCGGGAGACTGAGGCAAGAGGATCACTTGAGCCCAAGAGTTTGAGGTTGTCGTGAGCTGTGATGCCATGGTACTCTACCAGGGGCAAAAAAGTGAGACTCTGTCTAAAAAAAAAAAGAACCCTGGTAGGTTTACACCACTATAATCTTTTGAGTCTTTTATTACACAGGAAAGGCAAAATGAAACTGAAATCAAGACTGCCTCAGCGGCCAGGGCTGAAATGAGCCTGTTTGTTTACCCAACTTAATCACTAAAGTGCATGTGAAACACTTTGAGCCAATCACCCCAAATCCAATCACTTAAACCACGGTGATTTGGTGATACCTCACCAAATCATGGTGATACCTGGTGATGCCTCACCAAATCATGGTGATACCTGGTGATGCCTCA
>NW_003852584.1:1349979-1354138 GCF_000181295.1 Otolemur garnettii
TCTCACCTTCAGCTCCCTGCCCTGTACATTTTTCCACCCCCTGATCTTCACATCTAGGTAAGACTGTCAGCACCTTTTTGGAGTGAATGTGGGTAAGAAAAATAAACAAAAATGTGAACTGAAAATGCAAGTACATCACATTTCACTCCCCTTGGAACAACTTTCAGATGAGGTGTATCCACCTGAGCTGCACTCTGCTATCCTTTCAACAGCCCGAGTGCCCTGTTGTTGCTCACCAGCACTGACGTTCTTGGACACGATGGGCAGAGGGTCGGTCTCCTGCTCAGGTTTGATGAGGATAGACACAGCAGAGGAGGCTGTGATTTCCCTGAGAAGGCTGCTCACTCCTTGTGTGGACTCCTTCAGCAAGGAGGTCATATTCTGTGTTGACTCCTTTAAGAGGTCCGAGACAGTGGGGGCAAACTTACTCTGTCCATTTAAATCCTTGTTGTCAATGTTAATTGCAAAGAGTATGGAATTCAGACCTGTGCCAAAAAAGGGAAAAGTCTGGAGTGTTTGCTGTTGGGCGGTCACACCTACAACACGAGAGCCACGCTGCAGACAACACAGCACACAAGAGGACACACACCTTCAACAGTGATAAAAACCTTCCACAAAACTGGGGTCAGTAGACACCAGCTATCGTGGGAGTGGAGTCTCTCCAGATTCTCTCCCTAACAGGCAGGAAGACAAACACAAACAAGTCCACCAGCAGCAGGTGAAGGCACAAGCTCTGAGGTCAGACTGCCCAGGTTGAATCCCGGCACTGCCATTTACTAACTATGAGACCTTGGTCAAGCAATTTCTAATCTCCCAGAGCTTCAGTTTCATTACCTGTAAGATGAAGACAAAATCATCTCCCTCACGGGGTTGTAAGTATCAAACACAACCACTCACCAAAAACACTCAGACCAATAAGCCAGCAAACGTGTATCGATTACACCATCACCATTGCTTTAGGCAAAAACTTACACTGGCATCTTATGGCCTACGCAGGAAATCATGGCCAAACCCTGACTTTTTCTCATCAACGGACAAAACTAAAATAATCCCCAATAGGTAGGACTTTGTGTAGACTTTCAGGGGGAAAAAAGAGGCACAAAAGAAAAAAGTAAGGTCCCTCCTTCTGTCCAGTTGAGTCCACCTCTCACCCTCTTGAGTGAAAGTCAAATGGCAAACAATTTGACAACCCATCAAGTGACGTCAGTCAAGGACCTTTCCTGATGATAAATCCTATCCATGACTCTTAATCACACACGGTTCTCTCAGCCCCATAGAGGTGACTGCTGAGCTATGACTCCACCTCACGGATGAGGACATAAAGCTTTCAAAGCTCACAGAATCTGCCCTAGGTCTCCAGCCAGCAAGAGGTGGAGCCAGGTTTCAAGGGTACACTTCTGTCCCCCAAATGCCCCCTCACTGATGTTAAGCCTGCAAAACCACAACCAGATACGTTCAACCCCATGCCTTCTCTGCCAGAGTATCAAATTCTAGATGAATGGACCCATCGTTTAATGGCAGTAGAGGAAGGACAGAGACAGAGAACATCACGGATCCCTTGGTTGTAAATGCACTCCAAGGCAGCCTCCTCTGCTCGCCAAGCTTCACAGGGCCCAACACCTCTGGCTTCGGCCAGGCTTACCAGCTGCCATGGTAGGAAGCATGCTAGACCTTTCCTCATCCATCACAAAAGACCAGTCTTCATAAAAAGTGCTGCAAATTGAAAGAGAAAAGGAAAAAGTTCTTAATAGTGGTTCTCTGCATTGACTAACCAGCTAGTTCCATTAGATAGGTCCCTGGAAGATCTATGTCTGGTCATCCCAGAAAGGACATGGTATGTCTGAGGTCTCTGCTGCTCTGAGGCTTCTGCTTATAACCAGAGGACTGAACATGAATGTCCCACCACTTCCTCACTGGTCCCCTGAGACCCCAAGATTTAGAGTACTAAAATAGACGTGATATGCAAATGTATTTATGAAGCAGCAAAGTAGGGAAGGTCCGAGAGGTGACTTCCACTCAAGCATGTCCCCAAGAAACAGAAAGGAAATCCAAAAGGGCCAAGCGTGCCCACCTGATTTGGTGAATACAAGAAGAGACAATTTCAGAAAGAAATTACAGCACTCCATGGCTCTGTCAAATGGGGCATTTACACATACTACCTGCTTGGGCTACAGACCCCAACGCCCAAGTTATCCCATAAATATAAATGGCAGTTGGGAGATCAGGGGCAGAGGAAACCAATTCAGCCTGTCCAAGGTCACCCGGCCAATAAATAGCACAGCAAGGGCTTAAAAGAAAGTCTCCTGAGTCCAGCAGCCAAGTTCTTTATCTGATTCCCTGTTAAGCAAGAGCAATCAATTATCCTCAGTGCCATACTTCCCCACCAGCTCACAGAACTCTAAACTAATGGACTCAGTCAGTGAAGAGTGACCTGCTGCTCAGTAGGAGACTGGAAGAATTAGCTACTGAAGTGACTAAATACAACCAACAGGAAGAAAGAAGAGACATATTTTCAATATACTTACTCAGAAAATGTTAATGGAAGCACAAACCACAGGTCCAAGTTGACATTTCATCTGTATCTCTGATTTCCAAAAATTGTGATCTTTTAAAGTCTGAGCTAGTTTTCACACATATAAGTGAATTTGGTTTCCCCACATCAAGTTAGGTAAGTGCCTAAGGATTCACGTAAGGTCCAATGTGATTCCTTTTGTTTTGTTTTGAGACCGTGTCTCACTCTGCTGCCCAGGCTGCAGTACAGTGGCTCATCAGAGTTCACTCAGCCATGAGCTCCCGGACTTAAGGGATCCTCCTTTCTCACCCAAGTGGGTGAGACCACAGGCTCACACCATGACACCCGGCTAATTTTTTTATTTTTAGTAGAGATGTGGGGGTCTCACTGTGTTGCCCAGGCTGGTTTCAAACTGTTGGCCTCTAGTAATCCTCTCACCTTCCTCCCAAAGTGATGAGATTACAGATGTGAGCCACTCACCCCACCCAACTAATTTAACTTTGACAATGACAATGTAATTCTGAACTACCTGCAAATGACCTACTGGAAAGAGCTTCACAAAAATTCATTTTAAGAAATATGAGTATGTCAGCAGAAACTCTGCAGACAAAAAGAAACAAGAAAGGAAAAAAAAAAAAGAAAGAAAGAAACAAGAAGAAACCTGAGTATGATCCCCTCTCCTAGAGCTGGCCAATGCCATGGCAGTGCAGATACCCTCCATGCCCTGACTCCAATCCTGAGCAGTGCACAGAGGTCCAGCCAGTGTTAGTCCTCCTGGCTCCTCAGCCCTCTCCTTTCAGACCCACAGAGGGTTCCTACCACACCAGTGGATCAGGTGTCACAGGCACCACAAGGGGAGAAGAAGGTCAAGGGTATTTCTAAGAAGTCTACAGTATAACCTCACAACACCTGAGAATCCACGGTCAGATAAGAAATCAAGAGAAAGCATCACAGCACCAAATTGAACAGAATTTCACGACTAAGGATCTGGGCATTGCTGGTGTGGAAAGTATTCAAAGAACCAGGGAAGGTCCAATCATGGTCTCTTTGTATCATCAGAGGACACAAAACAACATGTCTAGTCCCCCATTCTCAGAGAGGAAATAACAGCTGGACCAGAGCAGGACAAATCACAGACATCATGAGTACAGGAAAAACGGCAAAAAAGAAAATGCCGACAGGTTTGCAGAGGTACCTCTGTGTAAACTACGAGGGATTTAAGTTTCTATCCCAGTGGGCTCTACAGTATTTCTTAGTGTTTTTAAAGGAAATGTGGCTGATTATATTATCAATGGCTCATACTCAGTCACTGTGGAATATAACTACACCTCCCCACCTGCGGAGCTCAGGTGTGGCCATGGGATGTGTACTGGTCAACAGAACCAGTCAGTATCTCTGTGAACAGAAGACCTAAGAGCCAGGGCCTGGTTCAACAACACCTCCTTCCCTACCTGTGCAATCATGAAGCCATATGTAGAGATGGAGGCTCCAGTCACCTGGATCCCTAAGCTGAGACTATCTCTGATCACCCATGACAGACACATAGCCCAAGGAAGAAATAAACTTGGTTATCAAAAGCCACTGAGAATTTTATGGTGTTCATTATTAGGGCCGAACCTCACCTATGCTAACTGAGAGTAAACTTCA
>NW_003852584.1:1356088-1357614 GCF_000181295.1 Otolemur garnettii
TTTACCTAGTACAGAAAAGGCTGGAGACACAGAAGAGCACATCCAAAATAAAACCATCTAAAGCCTCCCATCCAGAAGCCACCAATATTAACACTGGTAAGGATTTCCTTCCAGTCTTTTTTATTGCACTTTTCTTTTTTATGCAAAATCAACATTTATGGTAGGCCGGATTATGACCCTCAAAGACATCCACATCCTAATCTCTACCTCACAAAGTCTTCACAACTACCATCAGTCAGGATCTGGAAAGTGGGAGATGATCCTGGATAATCCCTGTGGGGCTGATGTGATCACAAGTGTCCTTAGAGGAGGGAACCAGAGAGAGATTCGGCACAGAAGACAAAAAGATGAGATGAACAGGGAAGCAAAAATTGGAATGATGGCCACGACTGGGGATGCCAGCAGCCCCCAGCAGCTGGAAGAACAAGGAACAGATTGTGCCCTGGAGCCTCCAAAAGGAGCCAGTCCTGCCACCAGCTTGACCTCAGCCCCATGAAGATGATTCTGGACTTGCAGCCCCCAAAACTGTAGAAAGACAAATCCATACTGCCTGAAAGCCACCAACTTTGTATTAATTTGTTACAGCAGCCATAAAAAAATACACGCTGTATGACTATATATGCATATATTTACAAAGAAATACACATTGTATGACTATATATGCATATATTTACATAGAAATACACGCTGTATGACTATATATGCATATATTTACATAGAATCTTACATTCTGATCCATTTATTTTGTCATCTAGATCATGAACATTTGCTCATTACAATTAAAAATCTTTGAAACATGATTTTTGATGGCTTCCTAGTGAAACACAGTTTAATGATCTGTCCTACTAAAGACAAGATACATTGCTAATTCTCTCTCTATATTGCAAAGAACATCCTTACACATAAACATCCTGATTTCCAGTTCCTTAGGAAAGATTTCCATGCACCGAATTACTAAGTCTGAAGATAGAGACCAATTTAAGGCTTTAAGGAAAACCTAAGAAAGTTTGTTTTCACCCATAAGGTCGTCATTCCTGCAGCCACCTGCCTGTCTTCACGTCCCACCTTCTGTTATCCACACACATACAAACATTCTGAATAGTCAGAATCTAGCGTATGCCTAATTTTCGCCATTCAACATTGGATCACCAATGCTTTTTCATGAGGCCAATAATAACAACAACAGCAGCAGCTACCATTTATCCAGTATTAACTATGCACCAGCCACTGCAGTGAACACACATTTGACCTCAGCACGACCAAGGCCATCTTCATGTCAAAGACCAGGTCTGAGGCCTGGACAAGTGAAATAACTTGTCCAATGACACATTTAGTGAGCAGTGCCACAGAAAGGAGCCTCAGAGCTCCCTGCAAACCATGAAGTCACACGGCATTGCAAAACAGGGGGTCTCTACCATCTACAAAATAATAGTGGTTCACCATCCTTAATCATCAGAGAAATGCAAATCAAAACTACTTTGAGATATCATCTAACTCCAGTGAGATTAGCCTATATCACAAAATCC
>NW_003852584.1:1358382-1373571 GCF_000181295.1 Otolemur garnettii
GCTTTATATTGCGTTTGTCATAAATCTACATATTCTTCTCTACCAGATGACTATAATTGCAAAGTAGAGCTTGCTTTGACATCTGATGGCAGGACAATAGTATGCTACCACCCTTCTTTGGACATTCCATATGAACACACAAAACCTATTCCTCTGCCAGATCCTGTGGGTAATAATGAAGAAACACATGATCAAGTGCTGAAAACCAGATTAGCAGAAAAAAGTGAACGACTTGAACAAGGACCCATGATAGAACAACTTAGCAAAATGTTCTTTACTACTAAGCACCGTTGGTATCCTCGTGGACAGTATCACACTCGTCGTAAGAAACTGAATCCTCCAAAGGACAGATGATACTGAGGTTTTCCAGGGAATTGGAGAGAAATGTGCCTCATATGCCATTTGAGAAAATGCAATCTGGTATATTCAGTAATATGCTATATAGTAAAATAGTAATAATAAAATGCCTTTTCATATGTCAAAAAAAAAAAAGAAAATGACATGAAGGCTATGTTAACCAGTTTGATGGAAGTGTTTCGGATTGTGTGTGAAAATCCCACACTGTACCCGAGAAGTGCATTAATGTACATAGTTACCATTCAATAAAAAAAAAATTTAAAAAACTAATAATAGTGTTCACAACTGCTTAATAGTCTAAGGGGGGAAACCTGAGTCTCTGCTGCCAGATCTAGCTTTCAGTCTAAACAGGCTCAAAGACCTCACTGAAATGGGACATTCTTAGAACCTTCCTTCCAGATGTATGCAAATACCTACATCACCAAAAACTGGACGGCAAGTTAGTAACTTTGCTCTAATGGTTCAGTTCAACTTAATGAGGTGGGACTATACTTTTCCTGTGAACCATGAGCTGAGCAAGGCTAAGGCCACCAGGCATAGACAAGGACTCACCCCGAAGCAGCTTCCAGTCTAGCAGCAGGACAAATTGGTTAAGAGATTACTCACTCCAATGGCCCTCTGCAAGGCCATTCAACCACAGTAAGCCTCAGGTTCTTCTCTCATAAAATAAATACAAAAGCACAGAATCCCCAGAGTTAGTGGGGTAACCTGGAAAAGGGAGGAAAGTGCTGATCACGCTGCCAGTGGTCTACAATGACCAGCCACTATCTGCTTAATAATTACCTCCTAACCAGAGAGCATTTGTGTAGCTGCCCCTTTCCTTCTCGTGTTAACAGCATCTAAATGTTTCTGTGTGTGGGTGGGTGTGTATATGCATTAGTGGATCAAGCTAACTTTTCAGACCATTTAGAATAAACTTCCCAAGAATGACAGAAAACTCCATCAACAGGGCAGGTCACGGAGAACTATCTCTGTCTCAATTCCTAAATGTCAAACTAATCCCAAACTCATCAGATCCGTCTAAAACCACACAGCCAAAGAAAACAGCCTTCTTTCTTCTGTCCACCTCTCTCGGAACCTCAGAAACGTGACCAGAGGGAATGTGGTGGTAAGCCAGCCAATAACGTGTTTTGAAATGTGCTGGACAACTATTTGTATATCCATCATGTTTAAAATCAAGTATTTTCACTGCACCACATCTGCCTTAAAAAATGCATTTATCTCCCTTTGACCTTGAATGCACGTGAACACTTTAAGGTATGTTTTCCTCTTATTTAATTTTGTAAATTGCTTACTGCTACAGAATCCTTTTAAAGCTTGTCAGAATGATGCTGCTGATGACAGGAATTATCCCAGTAGGGTTCTGCTTCCACTGCCAAAATGAACGTAGTCTATTTAAAGTGCAGCCCACCTGCCAATTAGGGCATGCAGTGTCCATAATTTAATCTGGGAAGATATACTGATCAGCTTTAAAACACAGAGTTAATTTCAAAAGTGGGCAAAGGCTTCAGATTCTCTGAACATCTGAAAACCAAGTGTCAACAAAAGCAAGAGTTAGGAAGCAGGTGCTGAGGAGAGCTGCCCTGGGGCACTTGTTACTAGAGAATAACTAATGGCATCAGGCTTATGGCAAAGTTTCTACCAAGCCTCAACTTTCATTGATGCCAAGAATTCATATCTTGGAGACCACAAGGAAGACAAAAACTTGGCTCACATTCCAGTTCATGTACTGTGTGGCCCTGACAACTTACTTTTCCTCATCTGTAAAATGGGGATAACAGTACCTACTTCTAAGTATTGCTATGAGGAAAAAATGTAAAATAAGAATACATGTAGGGGCTCAGCACCTGTGGCTCAAGTGGCTAAGGCGCCAGCCACATACACCTAAGGTGGCGGGTTCGAATCCATCCCAGGCCTGCCAAATAACAATGCCGGCTGCAACCAAAAAATAGCCTGGCATTGCAGCGGGCACCTGTGGTCCCAGTTACTTGGGAGGCAGAGGCAGGAGACTCGCTTGAGCCCTGGAGTTGGAGGTTGCTGTGAGCTGTGATGCCACGGCACTCTACCCAGGGCAACAGCTTGAGGCTCTGTCTCAAAAAAAAAAAAAAAATGCATGTAGGGCAGCGCCGGTGGCTCAAAGGAGTAGGGCACCGGCCCCATATATGGGAGGTGGCGGGTTCAAACCTGGCCCTGGCCAAAAACTGCAAAAAAAAAAAAAACATGTAAAGGGGTGGCACCTGTGGCTCAGTGGGTAGGACACTGGCCCCATATACCAAGGGTGGCAGCTTCAAACCAGCCCAGCCAAACTACAACAAAAAAATAGCCAGGCGTTGTGGCAGGCGCCTGTAGTCCCAGCTCCTCAGGGGGCTGAGGCAAGAGAACTGCCTAAGCCTAAGAGCTGGAGGTTGCTGTGAGCTGTGTGATACTCTACCAAGGGTGATAAAGTGAGACTCTGTCTCTACAAAAAAAAAAAAGAATACATGTATAGGCTGGGCGCAAAGTCTCATTCCTGTAATCCCAACACTCTGGGTGGCCAAGGCAGGAGGATGCCTTAAGGTCAAGAGTTTGAGACCAGCCTGACCAAGAGGGAGACCTCATCTCTACCAAAAATTAAAAAAAATTGGCCAAGCATTGTGGTGCATGTCTGTAGTCCCAGCTACTTGGAAAGCTGAAACAGGAGGATCACGTGAGCCAAGGAGTCTGAGGTTGCAGTTAGCTATGACGACACCACTGCAAAAGAGCCAGACGGATGACACCACTGCAAAAGAGCGAAACTCTGTCTCAAACATACACGCACACACATACACACACACAAGCTGCACAAAGAGAGAGAAAGACAGATTTAGGGGCACACTGGGCTTCTGAATCCAGCTCAACTCCCAGAAGACTTCCTAGTTACAGGTCAGTAAGTGCCCCCATTTTTGTCTTAAATTAGTATAAACGATTTTCTATCATTCTCAACCAGAAGAGGTCTAATGCAGTGAGATGAGGTATGTACTTCAACCACCTCAGAGCACCAAGAACACTTGATCTCCAGAGCCTCAACGGGGACTTTATCTTGTCAGTGTGATAGCACTGCCCCAAACAAACCAAACATTGCTCAATAAGTAACAGAAAACCAAACTACAACTACACAAGCCATGCTCCTTGTATACAAAGAAGGGTTTGCTTTTCTACACAATTAGTCAGGAGGCAGGCAGTCAATTCAAAAGCTCTGTTAGGCCAGACTCTCCAAACCCTTGACCTCACTGTCACTGAGGACTGTCACAACTCTAGGCATCACATTCACAATCAGAGCAGGACAAAATAAGACAGTATAAAACCAGCCCTATCACACCTTTTATCAGGAAGGATAAGAAAACACAGAAAACCACAGGCAGTAGAGGAACTAGAGAACAAGAGTCAAGACTGCCTTCTTTACTCACAATCCCTCACCTACAGAAGGACAGACACATCACAGCCCCAAGCAAAATCAGGGTTCTATCAAACCAAAGAAGACAGGAGGGATGATCTAAGGCCAGAAACACAGAATCAGCCAAACACAGCATCAACCATTCCAGGAACGAGGTAAACCAAGTTCATTCACATCTAGCCTAAGAAATGGGTGAACACAGGCTCCCAAATCCCAGCCACATTCTAATCTACATGAGCCAACTACAGGGCACAAGTGGATGGGTGGGGCAGGGTTCCCAGTAATGGCTGTGGCTCTGCCACTTGGCCATCTGCCTACAGATTGTCTTCCATAACCAGAACACAGGAACTATGGTTTAAATATGAATCACACATAATAAAAATTTACATAAAGTGTGCATATTTGATTTTTTTTTTTTTTGCCTTTTTAAAAACTGGTAAAACATGCACAAACAACAATGAGGGCTTCAACAACAACAACAACAAAAAAAATAGGCGTTGTGGTGGGCGCCTATGGTCTCAGCTACTTGGGCGGCTGAGGCAGGAGACTCGCTTAAGCCCAGTGAGCTGTGATGTCCAGGGGGACAGCTTGAGGCTCTGTCTCAAAAAAAGAAAAGAATAATGCTGCTATGAACATGGATGCACAAGTGTCTATGTGATTCCCTGCTCTAAACTCTTTAGGTACTTATATCTAGGAGTAGAATTGATGGCTCATATGGTGACTCTATATATTTGACAAACCACCAAACTATTTTCCATAGCGGCTACACCCCTTTACAATGAACAGAGATGGAACTGCCAGTATTTCTCTGCAACTGCAATTAACTCTGCTCTGAAATTCTTTCAGTTGGAAAAATAAACTTGCCAACTAAAGGTAACTTAGTCACCTATAGGTTTTTTTTTTTAATTGTGGTAAAATTACAATATAAAATTCACTATTTTAACCACTCGGTAGTTGCCTGTTTGCTCTCTGGTCTTGCTCTGCAAACTGAGCTATTAGAACTTGAAAGATGTTTAATGAATAAATAAATACATAATAATCTGAAATACTAGATTACTTGTGAAGACCAGTAGATTCAAAAACGGAAGCATCCCAACTGACTCTACAGCACAAATGCCGATTATCCTGGTGGGGTGGATGGAGATCACCAAACTAAAACAAGAAAAAAAGCGCAAAGTGCCACTTAATGTCCGTGTGACTCCTCCACAACCTCGGGCCCTCATCCTGCTCCAGCCTCCTGGGCCTCCTTACCATCCCTCCAACAGGACAAGCCTACTCCACCAAAGCACCCGCCCAGCCACAGAAACAGAACCCATACCAGGTACTCCAACAGAAGAACTCCAACACAGGGAATCTGTTGCCAGAATTTCAGAAGAGCTATAAAGCCAAACAAGGAGATAATTAAGGGGCTATCTAGAGATGATATCAGGAAGCCAAAGGAACAAAAAGCAGGAGGTGGCACCTACAGGGCTGCTGGGCCGCAGCAGAGGACACTGAGAAAATGAAGGCCTGACAATGGTCTGCGTAGGATACTGTGCGCCATGGAGAAAGCACAGCCCCTGCTGGAGAAGCCCCCGGAAGCCGGGTGAGAGAAAGAGACACTCCAGCCTCTTCTCACCCTTCCCACCTCCTGTTGACCAGACCACGCAGAAAGCCCAGGGAAGAGTTTGCAAAGCAAACAGGCAACTGATTGGCACAGATCTTTGAACTTGTTGAACTATCTGGAATTCCCTCCTGCAGTAACAGTAATTCCCTCACCTTCTTAGATCTCTGTTCAAATGCCCCCCTCAAGAGGCTGTAAAACTTCACCCAGGGCAGACTGCTAGCTTCTCGTCAAACTCCATCCTCTCTTCTTCCTGAACCCCCAGACAGACTATGCTTCCCAGCCTACCTTGCAGGGACCATGTGACTCAGTTTCCACTGCACCAACCCAGCTTTCACTCATTCACTCACCTGGGTCACTCATTTCTGCCATCTGTCCACCCCTGTTATGTTAGCATCTTAACTTTGAGTTCCTGAAGTCTAGTAGCTCAGCCTAGTAGACTTGACAGCCAGCTACATTATACAAGAGTCCATAGCATCTTCTTTATTGAAAAGTAGGAAACTTCTCTAGCATCAAAGAAACAAGGCCTTCTAGAACTTGTGTCTCATTTCCCTTTAAATGTGTACCCCATCGTATACTAAAAAGTCATTTACATTCTGACAGGAGCAAAGCAAAGGACCCATGGAACTTACAGGTTGGATAATCACGTTCTAAAAACTGACAACCCTGAGGTCAAACTGACTCTTAATTTATAAGACATCAAGACTAACAGCTAGAGGTCACATTTGGCCAAGAGGTATCAGTCCAGCTACACTGGATTTTAACATGCTGGGACATCTTCCTGCAGCTCAGGAAATAACGACTGGCCCAAGCCCTCTCTCACCCTTAGATATCAAGGACCCACTTTCCCCAGGACCCATGAACATTCCCGTAATCCAGCAACCCACAGGTTAACGCCCAGCCCAAGGGAACGGCACCTGGTTTCTGGGTCCCTCCCTAAAGCCAGACACTTTCTAATAGCTATGAACCATTTTTATTACCTGGACAGAGCTCAGTATTTTCTCTGTACCTTTAGCAGACATTCTTTAAAGGTCTCTTTCACCAGAAGTAGCTGATTTGCAAGTTCATGAATATAACAGAGAAACATCAGGAGGGAACTGAAAGCATTTAGAAGAAGGGAAGGTGGGGGAGTGGACTTCCCCTCAATCAAAATAATGGGCCCAGGGTTCTTCTGGCACACTCAGCTGCTTCCAGAATTAATTTTCTACAGAAATGAAATTGTTACCCAAGGTGACCCAATGAAGCAAAACTGCTTTGAATTAAATGCAATCAACCACTTTCAAAAATCCCCACTGAGGATCAAGGAAGTTGGTTCTTCTAATTTTACAGCTGGAAGTACATTAATACCACCTGCTTCCAACTGACTGTGACAATGTATACAGACACTGGAGGACAGAAGTTTGGTTTCCTGGGAAAATAAGTGGCACGTTCTAAAGTTGGGATCTTCGAGTCATTATATTTCTTTTTCTTTTTTTGAGACAGAATCTTGCTCTGTCACCTAGGCAAGAATGCAGTGGTATCATTGTTCACTGCAACCTCAAACTTCTGGGCTCAAGCAATCCTCCTGCCTCAGCCTCCCAAGTAGCTAGGACTACAGGCATGCACCATCATATCTGGCTGATTTTTCTATTTTTAGTAGAGACAGGGTCTCACTGTTGCTCAGGCTGGTCTCAAACTCCTGACCTCAAGGGATCCTCCCACCTCAGCCTCCCAACATGCTAAGACTACAGGTCTGAGCTACCGTGCCCAACCATCATTATTTTGAATACAGTCCTTTGGTGGCCTCCTCTATGTACGTGACCGAGTTCCTTACAATACACTGGAGCTATAGGATACGTGAGAATGGACCCAGAAGGACTTCCAGAAGGAGAAACAGTCATGAAAACAGGGCCAGGTCTGCAGCTTATACTTGTAATCCCAGCACGTTGGGACGCTGAGGCAGGAGGATTGCTTGAGCCCAGGAATTCAGGGTTGCAGGCAGGGATGGTGTGCTACTGCACTCCAGCCTTGGCAACAGACTGAGACCCTGTCTCTAAAAAACCGGAAAAAGAAGAAAGAAAACAGGTAGTGCCATACACAGGTCTTACAAGAGAAGGGCTCAGGACTACAGGAGGAGCACAGTCCAGCTGAACCAGCTGGGCAGTTAATGAATGACTTTTTGAGAGAAATCTGAAACTTCATGAGAAAATAGATCAAACTACAGTGAGACACTACTTCACATTCATTTGGGTGGCTATTTATATTTTAAAAAAATATTGGCAAACATGTGGAAAAATCGGACCACACCACACATTCCCATACAACGTCCATTGCAAGTAGAAATGTAACATGGTACGGCCACTCTGGAAAACAGTGTGTAGGTTCCTAAAAACTAAACCTAGGATTACCATGTGATCCAGCAATTCACTTCTGGGTATATACTCAAAAGAACTGAAAGCGAAAAAACCAAATATTTGTATCCCCATATTCACAGCAGCACACAACAGCCAATTAGTGGAAGAAACCCAAGCGTCCACAGGGATAAACAAAATGTAGTATATACACATATACACACACAAGAGTATTATCCAGCCTTAAAAAAGAGGGAAAGTGTGACACATACTGCACCACGGACGAACCCTGAAGACATGATGCTCAATTAAGTCAGACACAAAAGAACAAATATTGTATTACGCTACTTACACTAATAGCTAAAACAGTAAAATTTGCTGATATATAAAGTAGAATGGGGGTCACCAGGGGCCAGGGGTGGGAGTAGGGGTTGAATACTGGTGTTAACGAGTGCAGTTTCAGTGTGGGAAGATGGACGGTGGTAATAGTTGGACCACAGAGTAGAGGCACTTAATGGCACTAAACTGTGCGCTTACCGTGGTTAAAACGGTAGGGTAGATTTTATTATGTATCTTTTGCTTACAATGGTTTAAATGGTAGTTTTTATCATGTATCTTTTACCATAATTTTTTAAAAAGAGAGAGCAAATAATGTATTTGGGCAGCAGGAGTTTGGGTGAGGGCTGGGGAAACAAAAAAGTTAATGGAACAGACCAAACAAAGAGTACTAGAAGAGTTTCAGGAGAGCAGAAAGCAAAATGTTTCTTAAAACACATGATTGCACTGACCAAATTGGTGAGAGGTACTAAGTAATCAAACGGCAGTGAAACCACAGGGCCTGTCCCCAGAGGGTCCAGCATTAACACTTTAGCTGCTGCGTACTAGGGAGATCCCAGGGCCCCAGGCAGGGACTGTGGCAGCAGGAAGCTTGTGGGACTCGGGCCATCATTTCTTTGCCACCTGAATAGAAATATTGCAATGTCTTACCTGCTGGCTGCATATGAGTCCTGGGTGAATGGGAGGGTATGAGAGGAACAGCAGAGACAAAGACCATAGGGAACAGAACCCTGGAAGCCATATCAAGGAGCGTGCACTCTGTCTCAACTCTAACCCATGAAAGGGCGTTAAGTCGAGGGCAGGGAAGGTTTAAGAAGACCCTCTTCTCAAATGGCTATAGTGTGCAGAGTGGGTTACAGCTGCCCATGACTGAAGGCAGAAAGACACAGTGGAGCAGGGAGAAAGAACAGAACTCCCTGAGGATAGAGAAGCCACCGTGGGTCAGGGCCTGCCCCTCTCAGAGACAGAAAGCACAATGCTTTGTGAACGGCTGGTGTCAGGGAGAGGGAAGGGAGGAGAAGGCCAGGGGAAGAAGCCCCAGGGCTGCCCAAGGGACCTGGGGAAGGGCAGAGCCATGTACTAAGCATGGAAGACAGGAGCAAACACAGAAAAAGATGAGAAATCAGTGGTGGCAATTTTGATGAACCTGCTTGGTGTGCCCAAACAGACAGTCAAAAGAGGAAAATGATCTGAGCTGGGGTCACAGGCACACACACAGCAGTCTGCAGCAGGGAATCAGAACGGTATGTGTGGAAATGAGAGTCAACAGTGAATCTCAGCATTAATACCATATGAGGCATAGAGAGGACATGCCAAGAAGAATCAGCAAAAACGCAGAAAGCCTGCCAGGAGGCCGCGGCACCACCAAGGTCAGGTCAGGAGGCCCCGGTGCTCAAAGCTACTGAACACACCAGGAAGGCTAGACCTGAGCTGCACGGCTAGACCTGAGCTGCACGACTAGACCTGAACTGCACGGCTAGACCTGAACGGCAGTTCAATAGCAGCAACTGTGTCTCTTGTCTATTCTGAACTGTGCCAACCTGTAACCTGACGATGTGAGTCAAAGAACATCATATTCCAAGGTCGTGCCAGCAAACGCCAGTGACTGCAATGGTTCTTTCCTCTTTCCCCAGTGGAATGGAAAATAATTCATTTTTCCATACTACATTCTATATTAGCTACTTGGGCTTCCAATGGCTACAAAGTCCACCGATTCCCAGTCAAATCTCTGTAGAGCACTGGGTCACTTATTTAATTAACTTTTGCTTTGTCCTCAAAAATTAATCACGTCCCCTGTAGCACTCTGGAGTGATATCCTGGTATAAGGTACCTCAGGAAGCATGAAGTACAGTACTGTGCACTATTAATAATGCCCTTCCTTCTAGTCAAGACGTATTTACTCATTGAACATATTCACTCAAGAACATAGCCACTGCCAGACACTGTGCTAGCAGTGTGGAGTTAGGAGAAAACAAAACAGGCTCGGTGTGCTGCTCACAAAGCTGACCTTATAGAGGGGTATACAGACGACTGAATACTGGACGGTAATAAGATCAAATGGCCGGGCGAGGTAGCTCACACCCGTAATCCCAGCATTTGGGAGGCCAAGGCAGGTGGGTTACCTGAGCTCAAGAGTTCAAGACTAGCCTGAGCTAGAGTGAGACCCCATCTATAAAGTTATCTGGGCATTGTGGTAGGTGCCTATAGTCCCAACTAATTGGGAGTCTGAAGCAAAAGAATTACTTGAGCCCAAGAGTTAAAGGTTGTTGTGAGCTATGATGCAAGGGCACTCTACCAGGGACAACAAAGTGAGACTCTATCTCAAAAAAAAAAAAAAAAAGATAAAATGGAATCTCCCAGGCTGGGCACAGTGGCTCACACCTATAATTCTAGCCCTTTGGGAGGCTGAGGGTAGGAGGATCACTAGAAGCCAGGAGTTTAAGACTAGCCTGAGCAACATGGCAAGACCCTCGTGCCTCTGTCTAAAATAGAAAAATTAGGTGGGCATGGTGATGCACACCTGTAGTCTCAGCTACTTGGGAGGCTAAGGCACAAAGATAGCTACAGTCCAGGAGTTTGAAATTGCCTTAATACCACTGCACTCTAGCCTGGGGAATAGAGCAAGGCCCAGTCTAAAAAACAAACAAAACAATAAAATGGAATCTCCTGTCCTTTGTTCTTAAGACAAGGGGTATAAAAGCTTTTATGTAAAGGGCCAAATAGAAGATACTTTACAGGACAGACAGTCTCAACCACAATCTGTCTCAAAGCCATCTACAGCACAGACATGAACAGGTGCGGCTGTGTTCCAAAAACACTTAATTTACAAAATGAGATGGCAGGCCACAATTTGCTGTCCTCTGCTCTAAGGGATCACAGTATGTAATATTTGTTGATTAATTCACTCGTGAATTCAAACTAGGGGCATCTTTCAAAGACCATTCTTTCTGGAAACACGCCATGCCACATAGAAACCGGAACTTGAGAGTCACGGTCACACACACCTGAGCAGAACCCCAGCACTTATTAGCTCGAGAACATGAGTCCCATTATTTCACTTCTTTGAAACTTACCTTCTTAATCTGTAAAATAAGGACACTACATGTATCATTCACCAAACATAGTCATTTCAGGAATAAAATGGGATAATGAACACAAAGGGTCTAACAAATTCCCTGAGTCACAGGAACTGCTCAATCTGAGTCACTAACAGACACTTAGGAAGCCAGGCCTGTGGTTAAACAACGAGCCAAAAAGAACAGAAAACACCAGGCGTCACTTCCAAGACTCACGTGCAAATCACCTCCCTCCTTCCACCTCTGCAGCACAAGCCTTTGACTGGTTTTGTTTTTAAGTTTCTTGCTTTTTCCTATTGTTTCAGTGAGGATGCTTTCAGAAGCACACAAAAGGAGACCCAACTCAAAATGGCTTAGAACACTGGTTCTCAAACTTCCTTATGTCGTGACCCACAGGGTAAGAACCCTGGCTTAGAGCAACAGAGAATTTATCTCACACAACATCAAACTCAGAGGTAGAGAACAGGGACTACCAAGGATCTGGGAACTCTCCCTCTCTCTAAGCTGCCTCTGTGTACTGGCCTTTTGTCCTCAGACCTGGCCTCTCTCAGGGTCACAAAATCATTGCCATAAAATAAAGCTTCTCTGTTCTCCTTTTAAACTGTGAGGAACTTTCTCAAAAGCCCCTCAGCAGACTCCTCCTTGCTTCTCTTTAGCCAGACTGCACCTCATGTCTATCCTAAACCAATCACTGGCAAGGTGTTAACTGCCATGACTGGTCCATTTTTGTCCAGATTTACTTCCCCGGGGGTTAAGAAGGGGCCTTGTAGCTACCACTGACGCTCCTGGCCAGCAACAACTGAATGACATCACAGCTCTGTCAGCAAAAAAGGAAGGACAGAACTGCTGGACAGAACTGCAGGGTGGGAATAATCAAGGCCTGCCTGCTGCAGTTATCAGGATAACCAAGGGGAAGGCGATGGCTATACAGACTACAGGACCAGACTCTGAAAATAGAGACTCCCTTCTTCACACCTCCAAATCGATCTCCTGTGCAGACAAATGTAGTCACTTGTCAAAGTCAGAGGAACAGGGTCCACTGAGCACAACAGACCCTCACTTCTGGGGTTTGAATCCAGCCAGGCCTAGAGAAGACACTCTGGGCTTCATCCGAGCCTTGCTGGATCCCTCGTAACCCAACCACCTGGATGGTGTATTCAGGGGGAGCTGGATAAGACGAGACTGATTTGGTAACTTGCCTGCTATCAACTGCCCTACCAGTGTTTCATATGTCAGGGGAGTTTAGGCAAAAACTCTCCAACATAAAAAAAGAAATGAAAAAGAAAAAAGAAACTTGAATAGCAGGCCCAAAACAAAACAAAAACACCTAACAGGCAGCAAACTAGAGCATGGGAAATGTATACGGCCACTGATTAAAATCATCACCAAACTTAAGGACAACTGCACGCAAACTCCCTTTCCCAAGCTGTACTTTACATCAGAAGGAAACTTAGTACCTGATTTGTGTAAAAAAAAAAGTAATGGTCAAAGAGTTTGAGGTTGCTGTGAGCTGTGACACCATGGCACTCTATTGAGGGTGACATACTAAGACTGTGTCTCAAAAAAAGAAAAAAGTAATGGTCACATATTGGTGGTACATCTGGCAACAGAAAAAGGCTAAAAAGTATCACCTCAAGGGTCCACCTTCAGCCATGGAAAGATGAGAGTGAGGCAGACCAATTCCCCCACCAAAAACAAACAAAAAAAAAGTGGAAGAAGACGAAAGGAAAAAGCAAAAGCCAATTTTTTTTAAACTTAATAAAACTTCTCTAAGAGATTTGCAAAGGCAGGAAATACTTGAGAGACTAAGATTTCAAAGAGAAGGCCATAGACATAAGTGCTACATTCGGAGGCCTTTTTTTTTTAACCTCAAAGTGTTTTCCAACTATTAAGTTTCTATGATAAGAAGTTAACCAGAGCTTTCAGAATTCCTGCAGGGTCTAAAAGGAAAAAAAATTAAGAATTCTGGGCCCGTCAAGAGGGAAAGACACTGGTGAACACCTCAAGGGTTCAACTGTGTGTAGGGCTGAAATAGGGTCCCCGCAAAGTTCACATCCACCAGCCCCTCAGACTGCGATCATATCTGGAAACGGGCTCTTTACTGATGTAACTAGTTAGGATGAGGTCACACTAGATGAGGGTGGCCCCTAAGTCCAAGAACTCAAGACCTTCCAGGAAGAGGAAAGGACACACAGACACACAGGACAGAGAGAAGGACGTGTGGCGAGGGGGTCGGGACTGGAGTGATGCAGCCACAAGGCAAGGAATGCTGAGGCTGGGCACATCCCCACCCATCCGCCTGTCTGAAGGAGGCAGAGTCTCTCTCTCACTCCCCAGAGCAATCAACCCTGCTGGCAGCTAGTTAGGACTTCCAGCCTCCAGTCTAAGACAACAAATTTCTAGCTGGGCATGGTGGCTCACACCTGTCATCCTACCAGGGAGGCTGAGGAGGGAGGACTCCTTAAGCTCAGGAGTTCAAGACCAGCCTGAGCTCTACTAAAAAATAGAAAAAACTAGCCAGGTATCATGGCAGGTGCCTGTAGGCCTAGGAGAGACTGAGGCAGAAAGATGGCTTGACCCCAGGAGACAGAGGTTGCTGTGTGCTAGGATGATGCCACAGCCCTCTAGCCTGGGCAACAGAGTGGAACTCTGTCTCAAAAAAGTAAACAAATAAATAAATTTCTGTTGTTTTAAGCCACCCTTTTGTGGCAGTTTGTTACAGCAGCCCTAAAAAACTAATACAAGCTAGACGTCCCCTACATAAAGGAGAAGTAGAAACACAGTGGCCCTCACACATGCTAAGCCCAGTTACAAACCAGCTCAATCCTTAACTAGATTAAACTAATCTTCCTTTGTCCCAGCTGCCTGCCAGAAGCAACAGCAAATCCTCTTTGAAGGAAGATAGCGTGGCCCCAAGCTTCACATTCTCTCCACAATTCTTCATACTCAACATGTAGCATTCAGCCAAAAACAGCAGGCAAGTGTGAAAAGAAGACTGTATTAAAAACCAGGATAAAGGCTTGGCGCCTGTGCTCCATGGTTACAGCACCAGCCACATACACCAAGGGTGGCGGGTTCAAACCTGGCCCAGGGCCAGCTAAACAACGATGACAACTGTAACAAAAAATAGCCGGGCACTGTGGCGGGCGCCTGCAGTCCCAGCTACTTGGGAGGCTGAGGCAAGAGAATCACTTAAGCCCAAGAGTTGGAGGTTGCTGTGAGCTGTGATGCCACGGCACTCTACTGAGGGCAACACAGTGAGACAGACAAAAAAAGAAAAAAAAAAGGATAAAAGCTAAAATCAGGGTCTTCTGGCCTCAGCAAAATGGGGACGTTAATAAAACCTCTCCCCCAAAAGTGACTATGAAAGTGGACAAAATTGAAAACCATTTCAGTACTGTGAGAATTGACCAAAAGCACAAAATAATATGAGGAGTGTTCATGCTTGAAAACTGCTGAGCTTCAGGTATAAACTGAGGAATCTGCAGAGTTCTTGCCCGGACTTCTCACGTCAGCCCCACCCACCCCAGTGAGTGCAGAGGCCTGTGCGGGCAGGGCAGGCCGAGAGCAGCCCAGTGTGTGGGGGCTCACTTGAACTGCAGTGGTGGGCAATGCCCTTGTCTAGGGTCAGTGTTGTTGAGAGGGACTCCTCTTGGTGGCTAGTGAGCCTAAGACTGGAGCCACGGCTGGTTGAGACTCCACACCGACAGAGCAGAACGGCCAGACCTATGCTGGCCACTCAGCCTGGGCAACTGCACACACAGAGAACACGGGAGGGGCAGCAAGAGGAGAGAACAGGCAGGAAAATGAAGAAATGACAGCCAGAATGCCCAAAGTTTTATGTATAAAGAATCTGCACATCAAAGAAGCTCAGCAAACTCCTAGTAAATAAAAGAAACTCAAATTCTCATATAGGGGCGGTGCCCACAGCTCAGTGGGTAGGGAGGTCGTCAGCCACATACACCAAGGCTGGCAGGTTCAAATCTGGCCCAGGGCAGCTAAACAACAATGACAACTGCAACAGAAAAATAGCGAGGCGTTGTGGCGGGGCACCTGTAGTCCCAGCTACTTGGG
>NW_003852584.1:1373791-1377095 GCF_000181295.1 Otolemur garnettii
CAGCTACTTGGGAGGCTGAGGCAAGAGAATCGCTTAAGCCCAAGAGTTGGAAGTTGCTGTGAGCTGTGACACCACACGGCCCTCGACCCAGGGCCATAGCTTGAGACTCTGTCTCAAAAAAAAAAAAAATTATCATATAGGAACCTCAGGGTCAAACCTATTGAAAGCCAAAGATAAAGAAGAGTTCTTAAAGGCAGCAAAAGAAAAATGACTCATCACCTACAACAGAGAATCGATCTGATTAATAGCTGAACTCTCATCAGAAAGAGGGGAAGTCAGAACTGCAAATGGGCACAGAGTGATGGAAACGTCCTAAGAGTGGACTGTGGTGATGGTTTGCACAGAGCTACAGATTTACACTTAGAACGAGTGAACTTGACAGAAAGTAAATTTTACGCCAATAAAGCTGCTTTTTATTTATTAGATCATAACTATGTACATTACTGCATTTATGGGGTACAATGTGCTAGTTTTATATATAATTTGGAACGTTTACATCAAACTGGTTAACATAGCATTCACCTCACTTATTTAACTGTTGTGTTTAGACGTTCATATCCTACTCTTAATAGATTTGACATGTACCCTTGCAATATGCACAGTAGGTGAGATCCCACCGAGTACCCTCTCTCCAACCGTCAACCCCCCTCCCCTCCCCTCACCCTCCTCTTCTCTCCTTCTTTCTGGGCTATAGTTGTGTTTTATCACTCATATGAAATTGTAGATGATTATATATTGGTTTCATAATAGTACTGAGTACACTGCATTTTCTTTTCCATTCTTGAGATACTTTACTGAGAAGAATATGATCCAGCTCCATCCACATAAACATAAAAGAGGTAAAGTCTATATCTTTTCTTGTAGCTGCATAATATTCCAGGGTGTACATATACCACAATTTGCTTATCCATTCATGGGTCCATGGGCACTTGGGCTGCTTCCACGACTTGGCAATTATGAATGGGCTGCAATAAACATTCTTGAGCAAATGTCCTTGTTGTAAAGTGATTTCTGGTCATCAAAGCTGCTTTTTAAAAGAGCAACCAGATCTCTCTGCAGCCAGCGAGGATAAGAGGCCAGCCGTGTGCAGCCTGGAGGAAGGCCCTGCCCAGAACCCAACCCTGCCTTAGACATCCAGCCTCCAAAAGGGTGAGAAACAAATCTGTTGTCTAAAATAAATAAATAATGAGTGAGTGAATGAGTCATCCATGTTTTAGTTAAAAACCCACATCCTTAAGAATCCTAGTATATTAAGACAATCAATGAATATTGTAAATAATTATACAACAGTAAATTTTAAAATGTAAAAGCTATTAACACCTTCTTTTTTGGCAGTGTCTTGCTCTGTCACCCCTGGCTAGAATACAGGGCCATCATCATAGTTCACTACAACTTACAAGTCTTGGGCTCAAACAATCCCCTTGGCCTCCCAGAATGCTAGGATTACAGGGATTGAGGCACCACACCCAGCCCAGAAAATAAACTTTTTTAATGCCATTTTTTTCCAAGACAGGGTGTTGCTCTGTCACCTGCTGGAGTACAGTGGCACAATCACAGCTCACTGCAACCTCAAACTCCTGGGCTCGAATGATCCTCCAGCCTCAGCTTCCCAAGCAGTAGGGACTAAAGGTGCACACCACCATGCCTGGATACTTCTTTTTTTGGTAAGAATTGCAGTCTCACTATACTGCCCAAGCTGCTCTTGAACTGGTGTTGACCAAATCCACATCCCAAAGAACTGGGATTGCAGGCATGAGGCACCATACACAGCCTTAAGTGTCATTTTTAATAACATCAAAAAATTCTCAAATATCTGGGAATAAATCTAGCAAAAAACATTCACAGAAACTTACAAAACATTTTGAGAGCTAAGAGAGTGTTTAAACACAGGAGGGCTCTCGTGGATCGGGGTATTCAGAGTTATAAACAACGTGAATGCACCCCAAGTGCTCCATTATTCAAAGCAATCCCAATCAAGATTCCACAAGTTTCTGTAGAAACTGACAAGATGATTTTAAAAGGCACATGGAAATTCAAAATGTCAAGAATAGCCAAAACCAACCTTAAAGAATAAAGCCAAAGGACTTACACTTACCAGCTAGAAAAACTTTTCATAAAAATATGGAAATAAACCAAAAGGAAGGGGGGAAAAGTAAGCAAAAAAAAAAAAAGCAAAAGGAAAATGGGAAAAAGGGAAAAAAAAACCAAAGGAATATAATACAAAGTCCAGATAAGCACCTAAAAATATATGAACACCTGATTTATGACAAAATGGTACTTCAGGGCAGTTAAGAAAGAATCAACAAATTAGGTCAATTAGGTATCTGTAATGGGGAAAAAAATCTTGATGCTTTGCACATACCCCACATATAATACAAAAACAAATTCCAGGTAAATTACAGATCTCAAAATAAAACATAAGACAAAACTAGAAATTCAACATAGAATATCTTCATGGCTTTGGAATGGGCAAATATTTCTTAAATGGGAAAGTTGAATCAATAAGATAATAAATAGAGTTTTAAAATGAAATATTTCTGTTTAAAGATATAATTGAGAGAGTGAAAGGAAAACTATAGAGTGCGAAAGATTTTTATAGGGCATGTATCTTAGGAAGGGCCTGGGTCTACAATATACAGACTCCTACAAACCAATAAGAAAAAGAGAGCAATCCAGTTAAAAATTAGGCAAGATTTGAGCAGCTACTTCACAAAAGAGGGTATCTGAATAATCAATAAGCAGATGAAGAGGGGATCAACTGCACTCTCATCAGGAAATGACAGCTGAAGCCACAAGGAAATACTACGCACCCCTGGGGACAATACCAGGTGTTGACAGGGATGTGGAGCCAGCACAGCTCTGCACAGACTGCTGATGGAAATGGGAGCTCCAGGTGCAGGTTCTCTCTCACTCATCCATCCACTCCCAGACCAAACTGAACTGTATATATACATACGTTCTCCACATGAGAAGAGCCCAGCAGCACTATTTTTAACAGCCCCAAAGAGGCAATAATCTGAATGCTACCCAGGAAAGCAGATAGACAAACTATAAAACCTTAAGCATCAGTGAAGGTAGATGAGTTCCTGATATGCCAAAAACATAGCAGACTCTCACAAAACAATGATGAGTGAAAGAAACAGGACATAAAAGAGAACACATTAAATTACAATCAAAATCAGGCACAACGGCTCGGTGCCCATAGCTAAGTGGTTAGGGTGCTGGCCACATACACCTGGGCTGGTGGGTTTGAACCCGGCCTGGGCCTGCTAAACAACAATGACGACTGCAACAAAAAAATAAC